>NC_135807.1:50879597-51181756 GCF_964213995.1 Mustelus asterias | reverse complement strand
GCATGCCTTATGAGGGTAGGCTGAGGGAGCTCGGTCTTTTCTTCTTGGAGAGACGAAGGATGAGAGGTGACCTGATAGAGGTGTACAAGATGTTGAGAGGTATAGATCGGGTGGATTCTCGGAGGCTTTTTCCCAGGGCTGAAATGGCTGCTATGAGAGGACACAGGTTTAAGGTGCTGGGGAGTAGATACAGAGGAGATGTCAGGGGTAAGTGTTTCACTCAGAGGGTGATGGGTGAGTGGAATCGGCTGCCGTCAGTGGTGGTGGAGGCAAACTCAATAGGGTCTTTTAAGAGACTTCTGGATGAGTACATGGGACTTAATAGGATTGAGGGTTATAGGTAAGCCTATATATAAGCCTTGGTAGGTAGGGACATGACCGGCGCAACTTGTGGGCCGAAGGGCCTGTTTGTGCTGTATTATTTCTATGTTCTATGTCCCTGCCTGAAAAAAGGATGATAAATCAGCCGGAATTTTACCAGCCTGCCTGCCATGGGAATCGGAGTGGTTGAGGGCTGAGCATGGGAAGGTCCGTTGACCTCAGGTGGGATTTTACGGTTTCGGACTGAGCAAGGCCGCAAAATCCCGCTCATTGAATTTGACCATTTCTGCCCCCATCGGTCTATTCTCAATCATAAGCAACGTGATGGAACTTGTTGACAACAGTGCTGCCAAGCAGCAATTATTTACCATTAGCTCACCAATGTTCAGTTAGTGTTCCACAATAACTACTTGGTTGCAGGCCTCATCCCAGCCCTTGTCTTTGTCACTGGTTCCTTCCAGTCTGGACTGGGGAAATCCTGCACACCACGTGGTCCATCTGCAAGCAGATCGCCAATTCGCTATTTGGCAGGACTAACCAATACTTTACCCAGGGTGACCAATACTTAAGTAAAGAAAAAGACACTTAGACCATGCAAGGAACCAAGTCTGAGGGAGTGAAGCGATTGAGGGGAGGCAGAGTCTCACTTTGAGGAGCTTTGGAATTTTTCACCTTAAAATGATGCTATCTGGTGCATTTGTTTGCCCCATTTCCTTTGAAAATAAATATTCAGTCAAGACTTGAAGATATGTTGCCAACATAGCTCAAGAACACCAAAATAATTTTGATTAATTTATAGATCCTGAATTCATACATTCAATTTAACTCTATAATTTCACCTGTAAATTGAATATTGTTTTTTAGCTATCATTCAATGTAAACCGAAATTTAGCTACTTTTTCATCTATATGTTGACATATCATTTTGCATGATTCATACAATATATGCCATAGCTGGTTCCACTAAAAGTTTGATGTAACTGTGAAATCTGGCAGTAAGTGTTCCTTTACTGTGATCTTTTAGATTTGGTGAAACATGTTATACAGTTGGCTGTAATAGTTTACAAATGTCTAATTTCACAGTTAAACCATTTGCTAAGATATTTTTCTTTTAATGTTGCAGCATTCAACAGATCATGATTAGATGTTGAAAAGGCTCTAAATTCACAACATGACATTCGGTAATGACATTATATTTGCAGTTCAGCCTTTAGAGGAACAGCAGTACACTTATTACTACAACCATCCCACCTTTGTCCCAACAATGAGCCACATGTTGTTGATGGGATATGAATGAGGCAAATTAAGCTTGTGCACAGATTTCTCAAATCCTTGCATGTTCTAAATATCTGTTTATATTTCTTTGGAATGGATTTTTCCTGACCAACATCCTTCAATGTTGATGCAAGAATACAATATTTGTTATATAGGCAATCAACTGATGACGTGCCTCGACTCAATTAGAGAGTCGAGGTGGGACCTTCACCATTCATAGTCAGACATCTCAGGAAAAGCCATGGATTGTCAGTTATCAGACCAAATCATTTTTAAAGACATGAACTCGTTGCCTGGATACAAAATGATGAAATTGTTTATTATTTCCTGCCTTTGATGATCAGGACACTGAACCAGTGCATGTTCTGGTTGACAGGCAATAAACGCTTCGTTGATCTTCAGGAGAGCTGAATGGCAAGATTTGGCGAAGGCACGGATGTGTCCAAGGAGTGCAACTTGAGGGTGACTTCTTCAAACACAGGGAATAAGTTGGCATGTAAGGTAGATGGCAAGAACATTTTGATGAGTACATTCATTATCACCTTTGTGCTGCTCTTCATCTATTACAAGGAGCTTCTGCAAATGATTTGAACAATCTGTGCTGCTGACGCATGAGAACAAAGCAGGCCATCATTTCAAAATGTGATTCACAGCTTTTCCCAATGGCAAGCAGTGTGTAATTACATGCTTGATAACCTCAACCCATTGCAGATCAACAATCCCTTCCAACTCTTTGATGTTTTCACATTGCACTGCCGATGACAAAAAGTGACTATATATTTTCGTCACTGTGCATCTCTGTCGATTTGTAATTCACCTAGACCTGCTCTGAATGTATTAACAAGGTGAACCAACCAACCAGCTTTGAAAAGCTTTGCATTCTTTCCAGAAAGTACAGTGTACACAGAGCGATGAATCCCAAAACTGACATTGGTAATATCAGCTGAAAAAGTCAACACATGTTGGAAGCCAAATCCCTCCTTTTTGAGAGCTATCAAAATTTGATCTGCAACAGACTCAGCAGAGTCAAATGGATGTTGGATGCCCATCCATCTTTGGCAGTATATTATAGTACACAAATAAGAATCATATAACTATTTTTCTTCATTAGAGTGTACCTGAAAAAAGAAGACATGGTGGTCAGATCTTTCAAGTCAGTCACTAAGTTTGAGACACTCAACTTGCTAAGAGCTTAGTGACAATTTGCTTTGCTTTTGTCATTCAAGTTAGGTGACCCTGACCTATACAAGAAAGCCAGATATGATCTACTGGGATCCATCAAAGATGCCAAAAGACAGTACCGGACCAAGCTAGAATCCCAGGCTAGTCATATGGACTCCCACCGACTATGGCAAGGTCTGCAAGAAATAACAGGCTACAAGATGAAGGTAGGTAAAATCACTGGCTCCAATGCACCCCTCCCCAATAAGCTCAATGCATTCTATACCCATTTTGAGCAAGAGGTCAGCGAGAGCATGCTCTCCAGCCCAGGAGCCTTGGACGAATCTGTATCCGAGGTCACCATTGCCAACGTCAGAACAGCTTTCTCAAAAGTCAATCCACGGAAAGCAACTGGCCCAGATGGGGTACCCAGACGAGCACTAAGGTCCTGCGCAGACCAGCTGGCGGGGGTATTCGCAGACATCTTCAACCTCTCTTTACACCAATTTGAGGTCCCTCACTGTTTCCAGAAGATGATCATCATCCCGGTACCAAAGAAAAGCCAGGCAGTGTGCCTTAATAACTATCATCCGGTGGCTCTGACATTCATCATTATGAAGTGCTTTGAAAGGTTAGTCATGGCACAAATCAATTCCGCCTCCCAGATTGCCTGGATCCACTGCAGTTCACTACCGCCGCAACAGGTCCATAGCAAACACCATTGCCCTGGCCCTACACTGAATCCTGGAAAGCCTGGATAACAAAGTCACTTAGAACATAGAAAAAATACAGCACAAACAGGCCCTTCGGCCCACAAGTTGCACCGGTCATGTCCCTACCTACCTAGACTTATACATAGGCTTACCTATAACCCTCAATCCTATTAAGTCCAATGTACTCATCCAGAAGTCTCTTAAAAGACCCTATCGAGTTTGCCTCCACCACCACTGACGGCAGCCGATTCCACTCACCCACCACCCTCTGAGTGAAAAACTTACCCCTGACATCTCCGCTGTACCTACTCCCCAGCACCTTAAACCTGTGTCCTCTCGTAGCAGCCATTTCAGCCCTGGGAAAAAGCCTCCGAGAATCCACTCGATCTATATCTCTCAACATCTTGTACACCTCTATCAGGTCACCTCTCATCCTTCGTCTCTCCAAAGAGAAAAGACCGAGCTCCCTCAGCCTATCCTCATAAGGCATGCCAAACAATCCAGGCAACATCCTTGTAAATCTTCTCTGCACCCTTTCAATCATTTCCACATCCCTCCTGTAATGAGGCAACCAGAACTGAGCACAGTACTCCAAGTGGGGTCTGACGAGGGTCTTATAAAGCTGCATCATTATCTCCTGACTCCTAAACTCAATCCCTCGATTGATGAAGGCCAGCACACCATATACCTTCTTAACCACCTCCTCTACCTGCGAGGCTGATTTAAGAGTCCTATAGTCCCGGACCCCAAGGTCCTTCTGATCCTCTACACTGCTAAGAGTCTTACCCTTGATATTATACTCCTTCATCCCATTTGACCTGCCAAAATGGACCACTACACATTTATCCGGGTTGAAGTCCACCTGCCACTTCTCCGCCCAGTCTTGCATCCTATCTATGTCACGCTGCAGCTTCTGACATCTCTCCAACCTATCCACAACACCACCAACCTTCATGTCATCAGCAAACTTACCAACCCATCCCTCCACTTCCTCATCCAGGTCATTTATGAAAATGACAAACAGCAAGGGTCCCAGAACAGATCCCTGGGGAACTCCATTGGTGACCGACCTCCATTCAGAAAAAGACCCATCTACAACCACTCTCTGCCTTCTGCAGGCAAGCCAGTTCTGAATCCACAAGGCAACAGCCCCTTGGATCCCATGCCCTCTCACCTTCTTGAGAAGTCTTGCATGGGGGACCTTATCAAATGCCTTGCTGAAGTCCGTGTAAACCACATCTACCGCTTTTCCTTCGTCAATGTGTTTAGTCACATTTTCAAAGAACTCCACCAGGCTTGTAAGGCACGATTTGCCTTTGACAAAACCATGCTGACTACTTTTGAGCATACTAAACTTCTCTAAATGTTCAATAATCCTGTCCCTCAGGATCTTCTCCATCAACTTACCAACCACTGAGGTTACACTCACCGGTCGGTAATTTCCTGGGCTATTTTATTCCCTTTCTTGAATATAGGAACCACATCTGCAATCCTCCAATCCTCTGGAACCTCTCCCGTCTCCATCGACGATGCAAAGATCATCGCCAGAAGCTCTGCAATCTCTTCCTTCGCCTCCCACAGTAACCTGGGGTAATCCCATCCGGTCCCAGTGACTTATCTATCTTGATGCTATTCAAAATTTCCAACACATCCTCTTTCTTAATGTCCACATACTCAATCTTTTCAGTCAGCCTCAATCCTGTAGTACAACCACCCAGGTCTTTTTCCACCATGAATACCGAGGTAAAATATTCATTAAGCACCTCTGCTATTTCTTATGACAGACTCCTATTCATAGACTACAGCTCAGCTTTTAACACCATTATTCCTACGAGACTCATCTCCAAACTTTGTGGCCTGGGGCTCGGTTCCTCCCTCTGCGACTGGATCCTAGACTTCCTAACCCACAGACCGCAGTCAGTAAGGATAGGCAACAACACCTCCTCCACGATCATCCTCAACACCAATGCTCTGCAAGGCTGTGTCCTCAGCCCCTTACTATACTCCTTATACACCTCTGACCACATGGCCAAATTCCCCTCCAACTCGATTTCAAGTTTGCTGATGACACCACTGTTCCGGGTCGGATCTCAAACAATGACAAGACACAGTACCGGAAAGAAATAGAAAGAATCTGGTGAACTGGTGTGACAACAATAATCTCTCCCTCAATGTCAACAAAATGAAGGAGATAGTCAGTGACTTCAGAAAGCGTAGTGGAGGGCATGCCTCAGTGTCGGTTAGGTGAATTAGTCATGGTAAATGTGCAGGGTCATGGGGTCGGAAAGTTGGTGCAGTGTCGATGGGCCAAATGGCCTCCTTCTACACTGTAGGGATTCTTTGGTTCTAAGTATTAATGACATAGAGAAACTGGAGAACATGGAGCTTTGAAATTAGAATAAAGAAAGGCGAGAAACAATAAATAAATAAGGAACAAAATATTATTGCAAGACCTCTTTGTATGCCTCCATTTGTCAATTCAGTCACATAACTACTTATCAAACTAATTCTTACAACATAATATACAATCCTTTCCATTTATCAGTCTTAAATTTAATTTGACATTTGTGTACTTCATTGCGTAGCCTTTCTAAATCATTCTGAGAGCCTTTAGCTACATCAGTTCCCCTTACATTTCTTTCTATTTTGCTGTCATCAGGAAAATTTGACAAGATTAAATTTATTTCCCACCTCGAGCTCATTAATGTAGATTAAAAACAACAGGAGTCCAAGCATTAACTTCTCTATTACATAACCAACTTCTGATCCAACTTGTGTTTATTAAAAACAGATCCAAACTGTATGATGTATTTCACCTTCTGCAAGAACTTGCAATGCTTTATTTTAAGTTTTGAAGTGTAAATTTTTGGACAACTGTTGAAATTATTTTTCAAAGTATTGCTGCCATCCTTTGATTAAATATGTTCAAGATACGGAAGAAAGGGTAAAAAAAAACTGCAGATACTGGAAATCTAAAATAAAAAGTGCTGGAAAAGCTAAGCAGGTTTGCCAGCAACAGTGGAAAGATAAATAAAGGACGGGATTTTCCAACCTATCCTGCCGGTCGGATCTTCCAGTCCCGCCAAAGGTGACCACTGCGGTGGGTTCCCCGGTGGCGGAATGGGTGAGCCATGCAAAACACCATAGGCATTGGCGGGACTGAAAGATCCGCTGGTGGCCAATGGCGAGCCACATCCCCGTTGGAAAACACAGCGTGGGGGGGAGCTGAAAGATCCTGCCCAGAATTAAGTTTTGAGTCCAATATAATATCCGTTAGAAATGGCGGAGCTGCTTAATGAATACTTTACCTCGGTATTCACGGTGGAAAGGGATCTGGGTGGTTGTACTGCTGGATTGCGGAGGACAGAAAGGATCGAGCATGTGGACATAAAGAAAGAGGATGTGTTGGAACTATTGAATGGCATCAAGGTTGGTAAGTCGCCGGGACCGGATGGGATGTACCCCAGGTTACTGTGGGAGGCGAGGGAGGAGATTGCGGAGCCTTTGGCGATGATCTTTGCATCGTCGATGGAGACGGGAGAGGTTCCGGAGGATTGGAGGATTGCGGATGTGGTCCCTATATTCAAGAAAGGGAACAGGGACAGCCCGGGAAATTACCGACCGGTGAGTCTAACCTCAGTGGTTGGTAAGTTGATGGAGAGGATCCTGAGAGACAGGATTTATGATCATCTAGAGAAGTTTAGTATGATCAAAAGTAGTCAGCACGGCTTTGTCAGGGGCAGGTCGTGCCTTACGAGCCTGGTTGAGTTCTTTGAAAATGTGACCAAGCACATTGACGAAGGAAGAGCGGTGGATGTGGTCTATATGGACTTCAGCAAAGCGTTCGATAAGGTCCCCCATGCAAGACTTCTTGAGAAAGTGAGAGGGCATGGGATCCAAGGGGCTGTTGCCTTGTGGATCCAGAACTGGCTTGCCTGCAGAAGGCAGAGAGTGGCTGTGGAGGGGTCTTTCTCTGCATGGAGGTCAGTGACCAGTGGAGTGCCCCAGGGATCTGTTCTGGGACCCTTGCTGTTTGTCATTTTCATAAATGACCTGGATGAGGAAGTGGAGGGATGGGTTGGTAAGTTTGCTGACGACACCAAGGTAGGTGGTGTTGTGGATAGTTTGGAGGGATGTCAGAAGTTGCAGCGAGACATAGATAGAATGCAAGACTGGGCGGAGAAGTGGCAGATGGACTTCAACCCGGATAAGTGTGTGGTGATCCATTTTGGCAGATCCAATGGGATGGAGCAGCAGTATAAAATGAAGGGTACCATTCTTAGCAGTGTAGAGGATCAGAAGGACCTTGGGGTCCGGGTCCATAGGACTCTTAAATCGGCCTCGCAGGTGGAGGATGCGGTCAAGAAGGCGTATGGCGTACTAGCCTTCATTAATCGAGGGATTGAGTTTAGGAGTCGGGAGATAATGCTGCAGCTTTATAGGACCCTGGTTAGACCCCACTTGGAGTACTGCGCGCAGTTCTGGTCACCTCATTACAGGAAAGATGTTGAAGCCATTGAAAGGGTGCAGAGGAGATTTACAAGGATGTTGCCTGGATTGGGGGGCATGCCTTATGAGGATAGGTTGAGGGAGCTTGGTCTCTTCTCCCTGGAGAGACGAAGGATGAGAGGTGACCTGATAGAGGTTTACAAGATGTTGAGGGGTCTGGATAGGGTGGACTCTCAGAGGCTATTTCCAAGGGCTGAAATGGTTGCTACGAGAGGACACAGGTTTAAGGTGCTGGGGGGTAGGTACAGGGGGGATGTCAGGGGTAAGTTTTTCACTCAGAGGGTGGTGGGTGAGTGGAATCGGCTGACGTCGGTGGTGGTGGAGGCAAACTCGTTGGGGTCTTTTAAGAGACTTCTGGATGAGTACATGGGATTTAATGGGATTGAGGGCTATAGATAGGCCTAGAGGTGGGGATGTGATCGGCGCAACTTGTGGGCCGAAGGGCCTGTTTGTGCTGTGGCTTTCTATGTTCTATGTTCTATAACTCTTCTTTGGAACCCAAGAAGTTATAAAGTCGAGTCATGTTGGACTCAAAACATTAACTCTCTTTCTCTCTCCACTGATACTGCCAGACCAGCTGGATTTTTCAGCACTTTCTGTTTTTATGCAAAAAACAGTGTTGTGCATGTTTAATTTATGAAGGTTTTCCAAGCCTTATAAATAAGCACTTTATCTTTAAATGGATTGTTTGGAGTTATGCAGAATTCATTATTGGGTTATTACGTAAGTTATAGCTCAAGCATTTGGTGAATGTTCTGCTGTAAGATTGTTTGTCACCTTCAGAATAAGGCCCACACTAAAGTATGTACATTAACGAAGCTGCTCTGCTGGCCTCCACATGGTCAGATATTCGGCATGAAACAGTTCAAATCAGCAAAGTGACTCTTCAAGTGTCTGAGCCACACCTACTTTCAGTTAAAAAATCACAATCAAGTTCTCACACAAAATTGCCCAGTGTCTTGAAGCAGAATGCCACTCAACATGATCCCAGGGGATTCTGGCAGGGGTCAACTAGGATGGGGAGGGGTCTTATGAAGAGCAATGTTTATTAGTCAGCAAGAATGATTGAGATTTGTTGGTCGCTGACAAAGGACATGTTGGGCACATAATTGAAAGCATAAATTCTCCTCAAATTTGTTTCAGTATTCCTTTTATGAGGAGGAGAGTCATAGGGGGGTGATCTTACTGGCTTGTCCTGCCCGTCACTGGGCGGGGAAAATCAGTAAACCCATGCGAGAGATGAAAAATCGGGTTTGCGCATGGTTTCTTGCCTCTCGCGAGATTACTGGGCCCAGATTTCTGGCGAGATCACCCTCACTCCTGGGATGAGTGCAAGGCTGATTATAATATTTAAATCTATTTAATAATAGATTTAAACATTAGTAGTGAGCCTAGAACAGAATTGTCGAGCTAACTTACCTTAGCGGCCTCACCGGTGAAGGTCCACACCAGCGAAAATCACGTATGGTCCCCATCAACGGGAACTTGATGAGATGGCCTCGCTGGTGGGACCAGAGGCCATTGAGGACCCTTGGGAAGTCAGGGGCAAGGGGGCAGAGCCCCTTGGGCACTGCCAGCCTGGTATTGCCCAACGGGCACTGGGCAGTGTCAAGGGGACAGGATCTGAGGGGGTGGGGCCTTAAAAAGAGGAGGTACAGCCATGATTGGTCAGGACCTAAGGGGAGGTGGGCAGAGGGCAGCTGTGCACTTTGCAACTGAGGACCAGCTGGGACTGGGGCCGGGGGAAAGCTGCGCACTCTGCAACCAGGTTTTGGGCGGGGCAGCGATTGACCGGGCTGGGGTGGGTGATCGGCTGGGCCGGTGGTGGGGGGGGGCAATTGGCTGGGTTGTGGGGGCCATGCAATCGGCCAGGAGTGAGTGGGTGGGGGTGATATCCAGGTGCAAATCGGCCTGGGCGGCCAGCGATCACGGGGTGAGGAGGCGGGCGATATGCAGACAGGGGAGGAAAATGACAGATCTCTCCCTGTTCTGTTGCAAAAAATAGAGATCTATGCAAGCACGATTGTGCCCTCTACGTGAGCAGCTGGCTTTCCAGTGAGCTTAGGCGCTGCTTCCCCCGACTGGCAAGAAACAGATTGTGGATCATTTTTTGCACTAAGTGGTTTAAGATTTCATTTGTGGCCTCGCCAAAAAAACAGATCTGAAACTTTCCTGTTTTCTCACTCATTCAGCACTTTGAATATTTTGGGGGATGATTGCCCCCAATGGAGTTTTACATCACAGAAAGAGACCCTTTGGTCCATCGTGTTTGTGCTGCTCATCAAGCACCTATTTATTCTAATCTCATTTTCCAGTATTTGGTCTGTATCTTGGTATGCTATGGCATTTCAAATGCTCATCTAAGCGGTTGTTAAATGTTGTGAGGTTCCCGCCTCTACCATCCTTTCGGACAGCGAGTCCAGATTCCGACCAACCTGTGGGTGAAAATGTTTTTCCTCAAATCCCCTCTAAACTCCCTGCCCCTTACCTTAAAATCTTTGCCCCTGGTCATTGACCCCTCTATTAATGGGAAAGGTTTCTTCCTATCTACCCTATCTATGTCCCTCATAATTTTGTACCCCGCAGTCTGGTCCCCCCCCCCAACATTCTCTGCTGTAAAGAAACAATGATGTGGAGATGCTGGCATTGGACTGGAGCGGGTCCAGCGGAGATTCACACGGATGATCCCAGGAATGGTAGGCCTGACATACGATGAACGTCTGAGGATCGTGGGATTATATTCATTGGAGTTTAGGAGGTTGAGGGGAGATCTGATAGAAACTTACAAGATAATGAACGGCTTAGATAGGATGGACGTAGGGAAGTTGTTTCCATTAACAGGGGAGACTAGGACGCGGGGGCACAGCCTTAGAATAAAAGGGAGTCACTTTAGAACAGAGATGAGGAGAAATTTCTTCAGCCAGAGAGTGGTGGTCTGTGGAATTCATTGCCACAGAGGGCTGTGGAGGCCGAGACGTTGAGCGTCTTCAAGACAGAAATTGATAAATTCTTGATTTCTCGAGGAATTAAGGGCTATGGGGAGAGAGCGGGTAAATGGAGTTGAAATCAACCATGATTGAATGGTGGAGTGGACTCGATGGGCCGAATGGCCTTACTTCCGCTCCTATGTCTTATGGTCTTATGGTCTTAAACACAGTAAGAAGTCTCACAACACCAGGTTAAAGTCCAACAGGTTTATTTGTAAAGAAACAATCCCAGCCTATTATGTTTAAGGTCTGATATTGAGACTAATAAAAGACCCACGAGGACAATGGAAGTAACCTAACTGGAACAATTTATTAACACGTCTTTATCCTCGCACAGTCAGCACAAGACTGGCTAAGCAAGCTCCACCCAGGGTGGAGAATGGGTCGGGTAATTCAAGACTCAAACGGGTGGAGCTTGAGTCCCGGGTCACCCGACCCGTTCTCTTAAAGGGACAGGTCCTAACATACAAAGCACGGTCTATCCTGCCCCTCTTCATAGCTATGACACTCCAGTCCAGGCAACATCCTGGTGAATCTCCTCTGCACCTTTTCTAGTACAATTACATCCTTCCTGTGGTGCAGTGACCAGATCTGCACACAGTACTCTAGCTGTGGCCTAACAAATATCTTGTACAGCTCCATCATAACCTCGCTGCTCTTAAATTCTATGCCTCAGCAATTAAAGAGGGCACCTAATGCCAGAGAGAAGGCTAGGATTTTGATTTGATTTGATTTATTATCAGTATACAGTATACAGTGAAAAGTATTGTTTCTTGCACGCTATACAGACAAAGCATACCGTTTATAGAGAAGAAAACAAGAGAGTGCAGAATGTAGTGTTACAGTCATAGCTAGGGTGTAGAGAAAGATCAACTTAATGCAAGGTAGGTCCATTCAAAAGTCTGATGGCAGCAGGGAAGAAACCGTTCTTGAGTCGATTAGTACATGACCTCAGGCTTTTGTATCTTTTTCCCGACGGAAGAAAGTGGAAGAGAGAATGTCCGGGATGCGTGGGGTCCTTAATTATGCTGGCTCCTTTGCCAAGGCAGCGGGAAGTGTAGACAGAGTCAATGGATGGGAGGGTGGTTTGTGTGATGGATTGGGCTACATTCATGACCTTTTGTAGTTTCTTGCGGACTGAAGGTTGTCAAACGAACTTGACCATTTTTGCCACTCTGGTGGAGGAAATGAGAGAGAATTAGGCAGCAAATCAATGGAGTTGCAACATCAGACAAGAAGAGATTGGAGGACACCCCACGGATGGTGAGATTCTAAGTGCACATAGCTCTCTCCGGCAAACATAGTGAGGGGGGGAGTTGGGGGGGTGGGGGGGGGGGGGGCAATGGGGGGGAGCAACGTGGTGGGGGGGTGCACAGTGAGTGGTGAAGAAACTGGTGAAATTCACGGAGAGGTAGCATTGATGGTTTAGACTTCGGAAGCTTCCAGAATGAGAGAATGATTGTGTGCCTTAATATTAAAGGGGCTGACGGTTATATCATGGTTACTATCTCCCTGGGGTGCGAGTGTGTGTGTTTGAGGATGTGTATCTCTATGAAGTAATCTCAAATGATAATGTTGAACGTCATAACCTTTGTTTGTTTCCCCATAGGTTAAATATTGACAGCCGTACCCTATAGCGCCAAAGGATCAACATTAACTTCTGAGGAGGAGATTGGAGCCACAAAGGTTCTACTCCACATACTTGCTCCATGTCCAGTACTAGTGCAGATACTTGCGCCTCAGTGGGTGGATCCCTTTAAGCTGCGCAAGTCAACTTAAAGGGATCCACACATTGGTGCAAGCAGTCTCAAGACTAGCTGTTGGAGACTGAGATAGCACAG
This sequence comes from Mustelus asterias, assembly GCF_964213995.1. Taxonomy (NCBI): domain Eukaryota; kingdom Metazoa; phylum Chordata; class Chondrichthyes; order Carcharhiniformes; family Triakidae; genus Mustelus; species Mustelus asterias. The sequence goes on along the minus strand of NC_135807.1, from coordinate 51,168,950 downwards.
GCCTCTGGCAGTTGAAGGCGTGCTGGAGGTAATGTAGGGGCTGAGCCCCAGGCTGATAATGACTCTCTGGAGTCGTCTGTCAGGCACAAGGATATACATGGATATGTGGCAAGGATGCCAGAGTGGTTGCGCACACTGGCACAGACCGTGGAGGAGTCTATCCAGGTCATGAGAACTGCAATCACCTGGTCTTCAGAATGCATGGCTTCCTCCATTGAAAGATTGCTGACTGTCATAAAGGATCAAGAGCAGCAGCTCACTGATGGGAGTTGGACACATGTGCTGATCAACATCGACTCCAATGCACCAGTGCGGTCTTCGGACACCTGAAGAGTATTCGAAGCCCGAGACCGCAAATCCAGCACCAAGCTTGTGGTCTACAGAGCAGCCATGCTCCCACCCTCCTGTGTGCATCAGAAACATGAACAATGTACAGCAAACACCTCAAATCCCTGGAGCAATATCACCAACATTGCCTCCGCAAAATCCTGCAAGTAAGTGTACCAACATGAGCTAGGCCGAGGGAGGATGAGACACCTGGAGTTGCAGCCAGGTCCTGGTTCCTCCCAGAGAAGCCGGAGCGCTAAATGGACATCATGGCAGCGGATGGGCAGCTGCTGCCACCATCACCCCTCGGGCCACTTCTTATTGGGACAGCCTCTCCTCTGCCCCTCTGCCATTGACTCTTCATAGTCCTGAACACCTCTATAAAATGCCCTCTCAGTCTCCTCTTCTCCAAGGGATACAATGCTGTGGCATACATTTCACCTTTTCAAACATTAACTTAATGCTGGTGCCCACTAAAGGTAATCTCCAACACCCAGCAACAGTGATGTCACCAAGCAGGCCAACCAATCAGAGACAGCAAAGCAGGAAGCAAAAAGTCCTGATTATCCTTCATCTTAAATCATTTTACTCAGAATGAAATAAAGATTTGGATATGTACATGGGATTGTGACAGAAACTGATATATTATAAACAAACTTTGAAATGATATAATATTTACTAATTTAAAAGTCCATGCATTTCTTATGAAAATGGGAAAATGCAACCTTCTGCGTATATATTGGTTTTTCAGAGCCAGAAGGATTATTCAGCAGTAATGATGACTAAGCATGCTGTTAAAAATCATTCTCCCAGGGATCTTACAGTGAGACTAATCACTAAAACTGCAGTTCATGTCGACTCAAAATGATTTCTAAGATTTCCATCCACGAGGACTTCAACAGCACACCCGATGGAGGAGCTGGGAATTACTGACAGCAACTTCTGGATTTCCATATTTAACTGCACATGTGTGGACACCCGCAATTTATATCAGTTTAAAGTAAAGTTTATTTATTAGTCGCAAATAGTTTTTAAAAGTTTTTTTTAAAGTTTATTTATTATTTTTTAAGTAGGCTTACATTAACACTGCAATGAGGTTACTGTGAAAATCCCCTAGTCGCCACATTCCAACACCTGTTTGGGTGCACTGAGGGAGTATTCAGCTCGATTCACCTAACCTGCACATCTTTTTGACTGTGGGAGGAAACAGGAACACCTAGAGGAAACCCAAATAGACACAGGGAGAATGTGCTAACACCACACAGACAGTGGCCCAAGTCAGGAATTGAACTTGGGTCCCTGACACTGTGAGACAGCATTGCTAACCACTGTGCCATCGTGCCGCCCAGTTTCATAGACGAGGGATAGCAAATCTATCAGTTTGACAATCATTACAATGGTTAACTTTGGACTATTATTCCGATTACGTTAATGTCTAAAATTGATGGGCGGCACGATGGCTAGCACTGCTGTCTCACAGTGCAAGGGGCCTGGATTTGATTTCCGGCTTGGGTCACTGTCTGTGTGGAGTTTGCACATTCTCCCCGTGTCTGTGTGGGTTTCCTCCGGGTGCTCCGGTTTCCTCCCACTGTCCAAAGATGTGTGCGTTAGGTGGATTGGCCATGCTAAATTGCCCCTTAGTGTCAGGGACGAGCTAGGGTAAATGCATGGGATTATGGGGATAGGGTCTGGGTGGGATTATGGTCAGAATGGCCTCCTTCTGCACTGTAGGATTCTATGTCTATTCATAGAATCCCTACAGTGCAGAAGGAGGCAATTCGACCCATCAAGTATGCACCGACTCTCCAACAAAGCATCCCAACCAGGCCCGAACGCCACAACCACACATTTTCACCCTGCTAATCCCTCTAACCTACACATCTTGAGACACTTAGAGGCAACTAAGCATGGCCAATTCACCTAATCTACACATCTTTGGAGTGTAGGAGAAAACCAGAGCACCCGGAGGAAACCCACAGAGACACAGGAAAAACATGCAAACTCCACACAGTCAGTCGCCTAAGGCCAGAATTGAACCCGGGTCCCTGGCGCTGTGAGGCAGCAGTGCTAATCACTGTGCCATTTGCTTTCTCTGTGTGGATACTACTTAAGTGCAGATAAAAAAAACAATTCAACTTCAGAACAAACTGCTTCACTTTGATTTCCTTACATTCACATTTTGTCTTCCAGTAAACATGACTGCTGTGTTGTAACAGTGCGTATTAATTTTGGCAGTATCATTGTACTGTAAACATTTGCTTCCTAAAACCAGATTAGTCAAAAAACTCTGCACTATAATACCTCTGGGAAAGGTAGAAAGTTCTTAAGACAGCACTTTTATTTTAGTAATGTCTTCCAGGGTATGAATCAACTCAAATTTTTGCCAAACTAAGCAAAGATTAAATATTGGGGCATCAAAAGGACATGCATTCTCTGCTTTGCAGCCATTCCTTAATATAAAGAAAATGTACAGAAACATCCAACACACTTCACCAGTCATTACTGATTTGGAATAATTCCAAATGTTTCCTAACTTCTACTGGCTATATTTTAGATATTTATTCCATCATTTGTTTCCTAAATCATTTTGTGGGTTAAATTGAATAGTATCCAAAAACGGGACAGGCAGCATGCCACCATCACACTGCCTACTTGTCACGATGACTGTTGCTTCTGATCCAGGGTCCCTGTGTTTTTCATTAACTGCACACATCAACAGAGGGCCCAATGTATTAGTGCTTAACACTACATAATGGTTGCCTTCATCTCTTAAAGGTGATACGTATTGTGGTTGCCGGTGATGCTAATATCATTCTGACATTGTACTGAGGGTGGGGGGGGTGACATGGTGGCACAGTGGTTAGCTCTGCTGCCTCACAGTGCCAGGGACCTGGGTTCAATTCCCAGCTTGGGTCACTGTCTGCATGGAGGTATGCTCTCCTCGTATCTGTGTGGGTTTCCTCCCACAGTTTGAAAGACGTGTTGGTTAGATAGATTGGTCAAGCTAAATTCTCCCTCGGTGTACCCGAACAGGCACTGGAGTGTGGCGACTAGGGGATTTTCACAGTAACTTCATTGCAGTGTTAATGTAAGTCTACTTGTGGCACTAATAAATAAAAAAATTTTTAAAATTCAGCCCTGATTGGGAGAAAGGTTTTGCATTAGAGCTCTTGGTTGAAGAAATGGAAAGTAGGAGAGATGTCTCATTCCCTTGGTGGAGGTGTGCTCTGTCCCACGAACCTGAATGGATTTCCGGAAGAGGTTTAATAGCCTTAGACAAGTGCTCAAAGTCAGTTTGTACATCTTAAAATGCCATTTCCTACCGACTGCTGCTCAATCACAAAACCCCCATCACTGAGCTGACAACATTAGATATCACTCATTCTCGAACCTAATATTCATACGCTTTACCTCACTGCCACATTTAGCTTTACTGCAAACCTCACACCCATATCTCAAAGCTTCCATACACTTTATTTTTATTATTTCATGGGATTTGAATGTTTTTGGTTAGGACAGCATTTCTTGCCCCCATTCTCATATTGCCCTTAAGGAGGCAGTGATGAGCCACCTTCTTGGATTCTGCAGTACATGGGATGTAATACACCTACAGTGCTGTTAGGAAAGGAGTTTCAGGTTTTTGACCTAGAGACAATAAAGGAACAATGATATAGTTCTACATCAGGATGGTTTGTGACTTTGAAGGGAACTTACAAATGATGGTGTTTCCATGCATCAGCAGCCCCTTTCCTTCTAGATGTTAAAGGTCATGCGTTTGGAAGGTGCTGTCGAGGGTGGCTTCAATGCATCTTGTAAATGGTCCCACTACTGCCAATGTGTGTTAGTGATGAAGGGAAAGAATATTTAAGATGGTAGATGGAACACCAATCAAGCGGGCTGATTTGCCTTGGAAGTTGTTGAGATTTTTTAGCGTTGTTGGAGCTCAAGGAATTTATTTGATTTGATTTTGTTTTGATTTATTACTGGAAAGTAATGTAGGAGAGTACTCCATCAAACTCCTGACTTGAGCCTTGCAGATGGTAGACAGGCTTTGGGGAGTCGGGTGATGAGTTATTTATCACAGAATTCCCGGCCTCTGGCCTACTCTTGTAGCCATAATGTTAATAAGGTTGGTCCAGTTCAGTTTCTGGTCAATGCTAACTCCCAAGATGTTTCGAATGATGGATTCAGTGACAGTAATGCCATTGGAGATCCAGGGGAGATTATTAGATTCTGTCTTGCTGGAGCTAAGTCACTGCCTGGCATGCGTGTGGTGCAAACCCATCTGGTTCACTAATGTCTAAAGGAAATCTGCCATCCTTACCTGGTGTGGCCTACATGTGACTCCAGAGCCACAGCAATGTGGTTGACTCTCAACTGCCCTCGGGCAACTAGGGATGGGCAACAAATGCTGGCCAGCCAGCGATGTCCATGTCCCGCAAATGAATAAAGAAAAATATTACTTGCCTCTCATTAGCCCAAACCTGAACATCCCAGTCTTGCTGCATGAGGGTCTCAACTTCTTCAGTTTCTGAGGCAGTTATCAGCAATGACAGCCCCATCATCCATATATTTTGCATGACATTTCCTGATACACTTCTTTATTTCTTGCAGGAGGATGTGGTGCACAAGAAGCAGAAGAAATTAATGGGAGGGGGGAGGCACATCTGTATGTTACCCCAAGGATGAGACAAGGCCAGCCAGTCTGTACATCTTAAGATGCCATATCCTACTGACTGCTGCTCAATCACAAAACCCCCATCACTGGGGTCATTGCAGTTCAGGACATGGCCATCAGTGAGGATGAAGCCATTGAAGATGATGATGTCCGCATACTTAATCCTTCTTCTCTCATCCCACTTTTTCCTCAACCCTTGATTTACAAGCTGTTGATGATCTAAGTCTATGCCTCTTACTTTCACCTCTCCCCTCACTATAACTCATCCCTTGTCTCTTTCCTATTTCCAAATATTCAAACTATGGAATCTGTCCAATTCGTGTAGAAAAACAAGAAGAAAAGGAAGATTATTTGACTGCACAGTCGCAGCTTTATCTGAATGGCCAGAGGCTGAAGCTTCATGTCAGTATCACTCTTGACAGAACATTCACATACAGACAGCACTTCATCAAGACTAGAAAAAATTAAAACCAGCAACACCATCTTCAATAAACTGGCTGCTCCTGAAGGGGATCACAGGGCAAGAAACTAAACTCTTGTCATCATGCACCTACAGAATACTGCTCCCCAGTACAGTACCAATCTGCCCATATCATTGATGTGCAATTCAACTCAACTTCATAATCACAGGTTCTCCTTGACCAACTGACCTCCTCTGGTGCCCAGTCCTGGGCAACATTGTGACCCCACCCTCCCACATCAGCGAGTCACTACAATCCAAGCCTTCCCTTATTCAATGGCCTTCTCAACCCACCAGCTAAAGCCTTCCCTCACACCACCCCATATGGTTAAACACCGCGGAGTAACAGCTGGGGGCTCATCATAGACTTTACAGTTTGTCTACCTGGCTTTAATCTCCTGCGGCAACAGTGGGCCATTATAAACCATTTTGAAGGCCCCTGTGCCACCACCTAATATCAATGGCCACCGAGACCATCCAGGCTGCAGCTGTGGTTCAGTCCAAACAATGACACATGGTTGAGGAGTGTCCACTGACTAAACTTGACGGCGGGCTTAAAGAACTCCATCGAGCCACTGACAGGGGTATTACTTGGCTCAGTGACACAAGTAAAAATCAATACAATAGCAGCCACCAGTTCTGATACTGCCACAGCCGTAATTTGGAAGATAGGATAGAGGTGGGATCTGTACACAGTGAACCACCAGACATAACTGCACTGGAACAAAAACAGGAAATGCTGGAAAATCTCAGCAGGTCTGACAGCATCTGCGGAGAGAGAATAGAGCCAATGTTTTGAGTCTGGATGGCCCTTCATTTTTTTGCACTGGAGGTTGATCTGGGAGAAAACGATAGCACGTATTCCAGCTGGTTGTAGGACACACAAAAAGCCTCCTCTCTTTTCTAGCAGCTTGTCCTACTCAGTGTGGCTTCAACTCATTCTCCCAGTCATGCTCAGTGTAATAGGAAGCCCTACTAAAATGGAAGCAACTGGTATGTCCACAATCCTTTAAGTCACCAAATAGTACTTCAGCATCAGCCAGACAACTCCCTTTATACTACTGAAAATTTAAACTGGTAAAGCACCAAAAGTACATGGAATTACAGCAATTTTCTGTAGGCGAAGAAAAAATGACTACAACAATGATTTTAATAACAATAATGGCCATAGTGGCTTTAAAATGGCTGAGAGTTAAGCATGCTGGGATTTTTGGTCAACTTATAATTAAAACCAGATGCAGGCTGTAATGAGTCAGGATCTGTTCTGGGAACTGTGATCTGAAGCCTCCTGTGTTGAGTAAATATGGGAAGTTGTCAGAAGAAATAATTCAGCAATAACATGTAAATAATTCATGACCCCTATGTATAGCACCGGTGGTAGATCATTCATGTTGTTGAATATGTGTCCAGTTGTGTGTGGCTAAGAAAGAGCATGGGCTGGACATTGAGATCCAAATGACAGCTTTGGCATCAAATCAATGTTACGTGCTTATTGACAACAAGAGCTGCCTGCTCTTCATTCTTGCAGTGATCATTAGTTGCACATGCATTAACTCTTTTATAAAATGGCACTTGGTCCATGCATCGTGGATGCCATTTTGATAGTTTAAGAGGCCATACAGCATCCAGGTGCCATGGAAACTAACCTTGTCCCATTAGCTGTTAGATGCCTGGTCTTCTCTGACACTCTTTATACTGTTCTCTTTTAGCAAGCTTGAACTGACAGTGAGCATTTGAAAGCTGAAGTGATTATTTAAAGCTTTTTTTTTAGGTTTTGATCTGTTGCAAAGCAGGGATCAATGTAATATAGACAGTTATCAAAAATAATAGGTCTCTTTTATCTTATACATTGCTACCTCAGCACGAATTTTAACGAGTGAGAAATTGCCTTGAAAAGTGCAGAATAAGCCAATGTTCCATCTACAATCAGATGTAAAAATACTTCCCAGCTGAATTGCCCTTTGAAACATTTCACTGTATATACAGCAGTACTTCTAAAGGTGATAATGCTGCACTAGGAATAATTTCTATTGCCCATGGATGCATAAACTATTCTGCTATATAATCTGCCTTTAAATGTGAATTTCAGCATTATTATCTATTGCTGCATATTATTGAACCACCTAATTCTTCAAAGTTTAATTCAGATCTTTTGTTGGATTCAATGAATGTCCCTTTCTAACTATTTAAGCACAATAATCAAAATCCCCAGAGAATTCAATACGTGCCTCTGATATTTACCCTATCCCCTCTCTATGTATTACAGTCATGTAAAGAAACGCTAAAAAAGGTATAACGATGCGAGAAACCTGACAGAATCCATCAATAACAAACCGGAAACTCAATAAATTCCTCCTATTTAAATTCTTTCTCCTTCTGGAATCTGGGAAAGGTTGAAAGAAGATGGTTACAATCCCAGAGCAGACCCCCAATTTTGTTAAAATCCCTGTTAGGGACCAGCAACCTTTTTTTCTGTTAAAGTAAATTAAAGTTAAAATGCCAGTTATTTATTCAGAGAATAAAGCCACAAGTTTCCACATTTTTGTCAACAAAAAGGAAGAACTTTTACTGTACCAAAGTCAACAAAGCAAACACTACCTAACTTATACCTTACTTTCCAGAACTAACGTGAAGTAAATATGAATGAACAAGCAAACTGCTGTTGAGCCCAACACAAACTGTACGTTAAATGACAGACACAACCAAGCGAGTCACAAATATTCTTTAAAACTCTGTTTCCCCCCAAGGAATTTCAGCTCCTCTGAAGCTGCCCTTCCTCAGACTGCCCCAGTGATTACTCACTTCCCAGTTGCTCAATCTCTTCTCTTGAGACTCAATCTCACTGGATTCGTAAAGTTGCACCCCAGCATCGAGTTACCCGAGGATTTCAGCTTGCTAGCTACTCTGGGCAGAACCCTGCCCCATCTGTCAGTTTCATGAAGCAAGCGATGCCAATTCAATTTCACTGAGCTGCCACTGCATGGGCTTGTCAAAGTCTCAACTCCAAGCTTCACAGAACCAACAGCAGCTTCACTGCCCTAGGAACGGTGGCACAGTGGTTAGCGCTGCTGCCCCATGGCGCCAGGGACCCAGGTTCGATTCCTGGCTTGGGTCACTGCTGAGTCTGCTCGTTCTCCCCATGTCTGCGTGCATTTCTTCTGGGTGCTCCGGTTTCATCCTACAGTCTGAAAGGCATGCTGGTAAGGTGCATTTGCCATGCTAAATTCTCCCTCAGTGTATCCAAATAGGCGCTGGAGTGTGGTAACTCGGGGATTTTCACAGTAACTTAATTGCAATGCTAATGTAATGTACTTGTGAATAATACATAAACTTATGAACTAGGTTTCTCTTAGCCCCAATCTCCCCAGTAGCATGAAGTTTGCAACCTACTGCTGCATCCTTGTGGTGGACCTCAGTTGTGCCTTTGTCCTATATGGACCACCATTGTGTGTGCTTGTCATACCTGGACACATCCCCTTCCAGTTTGGTTCCTCCCCTCGGCACCTAGTACAAAGGTGGCTGTCTCCTCCCCCTTGTTCAGTCCAGGTTGGTTATTTGTTGGGATCTGCTCCTGATTCTGTTGTGAATAAAAGCCTACACTTATATTGGCATATCGGTAGTCTTTCGCCTTATTGATAGCGCATCAATCCTCCAGCTCCAAAGTCATCTAAACAACTACTGCTCACCACGGGCTGCTGTTCACCCAGTCCCTTGAACTAACTGGTGTGACCTGTTAATATCTTCCAACAAGGTTGCACTCCTGTTCTGAGGTGGAGGCTTATGTATCAACCTTGCTACATTCTGTTCTTTAAATTCTACAATCGCCAGTCAACCTAAGGTCACTGCCCCTACAGGCGCTAACTTACAAAAATACACAAAATCTAAAAATATAGATTCTCTCACAACACTCATTGCCCAAATTCCTACTCTATCTCAACATTCCATTCTCCTCCTATCTTCAGACTTGTAAAACGCAAGCTTGGTGTCACTTAATTACTATTTGCTGATGCACTTTGTGCCTTGTCTTATTTGTCTCATCCAAGGGGCCTGGCCTTAGCTAAGTTGCGGAAAATAATTTCAAAAATGAAAAACTGATCTCTGGATATTACAGAGGGTGGTGGTACAGTTGCATTTTGCTCTCGGAAGCAATATATGCAAGCCCTGGCGATTGGGTTTTCAGCTTAGCAGGAGATTTATTTGGTTCCATTCTACTTAACCACTATTGGATAAGATTCTTTTGTAGATCAGATGGTTTTACCGGTTTTTTTTGTACTTGCGAGGAAAGTTGTCATGACAGGATGTATTTACTGAAGATGAGAGCAGGTGAATAGAAGATCGATTTATTTATAAATTAATGGTTGTTCATGGGAGAGTAATATTGTTTACCTTTTGGGGGTGAGGGAAAATTATACTAAATTTTTCCCCTAGAATATTAAATACAAGAAAACCAGTCCACAATAGTGTAGAATGTACATGGTCCGTGGAAGGTGTTACAGACAGATTAGGCTTTATTACCACTAACAGATGAAAGCCAATACATCTCAAGGACTTTTTTCTATCTCTGACAGAATTTGCAACATAAGCCAAGTGTTATACTCATAGCTATGAATTGTCAACATGATTACTGAGGCCACAGTTTTACTTTGATTGAGAGGTCACGTGCCTGACACAGAAGCGCTTGAAACCACATGAGGAGACTTCAGACGCATGTCCCAATGTCATCACGCTTGTGCACAACATTATGGTCGGTGGGCACACATGAGTCCGAAGTGCCTGTTGACATTTAAGCAGGCAAGGAAGCCCATGAAGGAAGCAATTGGTGATGATTTTATGTGGCCCGTCCACTTTTACAGCTGTCAGATGGGTGATTTGGCCAGGAGACCGTCACGTTTTCACAACAAACATGTTCCAGGGCCAGATAAACCATCCAGGGTGAAATAAAATAAGAAGATAGTTAAAGGCTAAGATCCTGTGCGGTCTGCTGTCAGGCGCTTGGATTCACAGCTAGACACAACTTGCAGCATCTCTTTGAGCTAATTTCATTATACAATACCACAACCCCTGGAGGCAGCTCCGCAGCATCTGTCAGCCTGCAAGGAGCTCGCTGCAAACACCCACCCTCACTCTCACTTTGCCTAATGCCCACCATCTCCCCACCCCTGGCAGCACTGAGCCTTTCTTAGTGCGTGTGTCATGCTAGCTGCCTGTTGGCCAGCTAGCGTGAAGTCCCAGTTGCAGTCTGATTGGGGCCAGAAGAACATATTGGGCCCGATTTTACCATCACGTTGTGTCCGTTTTTGGGCGTGAAAACTTGGTAAAGTCGGGCAAAGGCACGTAGCATGGTCCGCACCCACCTCCACGCTGATTCCCCTCTAACCAAGGCTCGAAAATGGCCGTGATCGGGACCGTGTCCAAAACGGGTGCAACAGTCATTTAAATGCATCTGCATGCATTTAAATTGACTTAATGGGCTGCACACCCAACCTTACTGCCACTTCCCCCTTTACCACCACGTTTGCCCATCCAAAATCGGCGCAAAACAGACATGCTCCACAAAAATCCGATTCGGGCCCTCCAGTTAGTGAGAAGGTCAGTGCCAAGCATCTGATGGCTCTCTGTTTGAGATTGGTGGGCGGAGGGGGAAATGTGGGTCCGACGGATCTCTGCTTGAGATCGATGGGGAGGCGGGGGGGGGAGGGGGAGTCCGCTGCCACTCTGCCTGAGATCAGTGGGAAGGGAAGGGGGGAGAGGGGCCTGCGATCGGTCTGGGTGGCAGGGGGCTGGGGGGATAAGGGGGTCAGTAATGTTGTGTGCGTGGGACAATGTCTGTGGAGGCCAGGGGGAGGTATTATTCGACAAGGGAGGGATGTGGCAGGGGAGCCACATTCTATCATTTTTTTCTGCGCATGCGCGGTTGGAGGTGCCAATCGGAGCTGCAGGATTTTGGGCGTGTTAAGCCCCGCCCACAGGCTTGTGTAGCGTGATTCGGAATCACTGATATTTTTTCAAGCAGCGTGCGTATGTGGGCGCCGGAGAACGGGTCTAGAAGTCGGATCTGAAACACTCCCAATTTCAATCTGCCCAGCACTTAGAATTAAAATAGTAAAATAGGACCCATTGTGTCCACTTCCGGGCCCACTGATCGTGTGCTCCCAACAAGCACAAGATTCAGGCCTGAATTTCTCTAATCCTGTTTGCTGCTCCAGTAGGGACAACCAAACAACTGTACCTGGGCTGAATATGCACATTAAGCTGTTGGCCATTGGAAATGTAACTTTCCTCTGTAGGAACTTAAAAATTATGGGGGTGATTTTACCAAAAAGATTCTAAGTGCTGAACGAGCATGCAAACAGGACAGAATTGCACCCATTTTTCTGGCAAGCTCCCAGACACAATCGTACGGCACTTAGAAAAATTAATTAAACAAAATATGATTCTCACCAGTAGGGGGAGTGGGCAGAGCCCATTCATGCTGGGAAGCTGGATACAGACTGCTAGGGGCACTATTGCACATGCTCACTGATTGCCCAGTGCATTGTCAAGTGTACACAGTGCACTGGGGGAATCTGTCACTCCCCCATCCCGTTCCAGACATTGTACTGATTGACTGGCATAATGAGCCAGTAAGATCGCCCCCTCTGACTATCAGAAATCAAACTGTCTTCCACGTAAGTTGTTTTAGTTGTGACAGTATTCTCAAGTGCTCCATGTAAGTGACAATGTAATCCATAACTAAGAACTTCACATAGGAAGGTGTACAAACCACATAATTGAGGTATCGAGCATTTATATAAAAATGATTTATAGCAAGTGGCTAGCAAAAGAAAATGAGACTCTGAACATAGAAGAAATAACAAGACTAATTAAACAAGTGATTTGATTACATAATCCCAAAGATTCCAGGGAACAGTGAACAGCATTGTATTGCGTTGTCATTTTTTTTCTTATATTACACATCTTAACTTCTCAGCAATTGGCTCTTAACTCTACTTATTTTTCTCAAACAAATCAATCACTGGAAGATGAGCCTTCTCTCCATGACCTGGAGTGTATCCAATCTTCAGTTAATTTGTAGCAAATCCAGGCATTAAAGGAGAACCTAACACCACATTTCAACTTCTAGTTACCTCACGTGCTCCAGTGTGGTTTACCTTAATATTTCCTGTGTGCAAGGCCTGCCAAGGAATTTCATCGCCATCACTGAGGGGATATGGATGAGATATCTGAGAAAACTATCCTAGTGAAATAAACCCTCCAGAGGTACGGTTCCTCAGGCATGTCCAGAAAAGCCTGTACACTCTGAATGTTTGGTAAGGCCGCATAATAGCAGCCCCTGAGAGCCACTGATCCCCAAACTCTTTGAGGTAGTTGAAAGAAAGGTGTCTGAGGCAGAACATAGAAAAGAAACATGTTGGAAGCTGGACACACCCCTGACAAGCTGAAGATTGAAGATCCAATGATTAGTTATAAAATGTGTGGAATTTACTGGAGCTAGCTGGAGAAGGTAAGATGGTGGACAGGCCTGGAGAATTGTACAGTAGGCCACGCGCCTGGCTCCCAGTGGTGAGACACTATAGTGCACTAAATCCAATTATCCCTGAGCCCACTGGGATTTGATGGTGGCCCAGGGATTAAATGAGACTCTCACTGGTCTTCCATGCCACAGAAAGTCACTGAGCAAACTCTGTTGGGGCAGGATTTCCATCCTCCTCGAGTCATAACCTGGCATGAGGCCCTGTGCTGTCCAGGTAAGTCCCTGCTTGCCTGGTAGCTGCGCTGGGCCTCCTATTGAAAGTTCACTCGAGGTTTCCACTAGTTCTCTAACCAGTGGGTGGGACACCAGCGTTCACAACTAAATTCTGCGCAGTGTTGCAAATTGGTGTGAACTTGAATGTATATGTGTCCTTTTAATGACAACTTAAGTACTTTGAGGCACAGTGGCTCCAAAACCTCCAGCTGGCTTCTCTTCCTTTTCTTAACTTTCAAAATTTGGCCCCCTGCAGCTTGGCATTCAAACTCTGTGCCATGATGAACAATTTACCAAGCTCAAATTGATCTGTTCCCTCTGTAATCCTGGACACCTCAGTGCAGTCACTTCAGAGTCACTTCTTTTCCAAATCTGATAGGAACTTCTGTGAACCTTCGACAAGTTATATCAAAGACTAATATTTAATTCATAGAACTATTCTGTGAAATAACTACCATGGGTTGAACAATCATTAGTGTGGTGTAACGTCAGAAACAGCTAGTTGAAGGAAGAAAAGTGTAACCAGTTAATCAAAGGGATTTACAGCTTCATTAACACCAGAATCTTGTCCAGGCTAATACAAAAAACATAGGGATGGTGTTAGAGGTGGTGAGGAGGCTGTGCCACGTCTGACACACTAACCGTGCAGGAATACTGAGGCAACGATTTTGTTTTTGTGAGGAAATTGAGATGGAAGCCAGTTCCACCTTGTATACTTATTCTTGAGTCTCCTGGTATGTCTGCAACTTTTCGACAATCTGTCCATTGAATTGTCTCTGTGGATTTGTTCAGTTGTTACACTTGTAGTAAGCGATGTAAAACTCAACGAGATGCAGCAACTGTCATTAACAGCTGGCCAGATGAAAGTGAAGAGTTTCTGAACAAAAGACTTCAGTTTTGTTTCCAGGTAGGAAACAGTTTTTGAGGCTTTCTTTTTTTCTGCCTAATGATGCCTACACTTGCTTCTGGCTACTTCATGCAGGGTTGGACCACCAGGATTCCTCCATTCCTGACCTATTGCCAGGACTTCTCAGGAATTTCCTTTTGGTGCCTAACCACAGCTCCTTCTATATTCCACTTGAGGGTCAGAACCACAAGAAGTGGTCGACTGCCCATTCTTTGCTAAATGTTCAAGAGGTTTGTGGGCCCGCCTCTCATGTCACCTTGTTCCTTGTCAGCTTGGTGTTATCTCATGCACCCACTGGTGTGGTGCGATAAAGAGACCTACAGCGTGTTGATGTCTGGTGAACCAATAAGATGCTATCATTCAGCGTGGCTTTGCCCTCATCATCCTCTTTGGCAACATTATCATCTTTCTCCTCCCACGTTGCTTTGGTGAATCTGGAAAGCTAAATATGGGTATCAGCCTTGAAATTGAGGGGGCAGAGACATGTGTGGGAAGTTGTAGCTGTGCGATAATCCACAGGGATTCTACATTGACACTGTGGGTGCTCTTTTAAAAATATATTTTTAATTCTCGTGGATGTCGCTGGCAATGTCACCATTGGTTGCCCATCCTTAATTACCCTTTTAACTGAGGTCAGTTAAGAGTCAGCCAGATTGCTGTGGGTCTGGAGTCACACATAGGCCAGACCAGGTAAAGACGGCAGATTTCCTTCTCTAAAGGACATTAGTGAACCAGACGAGTTTTTACGGCAATCAATCTAGTTTCATGCTCACCATGACTGAGGCTAGCTTCATTTTTGAGGGGCAGGATTCTCAGGCCGCACGCACCCCAACACCAGAAATTCCCACCTGAGCTCAACGGAACTTTGAATGGTCCGCCGGATTTTCTGTCTCACCCACTACGGTTCCCATGGTGGGCGAGGCGGGAGAATTTCAGCCCAGATTTATTCATTGAATTTGTATTCCACCAGTTGCCTTGGTGGGATTTGAACCCATGTCTCCAGAGCATTAGCCTGGGTCTCTGGTCCAGTGACATGACCATTATGCCACCATCTCCTGTCAGGTACCTCTGCCACCACCATTTCTCATCTCCACAACTTAGTGCTTCCCTTCAAGCTCCACATTCTTGCCTTCAAAGCAGGTGAAAGGCCTAAAGGTGGAGATATCCCCCTGGTGATCTGTCAATTGCTCTGCAAGAAGTTAGACTGAATGAAAGGAAGTCCAATGATGATGGCGGAGATGAAGTGGAATAAAAACTATGGGAGGATAATCCGGTTAAAGTGGAGAAAAGGGTTTTAGGGTTATGCGTGTAAGTAATTGCTGAGCAGGGAACTGGGTAGCCAAAGTACAAGTTGTTGAGGTGCAGCCTTCCTCAACCAGTGAAAGGCTTAGCTGAGCCAGAATTGCTTTAAGAGATTGAAGTTCTTTTGCAGCATTTTTAAAAAAAGTCATCCTGATTAGCCAATACCATTTGGAGCAAAATAAACTGAAGACCAATGTTCAAATAATCTTGCGCCCTGCTGAAATGGATGAGTTGTTATGTGTTTTGATAATAATGACACGTATTTGAACTCCAGCTTCTGTCAGTACACAGATGGCCTGGAATATAAACAACACTTACTATTACAGTCTGTTTATCAAGGATAAGCACCATGCAAATAATGATTAAAATCAACTGCATGTTAAACACAATGTAACCCACAATGAACTCATACAAATTAAATACAATTGACCTACATGCAAAGCTGCTGGAAGATTTTCCACATGGACTCCAGCCAAGAAGGTGGCTCACCATCACTTTCTCAAGGGTGATTAGAGATGAGCAACAAATGCTAGCAGTGTAACGGTTTGCTCAGTAGTTCTCACAAAGAGGTTCGGAGACTTGTAAGGCTGAACAATAGCATTTATTGGGAACACGTAACTATAAACACATGTACAAAGTATAGCCCTACTAGCATCTGTATAGAACGCTGGTTAGGCCACATTTGGAGTACTGCGTCCAGTTCTGGTCGCCGCACTACCAGAAGGACGTGGAGGCTTTAGAGAGAGTGCAGAGAAGGTTTACCAGGATGTTGCCTGGTATGGAGGGTCTTAGCAATCAGGAGAGATTGGGTAAGCTGGGCTTGTTCTCCCTGGAAAGACGGAGAATGAGGGGAGACCTAATAGAGGTGTACAAAATTATGAAGGGCATAGATAGGGTGAACAGTGGGAAGCTTTTTCCCAGGTCGGAGGTGACGATCACAAGGGGTCACGAGCTCAAGGTGAGAGGGGTGACGTATAACTCAGATATCAGAGGGACGTTTTTTACACAGAGAGTGGTGGGAGCCTGGAATGCGCTGCCAATTAGGGTGGTGGAGGCAGGCACGCTGACATCGTTTAGGACTTACCTGGATAGTCACATGAGCAGTCTGGGAATGGAGGGATACAAATGAATGGTCTAGTTGGACCAATGAGCGGCACAGGGTTGGAGGGCCGAAGGGCCTGTTTCCTGTGGTGTACTGTTCTTTGTTCGTTGTTCTTTGTTCTGACATTATAAATTCAGGTGGTTTGAAGGATTGACAATTCTTCCAGAACTTATTTCTGGTCATTCCTGGAGGAATGATATGCTCAGTTCATGTGGGCATGCTTTGTAGTCTTCAGATTGAGTGGTAGTATTCTGTGTTTCTGGTATTAGGTTGTCTCCATCTGATTCATTTAAATGTAGATTGGGAGGTTCACCTCAAGGAACAAGGGGAGACTCCTCCTGTCCTGCCTGATCATACTTTCCAAGGTATGTATCAGGTATGAACTTGGTTGATGATCATCTTGCCACACAGTGAAGCCTTCTCTTTCAATATCGCTGATCTAAATCTTGTCATCTTTGAGTAACTGGGGCAAGTCTCTATTGCGTACCTTCGATGGTAGGCGGAGGCCTGTCTCTGTCTGTAGGACTGTTCTTGATCTTGAACCTTCTGGTAGTCCTTGGCTGCCAACGATGGGATTAATTTCTTTAGCAGATTTGGGAGTTGAGTCTGAAGTTTTTGTCTGTCAGGAGTTCTGATGGGGCCAATCCACACTGGAGCGGGTGGATCTATATAAAAACACTTTGGGAAGTCTTTGTTTTTTCTCAAAAGGGTTTTAATTGTGTGGATGCCTCTTTCTGCTTTACTGTTAGATTGTGAATACCTTGGGGAACTGGTAAAGCATTGAGATAGCAAACTGAGTGAAGCATTTATTTAAGATTTGCAGGTCTTTATCAGACACCACCTGATCTGGGATGCCATGGCTTGCAAATATTTCCTTCAATGATTGAAAGATCACTTCTGTTGTTTTTGTGTGTAACTATTTCATTTTGATCTATCGGGAGAAGTAATCGACCATGATGAGGAAAGACCTATCATAAAACATGAATAACTCAATCCTCAACCATTCCCAAAACCTGGTAAGGAACAGTGTGGGGTTAACGGGCTCCATCTGTTTAGGTGTGTGGACCACACACTTGGCAGTTTGAGGTCACTCTTCAATTGCCCTTGATATTCCCAGCAACCAGACTATAGGCTGCATCTGTGCTCTGCACTTTGTAATGCCCAAGTGACCATGGTGGATCTGTTGCAGAAGGGAGACTGGAATCACCAATCACTCGTTATATACCAGTGGATCATCTATTGCAGTGAGGTGCTTCTGCTGTTCAAAGTAAATCATAGAATCATAGAATCCTTACAGTACAGAAGGAGGCCATTCAGCCCATCGAGTCTGAACTGACCACAATCCCATCCAGGCCCTATTCCCGTAACCCTGTGCATTTACACTGCTAATCCCATGACACTAAGGTCAATTTAGCATAGCCAATCAACCTAACCCGCATTTCTTTGGACTGTGGAAGGAAATTGGAACACACAGAGGAAACCCACGCATCCATGGGGAGAACGTGCAAACTCCACACAGTGACCTAAGGCTAGGTCACTGCTGTCGGCTGCAACTGTGAGGCAGCTGTGCTAACCACTGTGCTACCGTGCTGCCAAATGCTCATGACATTGCTCGCTAGCCTCTGCTGTGCCACCCTTGTTGACAGTAACAGCAGATGCGGACACAATCCTCATCTCACAACTACTCCTGATGGATTTGCAGAAGATTTCCTGAGGTATCCAGCAGTTTTTCCCTCAACAATTGAGAACATGACTCAAGTTCATTGATCAGTGTGACATCATGTGTCACAGGAAGGTTGACTCTGACCCTGCATAGCGTGTCTGTAGTAGTTTGATGGTTCCCTTGAACATATACAGTATCATACGTGAAGCACTTGAGACGTAAGTGGAATCTCTGAATTCTAGGCGCACTGTTACAAATTCCTGACAGTCCTCTAAATATGTAATACTCTTGGTGGCAATATCCATCCACTTGCTCCTGGAGAAAGCTATCCCTAGGCCTGTGGAAGAGGTATCTGTTGCTATTATAGTGGACAGAGATGGGCTGTAACGAGTCAGGATACCGAATGAGAACAGCATGTCCTTGATGTAACTGAATGCTTGCTCTGAATGCATATCCTAACACCACACCTTTCCCCTTTTGAGAAGCTGGCACAGGGGCTCTGTGACGTGCACCAGGCTGGGTAGAAAATACACCGACTAATTCACCATGCCCAGGAATCTTTGGAAGTCTGGAATAGGTGGTGAGGTTAGGAAAATTCGCTTTGCCTTTGTTTTGTGTGGGTCCGCCATAATGCCTTTGCTGCTCGCAATATTTCCTAAGAACCAAATAGGCCGTGCTTCCTGCAAGCATTCTCAGAATGCTGTGAGCCTTCAATATTGTTTCCCAATGGGTGTGCCGTGGGTCAAAGCATCATCTATATGGCAGATGGCAAGCTCAAGGCCTTATAAGATGGCTGGCATTGTGTGTTGAAAAATGACGGGTGTTGAGGTAATGCCAAAGGGCAAGTGGTAGAAACAGAATTTGCCAAATGGGATGATAGTCAGCAATCTGGACTTCTTATCTCGTGGAAGTTGCCAGAGGCTGTTAGTATCAAGCTTCAAACACACCATGCTTTTAGTCAGACTGTCATCCACTGTGGGCATCAGGGTGAACCTCTCTCGCCACTGCATTGTTGAGTTGTGTCAGGATGACACAGATGTGAATGGACCCATTTGGCTTTGGCTACTGGAACCATCCCAGAACTCCATCTGTCCGCTAAATAACGAGGGGGATGACACCCATTTTGGCCATCTGATCCAGACGTTGCGGCATTTGCTTCATAAGCAGTGTAGACGCGTGTGTGGGCTTGCTATCCTTCTCAATGTAATAATGTATGCAATCTTCAGTAGCCCCTATCCCATGAAAAGTTTTGGAAACTCCTTAAAATTGGAACCTGATCCTTGTGGGTTACCTCATCAATTTTCTGAAGGAGCTTTGGTCCACACAGGCTTTCCTGCTCAAGCGGTGAAGTACAAATTATGTACAAATAATGTACAACAATGTGAAGTACAAATAATGCCTCCTGAATTTGTTTGTTTTTGTACTGGACTGTGGCTTGCAAATTACCTTTAACTGGGAGTGTAATGCCACTGGCTCCCTATAGCTATGTTGTGGGTGGCATCAGGCATTGCTTCACCAGCCATGGTTCCTTAGAGGACCCTAACACGGCTGCCATGTCTAATTTGAAATTGGTGAGGTTACTGTTTAGAGAGATATCAACATTCCAAAAGGAGAATCCAGGATTCTTCATCTCACCCAAGTAGCACAGTTGGACTTCTCCCTCAATCTTGTGGACTGTTTTGGGATCCTCCACACATTTCATTGTCTTAGACTTGCACACCTTTCCAAATTGTCCCAACCGGTTGCAGTTGAAATACTGCACAAAGATTGCTGGACATTGTTTCGCAGGAGAGGTCTTTTGGCTCCACAGTGTTCACATGGGGTGGTATTTTCTGACTGCGCTGGTCTAAAAGCCGGAAGTTCCCAACCGACCGTCAATGGTGTTTCACATTCTCCACAACTCGCCTGCTAAAATTCCAGTGTCGGGCGGGATGGGAGAATTCCGGCCATGGTCTCCCAACATCGTGTGGTCTGTTTGGGTATTAGCTTCCTTTGCCTGGGGTTTCACTGTCCTTTCCTTGTTTTATAAGATGGACAGTTGGGGTTGCTCCACACCATGGCTTGACCTCGCCCCAAAGAATGCCCAGTGGCATGGTGGTTAGCACTGCTGCTTCACAGTGCCAGGGACCCGAGTTTGATTCCCGGCTTGGGTCACTGATTGTGCGAAGTCCACACGTTCTCCCCGTGTCTGTGTGTGTTTCCTCCGGGTGCTCCGGTTTCCCCCCATAGACCAAAGACGTGCTGGTTAGGTGCATTGTCCTTGCTAAATTCTCCCTCAGTGTAACAGAACAGGCACCAGAATGTGGCGACTAGGAGATTTTCATAGTGACTTCAATGCATCAGAAGCTCTGATTATTCTTCAGTCTCTTATGAGCTCTGACTTAAAGGTGTCATAGTCCCAGCCAATCTGTATAATTAGTTAATGGAAGAGTCGACATGTACTCCAGGTTACTGAACTTGCTTGTTGAACTTTGTGCACTCTAAAATGTTATTACTTCTTAACTTAAAGTAGGATTTCAGAACCTCTTCAAGCTTATCTGAAAATTCATTTATTCCTGGCCTTACAATTATGTCAGCGTCTATCTATCAGGCATATTGAGTACAGGAGTCTATTCAATTGTTCAGCCTCAGTCTTCTTATCTAAGCCAGAAGCTATCATGTACCTTGAAAATATTTTCACTAAAGCCTCCAGCACTGTATCTGGTGTGGCCTTTGTATTAGCCCACATTAATCTGATTTATTATCCATGGTTGCTTTTTAATTCAGTGGAGTACATCTTTAAATGTTGTTTCACTTTTACAGATGGTACTGCAGTAGCTGCTTTCTCAATGCTTCTTCCTGCGTTTGGTAGGTTTTGGCGGCTGCAGATCTAACTTCAAAGGGATTGATTTCTTGCAGTGAATTTTCCAATCAAAGATAAAGTTTTTAAAGTTTATTTATTATTAGTCACAAGTAGGCTTACATTAACACTGCAATGAAGTTACTGCAAAAATCCCCTAGTTGCCACTCTCCGGCGCCTGTTCGGCTACACTGAGGGAGAATTTAACATGGCCAATGCGTCTAACCAGCACATCTTTTGGACTGTGGGAGGAAACTGGAACACCCGGAGGAAACCCACACAGACACGGGGAGAATATGCGGACTCTGCACAGACAGTGACCCGAGCTAGGAATCAAACCCTGGTCTCTGGCGCTGTGAGGCAGCAGTGCTAACCACTGTGCCACCCTTATTGGGCCCTTTAGAATGTTGTCAGGGTATGTTGGGGAGATTAAAAGGTGATTCCCAGATTTGGCTGAGCTTTTGAAACTTCATTTTTTTTCTCTCTGATTGGAGTGCAGCCACCAAGTGGTAGGTAATATACGAGTGGGAGTAGACCATTGGCCCTTTGAGTCTGCTCCACTATCCATTAAGATCATGGCTGATCTGGCTGTGGTCTTAGCTCCAATTGCCTGCCTGTGCCCCATAATCCGACTGTCTTATCTATCAAAAATCTGTCTAACTCTGCCTTAAATTAACTCAGAGACCCAATATCCAGCACTCTCTGCGGAAGAGAATTCCACACACTAATGACCCTTTGAGAGAAAAGGTTTGTCCTCATCTCTGTCTTAAAAGGGAGACCGTTTATTGTTAAATTTTTTCCCTTAGTTGTATCCTCCCTGACAGGAGAATACATCCTTCAAATGTTCATCCTGTCAAGTGCCCTCAGGAGCTTAGATGTTTCAATCAGATCACTTCTCATTCTGCTAAACTCCAATGGGTGTAGGAGATATATGGCACCAACTAGGAGTCCAGGCTGGCCACGGTGATTAATGAAACTGCTTTAACTGATGAATAGCTTTAAGATGTTTAAAGGCTCGTTCAGCCTTAGAACTGAACTTCTGCTCTCGTTGGGTTCTTCAACTCTGCAATCAATGGGGATTGACAATGGACCTCCATGTGCCCTCCATATCCCTCTATAAAGACTCTGTAAAGCATTTAGACAGTTACATGGGTAAGATGGGTATAGAGGGATATGGGCCAAATGTGGGCAATTGGGACAAGCATAGTGGTAAAAACTGGGCAGCGTGGACAAGTTTGGCTGAAGGGCCTGTGCTCATGCTGTAAACCTCTATGACTCTATGACTCTGTGTGCCCTAGTGGAGCCTATAAACTGCACAGTGGATTTTCTTTTGCCTTTCAGCCTCCACATATGCCATGGAGCTTCATAGTCACTAATCTCCAGCTGTGGTCCTTGTTTCAGGTGCACTTCAGTCAGGTCGGGAAGTTGCTCCTTCAGTTTTTCAGATTGCCGGTCTTTCACCAGTTTCTTCAGTTCTGGATTCATTCATTAGCTGCCGCCATATTGTAATGGTTTCTTCAGTGCATCTCACAAAGAGGTTCAGAGGCTTGCAAGATTGAACAATAGTGTTTATTGGTAACGTTATCCCTAGCCTAACCTAGGAGCTAACTTCATGTTGACCTCCACTTGAATCTCTCCATGTAACTCTGTCTTCTGTCTCATGTCCTTCAACGTCATACTGTGAGCAGCATTGTTCTCCAGTCCCACTTCAGCCTTTGTTCTGCTGAACTCCCTTATTCTAACCTGAAAGATTAGATTGAGAAAAATCCAGACTGGACATATTGTTCAGGTGACCACAATGCGGCAATCATATTTGTCATATAATAAACATTCCATAGGTAATATATATATGAAATAACATACCTATGTCAATATAGTGCAAATATTATTTTGTCTCGAAAAACATTTGCTGAGGGGGCTGGGTGGCATCTTAGCTTGGGCAGCACCTGGCAATACCATGCAAGCAGACCCACGGATGGTTGATATGGGAAATGGAAATTGCTGGCCAGGATTTTCCGGCACTCCCTCAGCATGTTTTCTGATGTGGAGGTGACTGGCCATCACTGGGATCTTCCTGTCTCACTGAAGTCTACTGCATTTTGTATGGCTTGCCTGCCCCGCTGTCTGGGGACTCACTGCAGGGATTCACCTTTAGCGGAACCAGAGGATCTCCCCAGCAGGAAAAACCACAGGATCCTGCCAGCAGGAAAGACTGGAAAATCCAACCCAATGAGTGTTTCTTTGAAGATGTGCTTTTTGGGGCAGAATGGAGTGAGTTTTGCTCCAAGTTTGGTCCAATACCTTTTTTTATTAATTATTAATTCGTGGGACATGGGCGTCGTTGGCTGGCCAGTATTTATTGCCCATCCCTAGTTGCCCTTGAAGGGCAGTTGAGAGTCAAACACATTGCTGTGGCTCTGGAGTCACATATAATCCAGACCGGGTAAGGACGGCAGATTTCCTTCCCTAAATGACATCAGTGAAGCAGATGGGTTTTTCCAACAATCGATAATGGTTTCATGGTCATCAGTAGATTCTTAATTCCAGATTTTTTTACTGAATTCAAATTGCACCTCTTGCCGTGGTAGATTCTGGTAGAGGTCGATGTTGATAGTCATTGCCTGAAATGAAGTGTTCTGCTCCCCAGCATAAGCATCCCTCCATCTGATGAAACACAAAAGGGATGGGAAAGAAATTTTAACCTTTGCGTTGAGTGAGTGATGACTTCAACCATTACAAAAGGAAACTGTACAAATCTGGCTTGTTTTAAATGTTCCATGAGTTACCTGTCTAATGACCAGGACATAATTAACTAAAAGAACCATAATTCCAGAATGAGGTTGCTGAACATGGTAGAATGTAGGCTGCAAAATCACCCCATATGTGTGTAACACCTATTCTTTCACTGTAATAAAAACCCAAGCCACATTTCCTTTGGATGTTGTTCTTCTGACTTGAAATGGCTATCTCTTCTTTCATTATTCACAAGTTAACAGTCAACATATTTCTTTTCATCTCAGCATCTTAAAACAAAATCTTACCTCTGCGAAGCTGTGTTGTTGCTTAGCAACACCAACCAATTAGCAACCCCGGCAAATAAAACTTCTACAGATATACTTCTTTTTCTTTGAAAATGCAAATTTAAATAGGACACAAAGAAATGGAGATGTTTGTGAAACAGGAAATAAGTTAGAGGAAAGAGACCAGATGGTGATCTTAATCCTGACACTTTCATGAGGGGGAAAGTGACATACTTGTCAACAGAGCAGGTAGAGAATGTGAAACCACACCACAGTGCTAGTGCTGAGGACAGAATGTAACAAGGAATGTTCCTGAAGAGCAGCCAGAGTTGTGAAGTGTGAACGTTACTGTCAAGTGCATCTGTTACTGTTTTGAAGTTTTCTTTTCACATGATGTCGTGGAGAGCGAGGCGAACATGGAGGTAAAGACTTTATTTTGAGTTCAGGCTTCATGTTGCCTAGTCTGGTCTCCAGACTGACTCTTCTGGTTCCTGAGATACAACTAAGATCATGGCCCCTAAGAACAAAGAACAAAGAAAATTACAGCACAGGAACAGGCCCTTCGGCCCTCCAAGCCTGCACCGGCCATGCTGCCTGACTTAACTAAAAACCTCTACGCTTCCGGGGACCATATCCCTCTATTCCCATCTCATTCATTTACTTGTCAAGACGCCCCTTAAAAGTCACTACCGTATCCGCTTCCACTACCTCCCCCGGCAGCGAGTTCCAGGCACCCACCACTCTCTGTGTAAAAAATCTGCCTCGTAAATCTCTTTTAAAACCTTAAACCTATGCCCCCTAGTAATTGAGTCTTCCACCCTGGGAAAAAGCTTCTGACTATCCACTCTGTCCATGCCTCTCATAATCTTGTAGACTTCTATCAGGTCTCCCCTCAACCTCTGTCGCTCCAGTGAGAACAAACCAAGTTTCTCCTCATAGCTAATGCTCTCCATACCAGGCAACATCCTGGTAAACCTTTTCTGTACCCTCTCCAAAGCCTCCACATCCTTCTGGTAGTGTGGCGACCAGAATTGAACACTATATTCCAAGTGCGGCCTCACTAAGGTTCTATAAAGCGTCAACATGACTTGCCAATTTTTAAACTCAATACCCCGGCCGATGAAAGCAAGCATGCCGTATGCCTTCTTGACTACCTTCTCC
Source organism: Mustelus asterias (assembly GCF_964213995.1). Classification (NCBI taxonomy): domain Eukaryota; kingdom Metazoa; phylum Chordata; class Chondrichthyes; order Carcharhiniformes; family Triakidae; genus Mustelus; species Mustelus asterias. The sequence goes on along the minus strand of NC_135807.1, from coordinate 51,143,744 downwards.
ACCTGCATTGCCACTTTCAGTAACCTGTGTACCTGTACACCTAGATCCCTTTGCCTATCAATACTCCTAAGGGTTCTGCCATTTACTGTATATTTCCTATCTGTATTAGACCTTCCAAAATACATTACCTCACATTTGTCTGGATTAAACTCCATCTGCCATCTCTCCGCCCAAGTCTCCAACAGATCTATATCCTGCTGTATCCTCTGATGATTCTCATCGCTATCCGCAAATCCACCAACCTTTGTGTCGTCCGCAAACTTACTAATCAATCCAGTTGCATTTTCCTCCAAATCATTTATATATATATTACAAACAGCAAAGGTCCCAGCACTGATCTCTGAGGAGCACCACTTGTCACAGCCCTCCATTCAGAAACACATCCTTCCACTGCTGCCCTCTGTCTTCTTTGACCAAGCCAGTTTTGTATCCTACAGTAATCTGCATTAAAACTTTTGAGATTGCATATGCAGACTTAAAGAAATTATCAAGGAAAATATAAATCAGCCAAACATTAACCAGTTACCCTGACATGCATTGTTATAGCACCATGAAAAAAATTAAATTGAGTGGCAGATTATTGATGCCATTCAACCTGTTTCTCAAACCATCATTCATTTTTAATATGTGTTATTTTAATTTTAAGTAATTTGAAGTTCCAAACAGCAAGATTTAGAATGTCTGAAATGTTTTCAATTAAATGTTTTGGTGGCATGGTGGCACACTGGTCAGCACTGCTGCTTCACAGTGCCAGGGACGCGGGTTTGATCCCGGCCTTGGATTACTGTCAATGTGGAGTTTGCACATTCTCCCCATGTATGCTGGGTTCCCTCCACGTTTTCTCCCACAGTCGAAAGATGTGCAAGTTAAGTGGATTGGCCATGCTAAATTGCCTCTTAGGTTGGTGTTTTATAACCTCGCTCAGGCAAGGCTCATAAAATCCTGCCCGAGACCAACGGGGAATTTTGGGGTGGGTGTGACGGTAAACTTCCAGCATTAGTGTCCAAAAAGGTGTGTTGGTTAGGTGGATTGGCCATCGTGTGTGCACAATATTATGGGGTAGGACATGTGGAGGGCCTGGATGGGATGGTCTTTCGAAGAGTTGGTGCGTGCAGATTCAATGGACTGAATGGCCTCTTTCTGCACTGTATGGATTCTGTGGTTCAATGAAAGATATGCAAATTTAAAAAAATGTACATACATTTACACTTAAATGTAATATGTTGATATTATGCTGCTGTAAAACGCATCTGCTGTCAAGAATTAGCTATGATAAATTATAAAAGATCAGTTTGAGATGGGATCACAATTTTCGTAATGCTCTAAGTCTCCAGAGGACAAACATCTGAAAACTTACAGCTCTAAGTGGGAGTGAAAGTGTTTTGTTCCATGTTACTGCATTTAAAAATGAGATCACTCTCAGACAATAATAGCAATGGAATAAGAAAGCCACTTCAACAAGTGTTCAATACAGACACAATTGCTGCTAAAAAAAAATGTAACAGAAGCAGGTCTTTTTTAGCCATCATCCATCATCAAAGACAGGGAGGATGGGTCTGTATCTCTCAGAAGGATATATTAGCAACCAGTTTTATTCTCAGAGAGCACTATGAGGTGAAACTCAATTTGCAGTTCTTCAAGGTGAAAGGAAGTCCTTGTCAAATCCCAGCAGCCAACAAGAGAGGATGATTTATTGTATTGTTGGACATTCAAATGACAACACCTTGAACAAAATGATCAGTCAATGACTGAACAATCTTCTTTGAACTGCACTATAAGTAAACCAAAGTATATGCAGATCAATCTTCACATATAGTGCAAGTTGGCAGGCAGTTGTGATGGAGACGTTAATGCTTTGCTGAAAAGTGCATGAAATATTATTGAAATGTACGTTTTCAATACCAACAGTGTTAAAGGAAAGATCGATAATAAAATGGAAATATCTTCAATAGAGTAAATAAAAAAATAAAGTACTGCAGACCAGCATTAATGATATTTTAAATGTTATATCTAACATGAAAAATAATAGATTTGTAGTTTGTCAGTCAGTTTACTCAAGTTCAATCTATTATTCTTTATTACATTTCATTGGGACAGCACGGTGGCACAGTTGTTAACACTGCACAGTTTTCTCCGGGTGCTGCTCTTTCCTCCCACAGTCTGGAAGACCTGCTAGTTAGGTGCGTTGACCTGAACAGGCGCCGAAGTGTGGCAACTAGGGGAATTTCACAGTAACTTCATTGCACTGTTAATGTAAGCCTTGCTTGCTACTAATAAATAAACTTTAACAATGAAGTTACTATGAAATTCCCCTTGTCGCCACACTCCGGCGCCTGTCCGGGTACACTGAGGGAGAATTTAGCATGGCCAATGCACCTAACCAGCACGTCTTTCAGACTGTGGGAGGAAAGAGCAGCACCCGAGGAAACCCATGCAGACACAGGGAGAACATGCAAACTCCACACAGACAGTGACCCAAGCCGGGAATTGAACCCGGGTCCCTGGCGCTGTGAGGCAGCAGTGCTAACCACTGTGCCACCATGTCGCCCCAATGTAATGTAATTGCAGTGTTAATGCAAGCTCTACTTATGATAAATAAACTTTACTGTAACATTGGCCCAATTAAACATGGCAGAAAAAAATGGATAGATACAAAATATACTGTCATCGTCAGCATTCCTCAATCACTAGCTGACACAAGGACATTTATATTACAGGAATACCAAATTCAAAGGAGTAATGTCACATCTGCTATTTTGATGGTATCATTTGTTGGATAACAGGAATTCTGCCGCATATCTACTGTGATGTATGACCAAAGGAATAAAAAACGTGCCTGCAAAAATTCAGCACCTTAGCGTCCGGTATTTTAGTGATATGAGTACTGCTTAAGATCCAAAGTGGTATCCATGGCACATTCATTTGGTGCAGCCATACCGGATGCCATTTTCGCAAGGGCTTTATTGAACACACAGGACGTACCTACCACAAGTATGGAGAGCGGGCAGATTGTGACCTCAGTGTGAAAATGATTTGATGCCAGTGCGGCCAGCTTGAAACACAATGTTCCAGCTAACACCCTCTCTGCACCTCACATTACTGAACACCCACACCAAACCAGGTGGTAGGGCTGCACGGTGGCACAGTGGTTAGCACTGTTGCCTCACAGCACCAGGGATCCAGGTTCAATTCCAGCCTCGGGTCACTGTCTGTGTGGAGTTTGCACATTCTACCTGTGTCTGCGTGGATTTCATCTGGGTGCTAAGTTGCCACCGTAAGAAGTTTAACAACACCAGGTTAAAGTCCAACAGGTTTATTTGGTAGTAAAAGCCACACAAGCTTTCGGAGCTCCAAGCCCCTTCTTCAGGTGAGTGGGAATTCTGTTCACAAACAGGGCATATAAAGACACAAACTCAATTTACATGAATAATGGTTGCAATGCAAATACTTACAGCTAATCAAGTCTTTAAGATATAAACAATGTGAGTGGAGAGAGCATCAAGACAGGCTAAAGAGATGTGTATTGTCTCCAGACAGTGAGACTCTGCAGGTCCAGGCAAGCTGTGGGGATTACAAATAGTGTGACATGAACCCAATATCCCGGTTGAGGCCGTCCTCATGTGAAGGGGCTTGGAGCTCCGAAAGCTTGTGTGGCTTTTGCTACCAAATAAACCTGTTGGACTTTAACCTGGTGTTGTTAAAGTTCTTACTGTGTTTACCCCAGTCCAACGCCGGCATCTCCACATCATGCTAAGTTGCCCCCAGTGTCAGGAGATTAACAGGGTAAGTATGTAGGGTTATGGGAATAGGGCCTGGGTGGGATTGTGGTCGATGGAGACTCGATGGGCCAAGTTGACTTCCTCTGCACTGTAGGGATTCTTTGGATTCTGGGAGGGCACTTCCGCTAGTGCTACTTACAGGGACCATCAGTCACAGACAGGTTAGCTGCTGATGGATTTCCATTGGCTGTTGATGAAATTGTCAAAATGTTTGGTGGTTTCTAGACGCCTTTGAAGTTTCTAAAGTCTGCAGGCAATGTTGGTACGTGCAGGAGGACTTTGTCTTACCTGAAACATTTCTGAACAGACCAATCACAGGCATGAGCACTAGTAGCATGTGCATATCCCCTCTAGTTGAATAGCTGTCAGTGTGCAGAAGCTGTGAAGTGCAGCTGTGAGATTTCCAACAGTGCTAAGTGTGTGAAAGTGAAGCTCTGAATGTTGGGTATGTGTTGTTGCATCATACAGTGCAGAAGGAGGCCATTTGGCCCATCGAGTCTGCACCGACCATAATCCCACCCAGACCCTATCCCCATAACCTCATACATTTACCTTAGCTAGTCTCCCTGACACTAAGGGGCAATTTAGCATGGCCAATCAACCTAACCCGCACATCTTTGGACTGTGGGAGGAAAACGGAGCACCCGGAGGAAACCCATGCAGACACGGCGAGAATGTGCAAACTCCACACAAGTGATCCAAGCCGGGAATTGAACCCGGGTCCCTGGCACTGTGAGGCAGTAGTGCTAACCACTGTGCCACCCTGCTGCTCAATAGAGATTTTAGGTAAGCGGTTAATGGGGATGTGCTGCATTAAGAAGTGCCTGGTGGTACAATTGTTACGATACAGCACCTGAAGATATCTTCATTGATTTTGACCGTTAGTGTGAGGTAATTGAACTACTTGTGGCACTGCATCCAGGTCCTCAGGGCTTGAGTCTGGGCATTGATTGTCATGGTTATCTGGTTCCACTGCTTTGCACTATCAGTCTGGTTGGAGGACCTCCCCTTCCCTGTCCAATTCCTCCACCATTGCCTCCTTCCAAGATTGCAGAGGTAAACATTGGAGCACATGTTCTTCCTTGTTGTCCCATAAGTTACTCTTTTTCCTGCTCAATTTCTCTTCCACAAACAGTTTCAGCAGTCAGAATGCCCCTCCAGAATACAGGAGCGGGATAGCTTGAATAGGTGTTGACTTTGCATAAATGAAACACTGTCTGAGGTGTGCAGCCACTCAGCAAACGCTGACTGCATTCAGCAATCATGTGAATTAACAGGCAGCACGAAGTCAGTGTGCCGTCTGAAACAGAAACAAGAAAATCAGCTTCATTAGGCCTTGTAATCTTCGCACCCATTTTCGGAGAATATCGAGTTCCATTCCCTCCATGTTCACATTACAACTAGTGGCTGTTTTTGTTAAAACAAAGTTTACTGTGGCGATTTTAGAAAGCTGTTTAAGATTATAGAGGGATGAGATGGGACAGATTGTTGCTGACAGTGGCAGAGATCAGGCCATGGTTTGTGGGGAGGCAGTGGTGTAAACAGTAATATCGCTGGACTAGTAATCCAGAGACCCAGGCTAATGTACCGAAAGCACAGACCCACCAGAGGTGGTGAAAAAGAGGTTTGCAGTCAGGACAGAGTTGCCCTAGGAGTCCTCAAGATCAACTCCAGACCTCATTAAGTCACATTGCACTAGGCTAAACTTGGGCAAGGAAACCTTCTGCAGGTTAGCATCTATTGACCTCCCTCAGAATCAGTACTCCTCCATGTTGAACACCACCTGCAGGAAGCACTGAAGTTGGCAAGGGTACAGAATGTACTCTAGGTGGGGGCCTTCAATATCTATCACCAAGAGGCAGAACCATTACCGATTGAGCTGGCCATGAACTAAATGACAAAACTGCTAGACTGGGTCTTCAGCAGATGGTGAGAGAACCAACGAGAGGGAAAAACCTACTTGGCCTCATCCTCACCAATCTAGCTGTCACTAATGTAATTCAGCAGTCACGGGCATTCAGCCTTGGATCTTCAGGTAAGCGTTCTCCAAGGCGGCCTTCACGACACACGACAGCGCAGAGTCGCTGAGCAGAAACTGATAGCCAAGTTCCGCACACATGAGAACGGCCTAAACCGGGATGTTGGATTTATGTCACATTATCAGTAACCCCCACAGCTTTCCCCCTGATCTTGCAGAATCTCACTAGCTGTTCTGTCTGGAAACAATACACATCTCTTTAACCTGTGTTGAATGCTCCCTCCCCCCACATTGTCTGTACCTTTAAGACCTGGCTGGCTGTAGAGATTTGCATTCTAATTAGTATTCTGTAACTTGATTCCTGTGTCTGTGCACTGTTTGAGAGCAGATATCCACTTCACCTGATGAAGGAGTAGTGCTCCGAAATCTTATGGTATTTGCTACCAAATAAACCTGTTGGACTTTAACCTGGTGTTGTGAGACTTCTTACTAATGTAATTGTCCATGATATTATTGGTAGGAGTTACCACTGCACATTCCTTGTGGAGACAAAGTCCTGTCTTCAAATTGTGGATACCCTCTATTGTGTGGCACGATCACCATGCTAAATGGGCTAGATTTCAAACAGATCTAGCAACGTAAAATTGGGCATCCTTCAGGAATAGTTGAATTATATGCAACCACAGCCTGTAACGACATGGCCCAGTACATCCCCCATTACCATCTACTGGGGCATCGACCCTGGTTCAGTGAACCAGGAGCAGCACCAGGCATACCTAAAAATGAGGTGTCAATCTGGTAAAACTGCAATACATGATTACTTGTGTGCCAAACAGTGGAAGCAATATACTATAGACAGAGCAACACGACACTTCAACAAATGGATCAGATATAGGTTCTGCAGTCCTGCCTCATCCGGTGGTGAATGGTGGTGGAAAATTAAATAACTCACTGGAGGAGGAGGCTTCACAAATATCCCAATCCTCAATGATAGGGGAGCCCAGCATCATCTGTGCAAAAGACTAGGCAGAAGCATTTGCAGCCATCTTCAGCCAGAAGTGCCAAGTGGATAACCTATCTCAGCTTCCTCCTGATGCCAGTCTTCATTCTGAAGGCACTGGATATTGCAATGATTACTTATGGGCCCTGACAACATTTCATCAATAGTACTGAAGACATAGGCTCCAGATCTAACTGCACCCCAAGCAAAGCTTTTCCAGTGCATCTACAACACTAGCATCTACCCAACAATGTGGAAAATTGCCCAGGTATGTCCTGTACACCAAGAAACAGGACAAATCCAATTCGACTAATTACTGCCCAATCAGTCTGCTCGCGGTCATCAGCAACGTGATGGAAGAGATAGTCAACGGTGCCATCAGTAAAGTAAAGTTTATTTATTAGTCACAAGTAAGGCTTACATTAACACTGCAATGAACTTACTGTGAAATTCCCCTAGTCGCCACAGTCCAGCACCTTATTCGGTCAATGCGCCTAACCAGCACATCTTTCAGACTGTGGGATGAATCCGGAGCACCCAGAGGAAACCCACGCAGGCACGGGGAGAACGTGCAAACTCCACACAGATAGCGACCCAAGCCGGGAATCGAACCCGGGTCCTTGGCGCTGTGAATCAGCAGTGCTAACCACTGCTACCGTGCTGCCCCAATCAATCAACACTTACTCAGCAATAACATGCTCACTGATGTTCTGTTTGTGTTCTGCCAGAGCCACTCAGCTCCTGACCTCATTACAGCTATGGTCCAAACATGGACAAAAGAGCCAAACTCAAGGAGTGAAGTGAGAGTGACTGCCCTTGACATCATGGCAGCATTTGACCAAATGTGGCATCAAGGAGCCTGAGCAAGATTGAAGTCAATGGGTATCAAGGGGAAAACTCTTCGCTGGTTCGCACAAAGAAAGCTGGTTGTGGAAATTGGAGGTCAATCATCTCAGTTGAGGACATCATTGCAGGAGTTCCCCAGTGTAGTGTCTGAGGTCCAACCATCTTCAGCTATTTCATCAATGACCTTCCCATCATCATAAGGTCAGAAGTGGAAATATTTGCTGATGATTACACAATGTTCAATTACCCCATTTGCAACTCCTCAGACAATGAAGCAGTCCACATCCATTTGCAGCAAGACCAGGCAATATCCAGACTTGGGCTGATATGTGGCAAATAACATTAAGTCACACAAGTGCCAGACAATGATCATCTCCAATAAGACATTGAATCCCCCAGTATCAACATCGTGAAGATTACCATTGATCAGAAACTGAACTGGACTAGCTATATAAGTACTGTAGCTACCAAAGCAGGTCAGAAGCTGTGAATTCTGCGGAGAATAAGTCATCGCTGACTCCCACAATCTACAAGGCAGAAGCCAGGAGTGTGATGGAATACTCTCCACCTGCATCACCAGGACAAAGCAGCCTGCTTGATTGACACCCCATCCATTGCAATAAACATTCGCTCTCTCCACCACTGATTCACAGTGGCAGGAGTCCGTACCATCTACAAGATACATTGCAGCAATTCACCAAGTATCCTTTGACAGCACCTTCCAAACCCATGACCGCTACTACCTGGAAGGAGAAGGGTAGAAGATGCATGGGAACACCACTACCTGCAAATTTCCCGAAAAGCCACTCACCATCCTCACTTGGAACTATATTGCTATTCCTTTACTGTCGCTGGAACAAAATCATGGAATTCCCTCCCTAACAGTACTGTTGGTGTTCCTATAACACATGGACTTCTGCTATTTAAGAAGGCCATTCGCCCTATCAGGGGCATTTAGGGATGAACAATAAATGCTGGCCGAGCCAGTGATGCCCACATCCCAGAACAAATTCAGAAGGCTTCCAAATGCTGCCTGTGAGGGCTGTGATTTCGTGCAGCACAAATTTGGGTCACTGTCTGTGCAGAGTCTGCACATTCTCCCCGTGTCTGCGTGGGTTTCCTTCGGGTGCTCCGGTTTCCTCCCATAGTCTGAAAGACGTGCTGATTAGGTACATTGGCCATGCTAAATTCTCCCTCAGTGTACCCGAACAGGCGCCGGACTGTGGCGACTGGGGAATTTTCACAGTAACTTCATTGCAGTGTTAATGTAAGCCTACTTGTGACACTAATAAATAAACTTAAACTTAAAATATACTTACTTTCTGGATGAAGGCCTGTGTTGCCTCTTTTTACCTGTTGAGTTTTCTGATACCCAGGAAACCCGGCTGAAAAAGGTTAAATATAAAACTTTACTGAAATGAACAACAGCTTCCTTAAAGATTTTTACCGACTGACCCGTACTGTGAGAACACATTCGTCACCTGCAAGCCCCAGTCTTGCCTCTGTTAAAACTGGAAGTGGGAAGATTCGAGGCAAACTGAATGTGGGATTGAAATTCTTCAAAATGTTTAACTCTCACCCCATCCAAACTCACACATTCTTAGGGGTTAAAATTACCCTAAATAGAAGAATTTCAGGAAAACATTCATAGACCAACAGTTCTGAGCCCCTTGAATGCATTTCCAAACTTAGCGATTGAAGGAGAACCCAAGCCGGCATAGGTTAGATAAGTGAAGGGAAGATAGTCATAGAAGTCTACAGCACAGAGAAAGGCCATTCAGCCCAGCATGTCTGCGCTGGTCAAAGACAAACCACCCAACTATTCTAATCCCATTTTTCAGCTGTGAGGCAGCAGTGCTAACCACTGTGCCACTGTGCTACCCTGTGTGCATTACGTGGATTGGCCATGCTAAATTGCCCTTTGGTGTCCCCAGATGTGTAGGTTAGATGGTAAATGCGTGGGGTATGGGGATAGAGCAGGGGAGAGGGCCTTGTTAAGATGCTCTGTCAGAGAGTTGGCGCAGACCTGATGCGCTGAATGACCTTGTTCTGCACTGTAGGGATTCTATTTCTTTAATTTCGGATAAACCAATCAATTGAGGAATATTATCGTCGTGTCATGAACGGGAACATCCATATCTGGAAAAGTTAGAACTCAAGTGACCCCTTGTTAAAAAAAAACAGACAAGTGTCTTTTTTTATCTGCAGCATGAAAATTATAATTCTTGGAATTGAATGGAACAGAATAGGAATATTAAATGTTAATTGTAAGGATACAGCTCCCCAATTTCTATTAAAGTACAGACACACCAAGATGCTCAGAAATTCCTGCTTATCTGTGCAGAAGAGCAGTCTGATTTGTGCCTGTGAATCTCTGATGCTTATTCTTTTTGTCATTGCTCCCAACCCAACCTGCAGTAATCTATCTCTGGATTAAAGTGAATCTGTGGTATAAAAGGAACACAGATTTGCTCCTTATGGATGCTGTTTAAATGCAGATGAGGCAACTGTGGGATGCCAAAATCAGATTGATAATTACAGCATCGGTTTTAAAATGTCTCAGAACAATCCTTGTTTCAATTGATGAATGCTAATAACTGATGCTAAAGAATACTTAGGGGCCTGGTGTAATTTTCAAAGATCAGGATAAATTGTTTTCCAGCTTTGCTTAACCAGCAAGAACATTTCTTAACTCATCTGAGTTCTTTCTATATAAGAGGTGCAAAGTAACCACCAACTCATCTTATTTAATATCACTGAGAAATTAAGAACAATAAAGATCTTGGCAGCGTGTCTGCCCAAAATCACGGAGACTCAGGTGCACCCACTTCACTAGGTCCATATCTCAATCTCAGATATGTTTGGTGCCATTCCTGATGTTCTATTCTGCTTGCTGCATTGAACTAGGGTTACCCTTTGGTGTTTAATACTATTAATAACCTGAGCACAACTCCCAAGAGGTTGCACAATAGGAAGGCTTTCAAACGCTGCCTGTGAGAGCTGTGATTTCATGTATGGTAGAACTATTGGTGTTTTGGTTGTGGGATGGCTTCAGGTAAAGCATTCTTTTATTAATTGTTTTCTAACAGCGCTGAGTGTTACAGCAACTGGTGGGCAACAGTTCCTTCCTCTTCTTCCTCCTCCTCGACCCTTCCTGCCCAGGTAGTGGTAAGGGCTGATTCCTCTGAATTACAAAATGATAAAGAATGCAGCACAAATTTGCAAGCAGAATCAGAAATCAGCCTGATTTGCAGCCTAGACCCCCAAACTCTGGAATATCTTCTCCACGTCTCTCACTTCACTTTCCTTCTTTAGGGTACTTCTTAAAACCTACCTCTTTGAGCATGCCTTTGACTCAGTCCAAAGATGTGCGGGTTAGGTTGATTGGCCATGCTAAATTAACCCTAGTGTCAGGGGGATTAGCATGGTAAAAAGGGGGGCTACAGGAATAGGGACTGGGTGGGATTGTGGTCGGTGCAGACTTAATGGGCCGAATGGCCTTCTTCTGCACTGTAGGATTCTATGAAATGCCTGATATTTCCTTATGTGGCTCATTGTCATCCTTTAATAATGCTTCATGAGGAGCCTCGTGACATTTCATTTTGCTAAAGGTGCTATATAAATATAAGTTATTGTTAAGTGAGTACAGAACTCCATCAGAAGGCTCCAGACAGCAGAACAATTATTTGAGTAGGCAAATGATCAGCTTTTGTGAAATTTCTGGTGACGGCATTGTTCACATTGACGTCCTGCCCTCCATCTGTGCCTGAGTTCCTGACAGGAGTTGTGAGCAATATCTAGAGGGGACGTTCTTTATCGCCAAGATAACTGGATGGTCTGGGTGGTTGATGATGCTGGGCTAGAGGACTGGTACAGGATAAATTAAACTTGGCTGCGATCATGAAACAGGGCATAAACCTACATTATTCACTGCCTGTCATCATGAACGAATTGCTGGTATAGACCGTGTTATCTGCTTCTCTTCAGGAAGATGCCACGATGGTAATGGCAGCACATAGGGAAATGTAAATCACCCCCATGGCAACTTTCACACTCATAAGTCTGCAATGTGTGAAAAACCTAGTTCTCTTTCCTCTTATCTTTGGTCCTCCCTGTACATCGCGCTATGCCTGCTCACTCCAGTCTTCCTTGCTCTACTCCTCTTCCGAAGGCAGGCACAACAGAACACCCATAAACAAAATTGAATATTGGAAGGCAGGCAACATCGGTATAAAGGAATCAGTGCGCATTCACCTAATGACTTCCATCAGCAGGAAGATCATGGCTTTAATTTGTGACACCAATTTGATGCCATCTTGAAACTCCAGACTTCAATCAGTATCTTCCCTTAACCTCACACAACTGCAAATAATGATAAACGACAGCACTCTTTAAAGTAATCATCGACTAATAACAAGTTAATTTCTGGATTTTTTCATCTGGTTTGTGCTGCATTTCAATTTGTTTTGGGTGCTTTTCCATACTTATCAAAGGTTTCAATAGCCTACAGGGAATGTTTTGGCTAGTACTGAAGTAATTCTAAACTTGCATACAAACCAGTTGCTCTCAGACACAGATGGCCTAAGGGAGCCAACTCCTGGTCTTCAGCATGACTGGGAGAATGGGCAGAGGTCACACAGAGCAGGAGAAGCAATTCAAAGAGGGAGGAAGAGCAGGGAGAGAGAAAGAGCCCTCAGTAGGGGGTGACAATATAGAGGGTGTTTAGGGAGAAATTCTCATACCTGAATTTTGTCAAAGGGCGATGTTTGAGATGTCTGCAGCCCATTAAAGACTAAAATCTGCAAACTACTGTGCAGTCAAAACTCCAATCTCAGAGCAGGGGAATGACAGCTTTGCCAGTGGCTGTGAAAAGGGCCACGGCAATGAACTTCAATGCTAACTTCCTCCTGTTAAGTCACTGAGGCTCTCTTGTGCAAAGCGAGCCAACTTCATGTCATTTCTTCTGGGCTAGCAAGCAGAAGAGACATGAGGATTTGTAAAGGCTTCCCCATGGAGCACTGGCTGCCATTGACTGTGCGTTCATTGCTTTGTATGCACCTCATGTCAACTCAGCCATTTACCTGAACCAAACAGAATTCCATTCCCTCAATCTGCAGCTGGCATGTGACCGTAAGCAGATTCATGCAGGTCAACACCTGGTATCCTGGCAGCAGCCAAGGTTAGTTCATTCTGCAGTCTTCTGCACCAGCTGTATTTCAACCAAGGGAAAATTAAAAACTGTCCAACAAGGGTTATCCACTCATGACTGAGCTGATGATTTCAGACCGAAACCTGCATGTGTGCATACATCAGGCAGACAATAGGAGCCATGCTGCTACAAGGAGCATCAGAGAACAGACCATTGGCATCAATGATTCGCTGCCTGGACTAACTTGGAGGAACTCTCTAGTATTTAGCTGAATTGGTCTTAAGATGGTCATGTTATGCTGTATTTTGTAGAACCTTCCCATAGCGAGAAAACTGCCCTTGCCACCAACCATGAGGCAAGAAGCTGAGGAGCAGGATGAGGAGGCAAAAATGGAGAAGGCAGAGGATAAGAAATGAAAGAGAAGAAATTAGAAGGGAGACTGCCACCTAGGCAGCCCATTTCTGCCTGGGTTGCAGGTAATGAATAATTAATAAAGGATACCAATAACCTCAACCCTGATTCCACATTTACCAGCACTCCCACATTCCCTATTTTTTCTATGTCACTGATCATCATTTTGTGTTGTTTCCAACAATGTAAAGATCAAAGTGACAAACACAATATTGATCGAGAGTAGGTTGATGGGGCAGTAATTGGTTGGATTGAATTTGTTCTGCTTTTTGTGGACAGGGCGCTCCTGGGCAATCTTCCATATTATCAGGTAGATGTCAATGTTGTAGTTGGACTGGAACAGCTTGGCTGGAAGTGCAGCAAGTTCTAGAGAACTGGTCTTCAGTACGATTGCTGGAATGCTGCCAGGGCCCATATCCTTTGCAATATCCAGTGCATTCAACCATTTTTTGATATCAAATGGAGTTAATTAAATGGGCTGAAGACTAGCATCTGTGATACTGGGAACTTCCGGAAAAGGCTGAGATGGATCATCCACTTAGCACTCCTGGCTGATGATGCTTGCAAATGATTCAATCTTGTCTTTTGTACTGGTGTGTGTATTGACTTCAATGAGGCCCATGAGGTTGGCCTCTTGGAGTATGAGCTCCCTGATCGGGTAGGCAGTTATCAGGAGGCTCATACTCCAAGAGGCCAACCTCATGGGCCTCATTGAAGACATCACAGTGTGTTGTGGTCAGCTATCATTGAAGATGGAGATATTTGTGCAGCTTCCTCCTCCAAACCTTTTAAATTTGATGAAAATTCACTGACCTTGACAACTTCTGTGATGTTATTAAACCTCTTCTTGCACTGCATCCAAGTCTTGTGGCTACATTTCTGATATTGATCTTTACCACTATCACTTGCTGCTGCCTTCAGAGTCTGCCTTCAGAGTCTGTGTCTGGATCCCCTCCTCTGAGCATATAGGGCATCTCTCTTTCTTTCTAATTCTTCCACAAGGATCTCCAGTACAGTGTCTCAAAAACCATGGTGTGAACTCTTTCGGATTGCCAGCTATTGTTGATTCTTCCTCAGGACAATATTCAGAATGATTTCAACTGCAGCAGCAACCACAATACTCTTCACCTTTAAGAACTGTAGGCTAGCTTTCAGTAATGTTCGGCACTCTCAATATTGAGATAATTGTTACTAATGTGCGCAGATCAACAACATAAAATCCTTACAGTGCACAAGTGGCCATTTAACCCATTAAGTCTGCACGGACTCTCTGACAGAGTATCTTACCCAGGCCCTCTTTCCCTGCCCTATCCCTGTAAACCCACACATTTACCATGGCTAATCTCATCTAACCTAACATTTTGGGACACTAAGGGGCAATTTAGCATGGCCAATCCACCTAACTTGCACATCTTTTGCGTGTGGGTGGAAACCGGAGCACCCGGAGGAAGCCCATGCAGACATGGGGAGGACATGCAGACTTCGCACAGTCACCCAAGGCCTGAATTAAACCCGGGTGCCTGGCACTGTGAGGCAGCAGTGCTAACCACTGTGCCACCGTGACCAGGCAGATCGAAGGAGACACAATGCCTGCATTGCAGTGAACAAGTTAATTGTACACCGTGATCGTGACACACATTATTAGAAGGGTGGGAACTTATCCAATTTAACCCAGAGAATGTCACATGATGTTATTTTTCCATGATGACCTAATTTTGTGCCAATCCTGTACAGTAACACAAATTATGAATGAAATCAGAAATACACAACTTTAAATGTTCTTAAAATCCAATTGTTAGCAGCAGAGTGGCAGACACATATGGTGAAGAAAGCAAATTAATAAAAATTACATCCATCTTGTGCTTTATGATGTTCTATGATTTAGATTCAGACAGATTGCTTTGTCAATTAATTTCTCTCCTCTCCAAAAATAAAGAACTGGAGGGATATTAATAACTAATCAGGTCATGAGAGAAATGGTGTGTACTTAGAGCATTTGTGTCACTATTTCTGTTACATAATTAGCACAGAAATCAGGAGTGCCCTTGAATATTTTCATAAGTCATTGTAACGGAATTTAAGATGACAACTGGAGGCAGCCATGAGAAAAGAAGAACACAAAAGTAGCATAACTGATGCCACACAAGCTTTTGAAAATCAATCCAAATATGATTTGGAATAATGAAAAATTCTGCCATACTTCCAGCAATATTTCACTACTCAATTCCCCTTGTAATAAATGCCAGCGTTCAGTTTTCCTTCCTATTCACTTGTTGCACCTGCATGCTAACTTTTTCTGATTCATGTACAA
The DNA here is from genome assembly GCF_964213995.1 of Mustelus asterias. NCBI lineage: Eukaryota > Metazoa > Chordata > Chondrichthyes > Carcharhiniformes > Triakidae > Mustelus > Mustelus asterias. Next base: position 51,128,270 of record NC_135807.1, on the reverse strand, counting down.
GGACAAAGTTCTCTTTGTAGCTCAGAGTTCTGCAATCTTTCTCTATTTGGATAGTATAATTCTTTTCCACTTTTCCTGCCAAAGTGGACAAGTTCATGTTTTGCCACTTTACATTACATCTGCCAATCTTTTTCCCCCACTCACTTATTTAGCTATCTAAATCCTTCTGTAAACTCTTTATGTCCTCGTCTCAACTTACTCTCCTACTTATATTTTTGCCATCAGCAAACTTCGCAACCTTACATTCAGTCCCTTCATCCAAATCTTAACAAATCAATTCTCTATTGATCCCTTAGAGCACAAAACTGGGGAGTAAATAATGGGGAACACAGAACTTGCAGAGACATTAAGTCACAAGAACGCAAGAAATAGAAGCAGCAGTAGGCCACCCGGTCCTTCAGACCTGCCCCACCATTCAGTACAATTATGGCTGATCCATGCCGGCCTCAACTCCTTTTCTGTGCTATTTCCCACAGCCTTCTATTCCTCGGTCGATCAAATATTTATCCACCTCCACCTTAAATACTTCTAATGACCCAGCTTCCACCACACTTTGGGGCAGAGAATTCCAGAGATTCACTACCCACTGTGAAAAGAAATTTCTACACACCTCAGTTTTCAATGACCAGCCCTTTATCTTGCAACTGTGTCCCCTTGTTCGAGACTCTCCCACTAGTGAAAACATCTCACCATCTGCCTTGTCAAACCCCTCAGGATCTTATATGTTTGAATAGGGTCACTCTCAATCTTTTAAACTCCAAGGAATACAGAGCCAGACTATTTAGTCTCTCTTGATAGGACAAACCCCTCATCCCAGGAGTCAGTCTGGTGAATGCCCTTCAATGTTACTCTATCCTTTTTTAGGAAAGGAGACCAGGTCTGCGTACAGTATTCCAGGCGAGGCCTCAACAACATCCTGTACAATTGCAACAAAACTTTCCTATTTTAAAACTCCAATCCCTTTGCAATATAGGCCAAAATGCTGTTTGCCTTCTTAATTACTTGTTGAACCTGCCTGCTAGCTTTTTGTGATTCATGCACTAGAACACCTAGGTCTCTCTACTTCACTCACCTGATGTGTCTCTCCATTTAGATAATAATCTGCCTTTTGATTCCTCCTATCTCCACTAGTTATATTTTTCCACTCTGAAAAGGACACTTTTATTCCAACTCTCTGGTTTCTCTGTGACATGATGTGGAGATGCCGGCGTTGGACTGGGGTAAACACAGTGATGTGGAGATGCCGGCGTTGTAAGAACAGGATATGGCGCTCGACTCATTGATCAACAGTTCCAACGTGCCACAGCGAAAAACCGCACCGACCTCCTCAGAAGACAAACACGGGACACAGTGGACAGAGTACCCTTCGTTGTCCAGTACTTCCCTGGAGCGGAGAAGCTACGGCATCTCCTCCGGAGCCTTCAACATGTCATTGATGAAGACGAACATCTCGCCAAGGCCATCCCCACACCCCCACTTCTTGCCTTCAAACAACCGCACAACCTCAAACAGACCATTGTCCGCAGCAAACTACCCAGCCTTCAGGAGAACAGTGACTATGACACCACACAACCCTGCCACAGCAACCTCTGCAAGATGTGCCGGATCACCGACACAGATGCCATCATCTCACGTGAGAACACCATCCACCAGGTACACGGTACATACTCTTGCAACTCGGCCAACGTTGTCTACCTGATACGCTGCAAGAAAGGATGTCCCGAGGCATGGTACATTGGGGAAACTATGCAGACGCTGCGACAACGGATGAATGAACACCGCTCGACAATCACCAGGCAAGACTGTTCTCTTCCTGTTGGGGAGCACTTCAGCGGTCACGGGCATTCGGCCTCTGATATTCGGGTAAGCGTTCTCCAAGGCGGCCTTCGCGACACACGACGGCGCAGAGTCGCTGAGCAGAAACTGATAGCCAAGTTCCGCACACACGAGGATGGCCTCAACCGGGATATTGGGTTCATGTCACACTATTTGTAACCCCCACAGAGTTTCACTGGCTGTCTTGTCTGGAGACAATATATATCTTTTTAGCCTGTCTTGATGCTCTCTCCACTCACGTTGTTTTGTTTCTTAAAGACTTGATTAGTTGTAAGTATTCGCATTCCAACCATTATTCATGTAAATTGAGTTTGTGTCTTTATATGCTCTGTTTGTGAACAGAATTCCCACTCACCTGAAGAAGGGGCTTGCAGCTCCGAAAGCTTGTGTGGCTTTTGCTACCAGATAAACCTGTTGGACTTATTCTATGTGACAGCCAGTTTTCAATCCATGCTAACATACTTCCTTCAATTCCATGGGCTTTTACTTTATGTACCAGCCTCTCATGCAGGACCTTGTCAAATGTCTTTTGGAAATCTAAATACACTACATCTACAGGTTCCCCTCTCTCTGTTACATCCTCAAGGAATTCAAGAAAATTTGTCAAACATGATTTCCCTTTCATAAAACCATGTTGACTAGGTTTGATTATATTTAGCTTTCCTAAATGGTTAGCTATTTCCTCTCTGGTTATTGACTCCTGCATTTTGTCAGTAATAGATGTTAAACTAACAGTTCCCTGCTTTCTGCCTTTCTCCCTTTTTGAACAAGGGCTTCAATTTTCATGGTGGAGAACACTAGAACCATCCCATTAGTAACAGGTAATGCAGAGGTTGTTGAAAAGGAGGAATTTAAAACAATCGCCATCATTAGGGAAAAAGTACTGAGCAACCTATTGGGATTAAAGGCAGACAAGTCCCCAGGGCCAGATGGTCTGCATATTAGGGCCTTGAAAGAAGTGGCAGCAGAGACAGTAGAGGCATTGGTTATAATATTCCAAAATTCCCTGGATCCTGGAAAGGTTTCCGTGGAGTGCAAAAAGGCTAATACAGCTTCCCTGTTCAAAATGGGAGAAAGGCAGTAAGTAGGAAACTATAACAAGTTAGCATAATGTCTGTCATTGGGAAATATTTGGAATCCATCGCTAAGGAAGTGGTGACGGGACACTTGAAAAGTCAAAATGTAATCCATCATAGTCAGCATGGTTTTATGAAGGGTAAATCATGTTTGTCTAATTTGCTGGAAGATATAACAAGTAAAGTGAATAATGGAGGCCCTGCAGATGTAGTGTATCTGGATTTCCAAAAGGCATTTGATAAGTTGTCACACAAGAAGTAAGATCCCATGAGGTTGACGGTAATATATTAGCTTAGCTGGAGGATTGGCTAACCAACAGAAAGTAGAGAGTGGGGAGGAATGGGTATTTTTCTGGTTGGCATGCTATAACCTGTGATGTGCCCCAGGGTTCGGTCCACAGGCCCCAACTATCTATATTAATGATATGGATGCAGGGATAGCCATGAGGGAGAATCTAGCATGGCCAATTCACGTACACCTTTGGATTGAGGGAGGAAACCAGAGCACCTGGAGGAAACTCACGCAAACACAAGGAGAACATGCAAACTCCACAGAGGCAGTGACCCAAGCCAGGAATCAAACCCGGATCCCTGGCATTGGGAGGCAGAGTGCTAACCACTGTGCAACCGTGCCGTCCCTAAGGAAAGCAAATGGAATTTTGGCTTTCATTGCTAATGGAATAGAGTATTAAAATAGGGAAGTGCTGTTGCAACTGTATAGAGCATTAGTGGGACAGCATCTAGAATACTATGTACAGTTTTGGTCCCCTTACTTGAGGAAGGAAATAAATATATTAGAGGCTGTTCAGAGCATGTTCACTCAATTGATTCCAGGGATGAAGGATTTGCTTTATGTAGTGAGATTGAGCAGCTTAGACCTATGCTCATTGGCATTTAGAAGAATGAGAGGAGATATAATTGAGGAATATAAGATGCTAAATGCGGTTGACAGGGTGGATGTAGAGTGGATATTTCCCCTTCTTGGACATTCTATAATGAGAGGCCATAGTTTTAGGCTAAGGGATGGCAGATTTAAAACAGAAATGAGGAGGAATTACTAAACACAAACGGTGGTGAACCTGTGGAATTCTCTACCCAGAATGCCGTGGACACCAGAATGCCAAACACGTTTAGGGAGGAGATTTCACAGATTTTTAATTAGTAGTGGGATGAAGGGTTATGGGGACGGGCAGGAAGGTAGAGATGAGGCAAAGATTAGATCAGCTATGATTGTATTGAATGGCGGAGCAGACTCGAGAGGCTGAATTGGCTACTCCTGCTCCTAGTTCTTATGTTTTTATGTTCTATCCATGGTAATATATTACCCCCTATACCATGAGCCCCATGTCACTTCCATTGGGAAAGATCTGTCTGGTTAAGCACTCATCAGACCCTTAAGTGACAAGCATCAGACTTTCCCCAGGATTCAGGTTTCTGGAGGTGGAAATCTCATCCTCCTGAGTGCTGCTAGTCAACCAGAGAGAGAGAGGTAACAGCTTCCAGTGATGCACCCACCAAAGGCACAAGATCAATGAGGGACTCCAGGCCAAAGATAGCTGAGGGCAAAATGGCAGCTGCAGTATGGGGGCCGTGGGGTAGGGGGTTCAGGACAGTAGGGGGAAGGGATCAGAGGGAATGACAGGAAGGTGGTTCTCTGTGATCCTGCAATCCTCACCACTTCCTGATGCCAGGTCCCTCAACCAGGCACTGTGTGCCTTTAAACAAGGAGTAATCTTTGAAAGCCCACATGAAAACCCAAGGAGCTTTGCTTTCAGGCTGCCTGAGGTGGTGATTCTCCTGCTTGCCATTTGTTGAATGTCAAAGGCAACAGGATGAGGTCATTAAGTGAGCTTGGTTAAGAGCATCAGTTGGCATCTGGAGGTTGGGAAAGTAATCCACTGGCCTTCCTGTCCTGAACCTAATCAGGTAGAGGCAGAAACCAACAAGATCCCAGCACTGCACCCTCTTGTCCAATTAAAAACCACCCCCTGGCTCTAATCCTCCAAACTCAGCTCCAGGGAGTGGTATTACATTCCACCGGAAAAATATAGATTCGCAGCAGCAATCAGTTAAGAACAAACACCAGCAATAATTTAATCTGGTACAATTTTCTAAGCATTTGTGGGCTGAATTTTTCAGGAGAAATAATTGTGAGGCTAACACTACTCACTATTATTAATGTGTAGATCATGCTGAAGCATCTTGCCACGGCATATGTGCAATTAAAAGCATAAATCAGGACGTTTCTGTCTGAGATTCTCATCATGAAGCAACACAATAATGGTATCTCAACATTGAAATACATGCAACATCAGGAAGTTGCCGTCCTTACCTGATAAATGCTCACTAAGCTTGGCAATAAAAATTGAGGCAATCCCATTTCCATGTCAGCACCTCTGTAATTGTCTATGATACGGCACGGTAGCACAGTGGTTAGCACTGCTGCTTCACAGCTCCAGGGTCCCGGGTTCAATTCCTGGCTCGGGTCACTGTCTGTGTGGAGTTTGCATATTCTCCTCGTGTCTGCGTGGGTTTCCGCCGGGTGCTCCGGTTTCCTCCCACAGTCCAAAGATGTGCGGGTTAGGTTGATTGGCCAGGTTAAAAATTGCCCCTTATAGTCCTGGGATGCGTAGATTAGAGGGATTAGCGGGTAAATATGTGGGGGTAGGGCCTTGGTGGGATTGTGATCGGTGCAGACTCGATGGGCCGAATGGCCTCCTTCTGCACTGTAGGGTTTCTATGATTTCTATGATGGGCAAGTGCAACAAACAGCTGGCTTCATTAGTTTGCTGCTGAGTGCAAAAATGGACCCTATATTATATTAAATCAACATAGATTAAAATGCACTAGCTGTCTAAAGTATTACCATTTGCTGTAGCTTATGGTGGAATTATTAAATTATGTGCATACCACATTGAACATCAATAAAGCTGCTTTCAAAAAGTTAAATCCCAGTTTTGCCTCCAGAGATTGATGAATAATAAATGCAAGTTAAAGTAAAAAAGATGCATTTATAAATTTATTTACAGCCATGCATCGATTTTGAAAGCATCTTGGCCTAGATATTTGATCGTGCCTGGAAAAGTGAAAAAGGTGGTGTTATGCAGAGCCGATTCATATAGTTTCAAGCACCAGGAGAAACAGGTGCAGTCAGTTCATTCCATGCAGTCAGTGCTGCTTACTAGCTCTGCAACTTTATTCTTTTGGCATTGGGGGTGCATTGGGCGGAAAGGGTCAGGAAGGTGGCAGGAAGATTTTATTGACATCACTTAAAGGCAGCTAATTCTTCTTAAAAGGGAGGTACTCTGAGCATATAGATACCAAGAAAACATTCAGAAAGGGCTAGATTCACGGAAGAGATGTAGGAAGGGTGGAGATATGAGTGGAGCCAGAGGACATTGATCGAGTGCTGAACGAATACTTCACATCCATCTTCATCCAAGAGGGAGAGGATGATGGTATGGAATTCAGAGAGAGAGACTGCGAGGTTCTTGGGCAAATTGCCATAGGGAAGAACAAGGTATTGGTGGTGTTGGCAGGTTTAAAAGTGGACAAATCTTCAGGTCTGGATGAATTGTGTCCCAGCTCGCTGTGGGAGACAAGGGAGTAGATTTCAAGGGCTTTGACCCAATTTTTAAATTCCTTTCTGGCCACCCAGGAAGTAAGAAGTCTCACAACACCAGGTTAAAGTCCAACAGGTTTATTTGGTAGCACAAGCCATTAGCTCTCGAAGCACTGCCCCTTCATCTCCACATCATGGCACCCAGGAAGTGCCAGAGGATTGGAGAACAGCTAATGTGGTTCCACTATTTAAGAAGGGTTATAAACCAGGGAACTACAGACCAGTGAGTCTCATGTCAGTGACAGAGAAACTATTGGAGAAACTTCTGAAGGACACTATCCATCTCCACTTGTAGAGGTGAGGCTTGATCAGGGATAGTCAGCATGGCTTTGTCAGAAGGGAGTCATGCCTAATAAATTGGAGCAAACGTTTTGAGGAGGTGACCAGGTGTGTAGATGAGGGAAGTGCAGTTGATGTAGTTTATATGGATTTCAGCAAAGCCTTTGACAAGGTCCCACATGGGAGACTTATGAAGAAGGCAAATGCGCATTGGATACAGGCTAATTTGATAAAGTGGATTCAAAACTGGCTCAGTTGCAAGATGTGGAGATGCCGGTGTTGGACTGGGGTAAACACAGTAAGAGTTTTAACAACACCAGGTTAAAGTCCAACAGGTTTATTTGGTAGCAAATACCATTAGCTTTCGGAGCGCTGCTCCTTCATCAGATGGAGTGGATATCTGCTCTCAAACAGGGCAAACAGAGGCACATTGTCCGCAGCAAACTACCCAGCCTTCAGGAGAACAGTGACCATGATACCACACAACCCTGCCACAGCAACCTCTGCAAGACATGCCGGATTATCAACACGGATGCCATCATCTCACATGAGAACACCATCTACCAGGTACACGGTACCTACTCTTGCAACTCGGTCAACGTTGTCTACCTGATACGCTGCAGGAAAGGATGTCCCGAGGCATGGTACATTGGGGAAACCATGCAGATGCTACGACAACGGATGAATGAACACCGCTTGACAATCACCAGGCAAGACTGTTCTCCTCCTGTGGGGGAGCACTTCAGCAGTCATGGGCATTCAGCCTCTGATCTTCAGGTAAGCGTTCTCCAAGGCGGCCTTCACGACACACAACAGCGCAGAGTCGCTGAGCAGAAACTGATAGCCAAGTTCCGCACACATGAGGACGGCCTAAACTGGGATCTTGGGTTTATGTCACACTATCAGTAACCCCCACAGCTTGCCTCCTGGACTTGCAGAATCTCACTGGCTGTCCTGTCTGGAGACAATGCACATCTCTTTAACCTGTGCTTAATGCTCCCTCCACTCACATTGTCTGTATCTTTAAGACCTGGTTGGCTGTAGAGATTTGCATTCTAATCAGTATTCTGTAACTTGATTTTGTGTCTCTGTATGCCCTGTTTGAGAGCAGATATCCACTCCATCTGACGAAGGAGCAGCGCTCCGAAAGCTAATGTCATTTGGTACCAAATAAACCTGTTAGACTTTAACCTGGTGTTGTTAAAACTCTTACTCAGTTGCAAGAGACAGAGGGTGATAACAGAAGGCTGCTTTAGTGACTGGATGCCAGTGTCCAGTGGTGCCCCCTATTATTTGTCATTCATATAAACAACATAGATGACTATGTGGGAGGTTAGGATTAGTAAATTTGCTGATGACACAAAGATTGGCTAGGTGGTCAGTCACAAAGGGACATGGGTTTGAGTTGAGGGGCAGGAGATTTGGGGGGATGTGAGGAAAAACATTTTTTCCCAGAGGTGGTGATGGTCAGGAATGTAGTGCCTAAGAGGGTGGTAGAAGTGCGTTGCCTCACATCCTTTAAGAAGTACCTGGAAGAGCACTTGGCACATCATAACATTCAAAACTATGGACCAAGTGCTGGTAAATGGGATTAGGTGGGAGGTCAGGTGTTTCTCACATGTTGATGCAGACCCAATGGGCCGAAGGGTCTTCTGAGAAGTTGATAAGGATGTCAATAAAAAAACTCTTGCTATCATATAATACTTTTCATGACCACCTTATGCCCAGATGATCTTTACAGCCAGTGATGTAGTTTCAAAAGTTTAATTACTTATTAGTCACAAGTAAGCTTACATTAATATCACAATAAATTACTGTGAAAATCTCCTAGTCGCCACACTCCAACGCCTGTTCAGGTACACTGAGGGAGAATTTAGCATGGTCAATGCACCTAACCAGCACGTCTTTTGGACTGTGGGAGGAAACCGGAGCACCCGGAGGAAACCCACACAGACACGGGGAGAATTTGCAGACTTGAACTCGGGTCCCTGTTGTTCTATTGTAGGGAACATGGTAACCAGTCTGCACAAAGCAAACTCCGACAAGCAGCAAAGTGATAATGGCCAAATAGTGGGCTGAATTGTTGCTGGGGAGGGTGCAACAAGCAAGAGCCGGGACTGTTTCCAGAAGCCAGCCCCACGAGCGAAGACAGTTGGTGACATGAATATTTCATGGAGGGAGCTCCCTTAATTGGCATTCATTTAAAAATGGCTCACAAAGCTGGAGTCCACATAAGAGATTTTCCAGTTTGACATAAAGCACCCAGCTACAGTCAAAGGTAAATAACTGGGATGCTGCTTCAATATGGAGGCAACCTTTTACTAACATTTTAAAAAATAAATAAAAACTAGAAGAAGCAGCCACGCCATCACTGCTGACGGAGAATCTCTCTACAGTTGCACTTGGGCTGCACCCCCACCCAGACAGGCAGAGAGGCAGGAATTGTAGGTCTATCTGCAGCGTTGGCATTCCACTGCATTGAGAAACTGGAGGGCGACTAGAAAATCGCAGTCAGCTTCCTTTCAGTGCCCTTATCGAGTATCTTCATGAGCCTCATGGCCAGTGCCGGGAATGAGGTCAGGAAATCAGCATATCAGCCACCATTTTTCTCCTGGAATCTGGGTATCTCTGGCAAAGCCAACACTTGTTGTTCCTCTCCATTTGCCCTCAAGAAGGTGGTGGTGAGCCACTGCAGTCCATCTGTTGGAGATACACCCACAGTGCTGTCAGAGGAGTACTTGGGCCTTGTCCTCCTCTGTCTCTAACCTCAATGGTGCCTGAAAATTCAACCCAATCTCTTTATGCAATGTTGATTGAGAGATAGGGTGGCACAGTGACACTGCTGTCTCGCAGCACCAGGGACCCGGGTTCAATACCGGCCTCAGGTGACTGTGTGGAGTTTGCATGTTCTCTCTCTGTCTGCGTGGGTTTCCTCCGGGTGCTCTAGTTTCCTCCCATACTCCAAAGATGTGCGGGTTCAGTTGGTTGCTATGCTAAATTGCCTCTTAGTGTCAGGGGATCAGCAGGGTAAATACGTGGGGTTACCCAGATAGAGCCTGGGTGGGATTGATCCCGGTGCAGAATTGATGGGCTGAATGGCCTCATTCTGCACTGTAGGAATTCTAGGATTCTATGATTCTATAAATATTAATCAGGACACTGGGGATAACCCCTCTGCTCTTCTTTGAACCAGTGCTGTGGGATAATTTACATCCATCTCAGAGAGCTGACAGGGCCTCAGCTTACTGTCTGATCCAAAGGTTAGGACTTCCAGCAGTTTAGCACTCCCTCAGTACTGTACTGGAGTGTCAACCCTGATTTTTTTCAGTCACATCCTGGAGTGGCACTTGGACCTGCAACCTGAAACTCCCTAACGGCACTGTGGGTGTATCTACACCAGGCGGACTGCAGCGACTCTCCACCGCCTTCTCGAGGGCAATGAGCAACAAATGTTGCCTTGGCCAGAGATACCCACATTCCATGAGAAAAATTAATGCAATCACATCACGTTTACATTCAGAATGACAGAATCCAACTGATCTTGAAATTCTTATTAGACTATTTACTTCGCATTTTTCACAAAATGCGATTGGGCATTGCAGTCGCTTATTAAATTATGGTTCAAGATGAATCTTGACAACAGTAGTTCAGCAACAATTTGATAAACAAAATCAGTAATATAACTTCTAACAGAATTAGTTATTTTGAATGAGATGTTAATAGTGTTTGTTCCCAAAAGGGAAGTAAAGCTGCATTTTTTATGAATTGTAAGTTATCCTTCAATTTTACACAAGTAACATATTGGTGCATATTTTTCATTTTATCATTGCTGCTTAATTTACCTTATTTAAATGTTAGGAATTTTTTTTACCATTTTTATAAAGAAGTACCATATTTTAAATCATATTCATTTCAAGGAAAATGTTTATGATAATATATTTTTCTAGTTTATTTGGAAGATATTGTGACTAATAAGTAAACTTTATTTCATGGGCGAGATTTTTGGGTCGGGTACAAAGTAAGTCTTGCTGCAAGATCTCGTGATCTCTCGAGCGAGAATTTCAGTTCTATTACTGAGGCTCCTGCAATCTTCTATACTGGGCATTTGAAGCATAGAACAGCAATGGTATCTCAGACTGTCCAAATAGCCAATCGCAATAACGGATTTTCATAGTTTTCCCTCTCACCCCACAGCAGAACGTCTAAAAATATTTACATAGATCAAATTAACGATTGAAATACACAGAAGGGGTGAAGATAGAAACTCAGATATTTCAACTTTTCTTAAATTACTATTAAAAAGGTTCATCTTATAAAATCTACTGATTAATCATTGAACAGCACTCCAGGATTAGAAAATAATGTTTTCAGGGTCAGTTCTGTTGTTCATTAAGTGTTATTAATCATATCGCTGTCAAAAGCTTAGTTGGACCTGATTGAACAAGGTCTGACTTTTTATGGTGTTTCAAGTGACAATGTGGGAGCAAAAAGTTGAGATTCACACTGATTTTTGTGGTTGCTTACTTGGGGTTGGGCCGGGGGAGGTGGTGTTGTCCACAGCACAGCCTGTGTCAGAGCCCTAAACGGCAGACAGCAACTTCAGGATTTCTGCCTGATTCTACACATTCCCAACATCCTGAAGTTGTGATCAGTTTCAGGGGGGATAATAACAGACAGTTCACCATCCACAAGATCCAATGGGGCGGCACGGTGACATAGTGGTTGGCGCTGCTGCCTCACAGCACAAGGGATCCGGGCTCGATTCCTGGTTTGGGTCACTGTCTGTGCGAAGTCTGCACATTCTCCCCATGTCTGCATGGGTTTCCTCTGGGTGCTCTGGTTTCCTCCCACAGTCTGAAAGATGTGCGGGTTAGGTGCATTGGCTATGCTAAATTCTCCCTCAGTGTACCTGAATATGCGCTGGCGTGTGGCGACTAAGGGATTTTCACTGTAACTTCATTGCAGTGTTAATGTAAGCCTACTTGTGAGACTGATGAAAAAACTTTAAACTTTTAACAATGGGCCAAATTCCCCCAGGCCTCCACTGGCAGGATCAATGATGGGCAGCGAGAGGGGGAGAACTTGATGGAAGATCCAAAAGTCGGTTTCAGCCCAGCATGAATTTACACCCGGTTCTGTCGATCATGCCCGCCATGGCGGATCGGGCCAGCATGAAACCCAATTGCATCCAACTAATAGGATGCAGATATCGGCCTGACTGATATATTCCCCTCTCACACCCGACTCTCCATGTCCCCAGTGGGAAACACAGCCAGACCAGAATACATCTGGACCAATGTGGTGTGCAAAAGTGGGGACTTACCCGAAGACGGCCTAGAGCTGCCTCTGAAGTTCTGGATGGAGGCTGCCAGAATCCTGGATCCTGGAACACCAGAGCAGTGGAGGGGGGAAGAATTAATCAGGTGAATCTTCCAGATTCAGGGTGTTGAGGATTAACCAGACAATGCCCGGTGAGTACTCCATCTCCTAAGCTTTTGTTACTTGTTAGCAAGGAGAACAGATACAGTGAATTTCACTATGATGTTCTGTTGATTCATACGGATAATTAGCTGTTATAGTTAATACAGCAAATGAGAAATGAGCAACTTTCTAACCCTTCATTGGCATACATAGTCCACCAATCATAGCATAGTTTTTTGCCCTTTCTTATCCAATAAAACATCATCTCCTTCATTACCGTAATATGTCAACATATCTTGTTTTTGGAAATTGTCATGGTAACTTGTCTTTGTTTCATCCTGTGGCCAAGGCTGGGAATGCAGTGTTTATGAAATCGACACAAGATTAGTGTACTAAGACCACGGAGGCGAAAGTCCTGTCACCAAATTTCCTTTATTTACAAGGTCCCATCATAACATCCAGAGTGCTCACAGTGTGCGATCTGCATCACAAGTGCAGAGAAGACTGATACTCCTGTTCAAATACAGGACATGGGGCTCCCTGATTGAGCCATCAATTAGCTCTCAATCAGGGAATTCATACTCAAGCAGGCCAACCTCACTTGCCTGATTAAAGTCATCACAGTTAGATTAGTCTCTTCCCTGAATATGCAACCGCTGACCTCAAAAGAGGCCTTGTTTTATGATAAGTTTTTTTCCATTCTCGCTGACAAAGTAGCCTTGTTGTTGTTGCAACTTAATTTCCACAAGGATCATCAATGAGGTCCATCTTCCAGCCTCAGAGTGTTGCTGATTCTTTCTTCAGGAGGTCCACTTGCTTTCTTCAATGGTTGATGAGTGATGTTGGGAGCCTTTTAAATATGGTACCCAGATGTGACAGTGCGGAATGTGCCATTAAAAATGTCCTGCCACAGAAGACGGTACAAAACCCCCAGATGCATAATTAATTATACTGGGGATGGAAGATATGGTGTGGTTTCCTGTTGCCCTCTGAAGCGGGATACAGTCTCTGTCCCCACCACAGAATGTAGTCCCAGATTCCGCCCAATGTGTTTTCTTTTGGGTATGTTATAGTGATATTCAACAACAGCATTGCAAAATAATTAAACACATTACATTTTATATATCATATACAACATGCATGTTTTTAAAATAGTGACTAGAATAAAGTGCAAAATTTATCAAAAAAGAGTGAAGTAGTAAAACTGAACTTCAAAGTTAGTCAGCCAGCAATGTAATAATACATTGGCGCAGGAACCTACTTTATCTAAGTATGTGACTGGTGAGTTTGGATCAATTTAATGGTGGTAGCAAGGAGGTGAGACATTGCCTTGGAGCAAAGTGCAGGATAATGAGATTGATGTTGCCGCTACTGATTTTCTGAACCACCAACTGGCTGATTCTATTGTCACAACGGCAAATGTCTTTGAGCAATCTAGCTGTCGGCCTTCTCTGTAACTTGCATATATTTGTTGGTGTTAATTTTATCTGATCTATTTATATTTTCACTTGAGTTGTATTTGCTCCTAATTCCTGATTGCTGAGGGAAAATGTTGCAAAGTTGTGCAGTCTGTTTTCTGCAGCTTAGTAACTCAAGTCTGAAAACCATATAGTCTCTTTCCGATCAATGTCAAGAAACAGTGGACATAATGGCGGCGATTCTCTCATCGTGACCTGCAAATTTTCTGGCGGGACGGGTCAGGAGATGTGCGTGTCGGCCATTTCGCAGGTCCCCCACGAGCGTTTACGAACCATGCGCATCTCCCAACCGGAAAAAAAATGGCACCGCCAGGAACGCGCAGAAAACCGGCGTGCTGCTGATTTGTATTACTATCCATACCTTAGCAAGCCATTATTGGGATCGACATGGCAATCTCCGCCCACATTAGCGTCTCCCACCTCTTTGGTGTGATGTCAGTTTGGCGTGAATCAGAGTAGGCTTATAAATGTCTCAAATCTGGCATGGCAGCTTTGAACTGGTGTGAGGAGGTAAGTGCTGCTAGCAGAGTGCAGGGGATGTTGAAGGCAGGCCCTGGAGATGCTTAGTGGGCTTCTTCCTGCTGTCTTCAAGTGTTGGTCCATGGACCAGTGATATCTGGGGTGGGGGCTGGGGAGCTTCTATTTGAGTCATGATGTGGAGATGCCGGCGTTGGACTGGGGTAAACACTGTAAGAAGTCTAACAACACCAGGTTAAAGTCCAACAGGTTTATTTGGTAGAAAAAGCTACACCTTTGGCTTTTGCTACCAAATAAACCTGTTGGACTTTAACCTGGTGTTGTTAGACTTCTTACTGAGCTTCTATTTTCACAGAGCTCAGTGTGGGAGGCCCCATCAAGGAGTCCTGTTCACCCTTCCCCTCCAGGACACTTTGCAGTGGCATTGTCTTCCCACAGGGTGTGGTCAGGGACTCGACTGAGTGCTGGTGTTCCGGGGTTGGGGGAGGAGTGCACCATGTGCTGACTGAGGCCTAACCAGATGAAGCAGCTGCTGCTCCAGGTCGGGGGGGGAGGAGAGGTTCAGATATAGACTGCGTGGAATCTGCTGACACTGGGCACATATCTGGTGCTGCTTTGCAGTCTGTCCCTGCCCTGTGACATGAACCAGCAACACATGCCTGTAACGGATGCTGCAGTTGCACACCTAGCAATGGCTCAGGGGTGCGCATTGCCCACGGCTGCACACTGACCTGCATAATCTGGGTAAGGAGTCTAACAACACCAGGTTAAAGACCAACAGGTTTATTTGGTAGCAAATGCCACTAGCTTTCGGAGCGCTGCTCCTTCGTCAGGTGAGTGGGAGATCTGCCGAATATCAGTGGCCAAATGCCTGTGACCGCTGAAGTGCTCCGCTGAAGGATATACCGGTGAAGAATATACTTTCACCAGGATGGCATTTGACATGATGGGAATCTCACACAACTCTAATCGGGTCACGCACATCATGTTGGAGGCAGCAGGGGTGGAGGAGGAGGCAGCTCAGGAGGTGGTGGGCATGGAGAGACCACTGCAGGAGCAGCCACTACCAGTCCCTCAGGAAGGAGGGCAGGGGGCTGCCGCTGTGGACCAGCAGGTGGGTCAGCAGGCTCCTAAGGGGGTGAGCAGAAGGCGGAGGGTGCCGAGGGCAAGGAG
The DNA here is from genome assembly GCF_964213995.1 of Mustelus asterias. Taxonomy (NCBI): domain Eukaryota; kingdom Metazoa; phylum Chordata; class Chondrichthyes; order Carcharhiniformes; family Triakidae; genus Mustelus; species Mustelus asterias. Next base: position 51,112,908 of record NC_135807.1, on the reverse strand, counting down.
CTACAGGCCCCGCAATTCCTTCAAGGCCCTCTCGGAGGAGATGTGCCGTCGCCGGCTGCGGCTGTCCAAACCATGGTGCGACACCTTTGTGAGGTGCTCACACACCGGGCACCTCAGGGGAACAGCGGCCACCTGCTCCTTGTTGACGTGAAAGTTATGGCTGCCCTGAATTTCTATGCCTCCGGCTCATTTCAGGCTCCCAGTGGTGACCTAGTTGGGATCTCCCAGGCCTCCGTGCACAGATGCGTGCGACAGATCACAGATGCCCTGTGTGCCCGGCCAGGGCAGTTCGTTAATTTTGATGTGGGCCATGCACAGCAGGAGGCCTGGACTCTCGGCTTCGCTTCCATTACTGGGATTCCCAATGTCCAGGGTGCAGTGAATGGCACGCACATCGCCTTGCGGGACCGCAGCAATTTGTGAACAGGAAGGGGTTTCACTCCCTGAACGTCCAAATTGTCTGCGACCATCTAATGAACATCATGCAGGTTGATGCATGCCATCCAGGGAGTGTCCATGACAGCTTTGTGCTCAGGCAATCAGACATCCCTGGGCTCTTTGAAGACCAGCTCAGGCTCCCGGGATGGCTACTGGTTAACAAGGGTTACCCATTAAGGTCATGGCTGATGAGGCCTGTGCGGAGGCCCCAGACTAAGGTAGTGACCTGCTACAATGGGCCCCATGCAGCCACCCGGTCTGTCGTTGAGCGGTGCATTGGCCTGCTGAAGATGCGGTTCCGTTGCTTGAACCGCTCTGGGGGGGCCCTCCAGTATGACCCTGTGCGTTCTTCACACATCATCATTTACTACGCTCTACACAACATCGCCCAGCAGCAGGGAGACCAGCTGGAGCAGGAGGAGGAGGAGGAACAGCAAGGGGGCGAGTGGGCGTCCCGCCATATGACGAGCTGGAGGAAAGAGGGCGGACGGCAATGGCAGGTGTCCGGCAGGGAAGGGCAGCGAGGACCTTGATTGCAGCCCGCTTCACCCAGCTGGTGCTGTGTCGTGAGGGGGTTGCAACCACCACACATCCACCACACCCCAGGAGCAAGTGCAGCTGCTATTCCCCCTCCAAACTGACCTGGGCCCTCAAACCACCACATCACCCTTCCCCAGCCTCTCTCATCCCATCACCCTATCCCCCAGAAACATCCAGACCTATTAATGTGCCTGGGCTGGCAATGGTTGCGAATCTTGTTTGAAGGCTGGAGGATGATAACGACTCGCTGTTGTGCACACTGGGATCCTACCCCTGGTGCCACTCAAGTCTGACTCCTACCTCTACTCCAAATGCACACTGCCGCCCTGGCCCACGCAGTTGTAAGGGTTGGAGACACATGTTTTTTGACTAACGCTGACCTTCACCCATGCTCTCTAGTGAACAACAACTTTATAACTTTGTGCTGTCTGCTGCTTCTTCTAGGTGCTACCCCAGGATGCACATCGGAGGCGGAGGTGTCCAGCTGTGATGCACGCCCCATTGCCTGTGATGCCCTTGGCGGATGTCCCCTGGGTGGCCAGGACCTGGAGGGCCCGTCTGACTTGCGGATGGCACTGTTTTGGTGCCACCCTGTTCATCTCGCTGGCCTGAGATGCCCCGGTGTGAGGAAGGGGGGAAAATCGGAAGATGTCGGGACGTCCGGGATCTCCTGGGTGGAAAGCCCCGGCATGGCCTCAAGCCCTTCCTCCTCCCTTGGGCTGCACAGAGGCCCCGGGGACCCTCCATGGGACGCCAGCGTAGCTGGACTGAGCTCCAGAAGCTCTGGCATCACCTGACTCTGCCAGTCCTGGAGGCCTAGATGCGTCTGCCCCTTGATCTGTGATCCCTCAGCCCTGGCCCTCTGAGACTGGGCCAAGCTCTGGAGCCCCTCCGCTATAGCATTCTGTGAGCGAGCCAGGTTCTGGAGCCCCTCAGCAGTAGCCCTCTGAGCCTGGGCTAAGTTGTTGAGGCTCATAGCCACGACCTGCTGTGTCTCCAGAATGCCAGCAGGAGTCCCAGCCTGGCCAGCAGTGTCTCCCACATGCCCCCAACACCCATGGCCATCGAACGCTGTGCCTCCTGGATGCCAGAAACATGCTCACCCGTAGTATCTCCAGGATGGCCTGGACCCTTTCACCCATGAGGACAGACCCTGAGCCAGACTGTCCACTGCGATCGCCATCCTTGCAGTGTTGGCCTGGGTCTCACGCTGTGTCGGCACCACCTCCTGCAACAGCACTCTGTTTGACTCCCCTGAACAGTCTTGCAGCCGCAGCATGGTTGCTGACAGCCCTTCCACAACTCCCCGTGTTTCCTGATGCATCTCCACCAGCCTTGGGAGGAACAAACCCAGAGGCCCAGCAGCTGAATTGGGGGTAGCTGAATCCTGGCCTCCAGCAGATCTCTGTGTGCCCGAGCTCTTGGATGTGTCCGCCTCTACCCAATGTGCATCAGTGTCTGTGATGTGCTCACCAGTTCATGACCCAGAAGCCTCAACACTAAAGGTACCCACCATAGTGATCGTCTCTGTGTTGGTAGATTGTGTGGTACATGCTGGTGCCGCTTCAGTGGTGCTGCCCTCAGAGGATTCCTCAATGCCTCCCTCCAAGGTGCCATCCAGGGGGTTGTGGGCAGTTTGCTCCAGAGCAGCAGGGGCGTCAGCAACACCCAAAGGGCTGAGTTCCTCTGGGTCCAGAGCTGCAATAAAGAACACACGTTAGGAGGAGGGAGGCAAAACATTCTACGCAGCATCACACTTATTTAGAAGAAAACCTAGGTTGAAGCTGTGCTTCTGCTCACTTACATGCTGTACGCCGACCTGGCTGTCGGTGACCAATCGGGAAGGCCCATCACCCCCTGCCAGCTTCATGGCACGCCCCTCCATGCTACTCAGCTGCCGCAGGTCAGTCTGTGTTGTCTCATGTACATTGTGAATGTTTTTCTGTGGGAACATAAGGTGGATAGCAAGCATTATTATATTGCAATGCCGAGTGCGCTATGCATGCCTGTGTCTCGGGCGTTATGCTGGCAGTTTTGGGGAAAGCGGTCACCACTGAAGGGTGCTCATTGAGGGGAAGGGGTTAGATTTTGTTCCTGGGGGAAGGGTCACTTGATCCATGCCAAGCATGTGCGGGGTTCCAAGTGGGATGCTCACTCGCCCTTGCTGCTCGAAGAAGGTCGTACATTTTTTTCCAACACTGCCGGCCAGAGCGCACTGTCAGGCTCCTGGCATTCACCACTTCTGCCAATTCCTCCCACAATGCCATGGCAGATGCACCCCTTAAGTGAGGGCCCTGGTCAGTGAAGATCCACTCACGCCTCTCCTCCATGGCATCTAGCAGATGCTCCTGGTCAGCCTCTGTGAATCTGGGTGCAGGTTTGTGAACAGACATCTTTGTGGTGTGACTGGCGGTGGGTCCATTCCTGCAGTTTATACACAGCTCTAGCTTATTAGGGGAGTGCAGGTGCAGTGAGTGTGGCCAGTCAGGGGAGTGCGGGTGCAGTGAGTGCGGCCAGTCAGGGGAGTGCGGGTGCAGTGAGTGCGGCCAGTCAGGGGAGTGCAGGTGCAGTGAGTGTGGCCAGTCAGGGGAGTGCGGGTGCAGTGAGTGCGGCCAGTCAGGGGAGTGCGGGTGCAGTGAGTGTGGCCAGTCAGGGGAGTGCAGGTGCAGTGAGTGCGGCCAGTCAGGGGAGTGTGGGTGCAGTGAGTGCGGCCAGTCAGGGGAGTGTGGGTGCAGTGAGTGCGGCCAGTCAGGGGAGTGTGGGTGCAGTGAGTGCGGCCAGTCAGGGGAGTGCGGGTGCAGTGAGTGCGGCCAGTCAGGGGAGTGCGGGTGCAGTGAGTGCGGCCAGTCAGGGGAGTGCGGGTGCAGTGAGTGTGGCCAGTCAGGGGAGTGCAGGTGCAGTGAGTGCGGCCAGTCAGGGGAGTGTGGGTGCAGTGAGTGCGGCCAGTCAGGGGAGTGTGGGTGCAGTGAGTGCGGCCAGTCAGGGGAGTGTGGGTGCAGTGAGTGCGGCCAGTCAGGGGAGTGTGGGTGCAGTGAGTGCGGCCAGTCAGGGGAGTGTGGGTGCAGTGAGTGCGGCCAGTCAGAGGAGTGCAGGTGCAGTGAGTGCGGCCAGTCAGGGGAGTGCGGGTGCAGTGAGTGTGGCCAGTCAGGGGAGTGTGGGTGCAGTGAGTGCGGCCAGTCAGGGGAGTGTGGGTGCAGTGAGTGCGGCCAGTCAGAGGAGTGCAGGTGCAGTGAGTGCGGCCAGTCAGGGGAGTGCGGGTGCAGTGAGTGCGGCCAGTCAGGGGAGTGCGGGTGCAGTGAGTGCGGCCAGTCAGAGGAGTGCAGGTGCAGTGAGTGCGGCCAGTCAGGGGAGTGCGGGTGCAGTGAGTGCGGCCAGTCAGAGGAGTGCAGGTGCAGTGAGTGCGGCCAGTCAGGGGAGTGCGGGTGCAGTGAGTGCGGCCAGTCAGGGGAGTGCAGGTGCAGTGAGTGCGGCCAGTCAGAGGAGTGCAGGTGCAGTGAGTGCGGCCAGTCAGGGGAGTGCGGGTGCAGTGAGTGCGGCCAGTCAGGGGAGTGCAGGTGCAGTGAGTGCGGCCAGTCAGAGGAGTGCAGGTGCAGTGACTGCGGCCAGTCAGGGGAGTGCGGGTGCAGTGAGTGCGGCCAGTCAGGGGAGTGCCGGTGCAGTGACTGCGGCCAGTCAGGGGAGTGTGGGTGCAGTGAGTGCGGCCAGTCAGGGGAGTGCGGGTGCAGTGAGTGCGGCCAGTCAGGGGAGTGCAGGTGCAGTGACTGCGGCCAGTCAGGGGAGTGTGGGTGCAGTGAGTGCGGCCAGTCAGGGGAGTGCGGGTGCAGTGAGTGCGGCCAGTCAGGGGAGTGTGGGTGCAGTGAGTGCGGCCAGTCAGGGGAGTGTGGGTGCAGTGAGTGTGGCCAGTCAGGGGAGTGCGGGTGCAGTGAGTGCGGCCAGTCAGGGGAGTGTGGGTGCAGTGAGTGCGGCCAGTCAGGGGAGTGTGGGTGCAGTGAGTGTGGCCAGTCAGGGGAGTGTGGGTGCAGTGAGTGCGGCCGGTCAGGGGAGTGCCGGTGCAGTGAGTGCGGCCAGTCAGAGGAGTGCCGGTGCAGTGAGTGCGGCCAGTCAGGGGAGTGCGGGTGCAGTGAGTGTGGCCAGTCAGGGGAGTGTGGGTGCAGTGAGTGCGGCCAGTCAGGGGAGTGCGGGTGCAGTGAGTGCGGCCAGTCAGGGGAGTGCCGGTGCAGTGAGTGCGGCCAGTCAGGGGAGTGCCGGTGCAGTGAGTGCGGCCAGTCAGGGGAGTGCCGGTGCAGTGAGTGCGGCCGGTCAGGGGAGTGTGGGTGCAGTGAGTGCGGCCGGTCAGGGGAGTGCCGGTGCAGTGAGTGCGGCCAGTCAGGGGAGTGCCGGTGCAGTGAGTGCGGCCAGTCAGGGGAGTGCCGGTGCAGTGAGTGCGGCCGGTCAGGGGAGTGCCGGTGCAGTGAGTGCGGCCAGTCAGGGGAGTGTGGGTGCAGTGAGTGCGGCCAGTCAGGGGAGTGCGGGTGCAGTGAGTGCGGCCAGTCAGGGGAGTGTGGGTGCAGTGAGTGCGGCCAGTCAGGGGAGTGCGGGTGCAGTGAGTGCGGCCAGTCAGGGGAGTGCGGGTGCAGTGAGTGCGGCCAGTCAGGGGAGTGTGGGTGCAGTGAGTGCGGCCAGTCAGGGGAGTGCCGGTGCAGTGAGTGCGGCCAGTCAGGGGAGTGCGGGTGCAGTGAGTGCGGCCAGTCAGGGGAGTGCGAGTGCAGTGAGTGCGGCCAGTCAGGGGAGTGCGGGTGCAGTGAGTGCGGCCAGTCAGGGGAGTGCGGGTGCAGTGAGTGCGGCCAGTCAGGGGAGTGCGATTGCAGTGAGTGCGGCCAGTCAGGGGAGTGCCGGTGCAGTGAGTGCGGCCAGTCAGGGGAGTGCGAGTGCAGTGAGTGCGGCCAGTCAGGGGAGTGTGGGTGCAGTGAGTGTGGCCAGTCAGGGGAGTGTGGGTGCAGTGAGTGCGGCCAGTCAGGGGAGTGCCGGTGCAGTGAGTGCGGCCAGTCAGGGGAGTGCCGGTGCAGTGAGTGCGGCCGGTCAGGGGAGTGTGGGTGCAGTGAGTGCGGCCGGTCAGGGGAGTGCCGGTGCAGTGAGTGCGGCCAGTCAGGGGAGTGCCGGTGCAGTGAGTGCGGCCAGTCAGGGGAGTGCCGGTGCAGTGAGTGCGGCCGGTCAGGGGAGTGCGGGTGCAGTGAGTGCGGCCAGTCAGGGGAGTGCGGGTGCAGTGAGTGCGGCCAGTCAGGGGAGTGCCGGTGCAGTGAGTGCGGCCAGTCAGGGGAGTGTGGGTGCAGTGAGTGCGGCCAGTCAGGGGAGTGCGGGTGCAGTGAGTGCGGCCAGTCAGGGGAGTGCGGGTGCAGTGAGTGCGGCCAGTCAGGGGAGTGTGGGTGCAGTGAGTGCGGCCAGTCAGGGGAGTGCCGGTGCAGTGAGTGCGGCCAGTCAGGGGAGTGCCGGTGCAGTGAGTGCGGCCAGTCAGGGGAGTGTGGGTGCAGTGAGTGCGGCCAGTCAGGGGAGTGAGGGTGCAGTGAGTGCGGCCAGTCAGGGGAGTGCGGGTGCAGTGAGTGCGGCCAGTCAGGGGAGTGTGGGTGCAGTGAGTGCGGCCAGTCAGGGGAGTGTGGGTGCAGTGAGTGCGGCCAGTCAGGGGAGTGCGGGTGCAGTGAGTGCGGCCGGTCAGGGGAGTGCCGGTGCAGTGAGTGCGGCCAGTCAGGGGAGTGTGGGTGCAGTGAGTGCGGCCGGTCAGGGGAGTGCGGGTGCAGTGAGTGCGGCCAGTCAGGGGAGTGCCGGTGCAGTGAGTGCGGCCAGTCAGGGGAGTGCCGGTGCAGTGAGTGCGGCCAGTCAGGGGAGTGTGGGTGCAGTGAGTGCGGCCAGTCAGGGGAGTGTGGGTGCAGTGAGTGCGGCCAGTCAGGGGAGTGTGGGTGCAGTGAGTGCGGCCAGTCAGGGGAGTGTGGGTGCAGTGAGTGCGGCCAGTCAGGGGAGTGTGGGTGCAGTGAGTGCGGCCAGTCAGGGGAGTGCGGGTGCAGTGAGTGCGGCCAGTCAGGGGAGTGCCGGTGCAGTGAGTGCGGCCAGTCAGGGGAGTGTGGGTGCAGTGAGTGCGGCCAGTCAGGGGAGTGCCGGTGCAGTGAGTGCGGCCAGTCAGGGGAGTGTGGGTGCAGTGAGTGCGGCCAGTCAGGGGAGTGCCGGTGCAGTGAGTGCGGCCAGTCAGGGGAGTGCGGGTGCAGTGAGTGCGGCCAGTCAGGGGAGTGTGGGTGCAGTGAGTGTGGCCAGTCAGAGGAGTGTGGGTGCAGTGAGTGCGGCCGGTCAGGGGAGTGCCGGTGCAGTGAGTGCGGCCAGTCAGGGGAGTGTGGGTGCAGTGAGTGCGGCCAGTCAGGGGAGTGCCGGTGCAGTGAGTGCGGCCAGTCAGGGGAGTGCCGGTGCAGTGAGTGCGGCCAGTCAGGGGAGTGCCGGTGCAGTGAGTGCGGCCAGTCAGGGGAGTGCCGGTGCAGTGAGTGTGGCCAGTCAGGGGAGTGTGGGTGCAGTGAGTGCGGCCAGTCAGGGGAGTGCCGGTGCAGTGAGTGCGGCCAGTCAGGGGAGTGCGGGTGCAGTGAGTGCGGCCAGTCAGGGGAGTGTGGGTGCAGTGAGTGTGGCCAGTCAGGGGAGTGTGGGTGCAGTGAGTGCGGCCGGTCAGGGGAGTGCCGGTGCAGTGAGTGCGGCCAGTCAGGGGAGTGTGGGTGCAGTGAGTGCGGCCGGTCAGGGGAGTGCCGGTGCAGTGAGTGCGGCCAGTCAGGGGAGTGCCGGTGCAGTGAGTGCGGCCAGTCAGGGGAGTGTGGGTGCAGTGAGTGTGGCCAGTCAGGGGAGTGCGGGTGCAGTGAGTGCGGCCGGTCAGGGGAGTGCCGGTGCAGTGAGTGCGGCCAGTCAGGGGAGTGCCGGTGCAGTGAGTGTGGCCAGTCAGGGGAGTGCGGGTGCAGTGAGTGCGGCCAGTCAGGGGAGTGCCGGTGCAGTGAGTGCGGCCAGTCAGGGGAGTGCGGGTGCAGTGAGTGCGGCCAGTCAGGGGAGTGCCGGTGCAGTGAGTGCGGCCAGTCAGGGGAGTGCAGGTGCAGTGAGTGCGGCCAGTCAGGGGAGTGTGGGTGCAGTGAGTGCGGCCAGTCAGGGGAGTGTGGGTGCAGTGAGTGTGGCCAGTCAGGGGAGTGCGGGTGCAGTGAGTGCGGCCAGTCAGGGGAGTGCAGGTGCAGTGAGTGCGGCCAGTCAGGGGAGTGCCGGTGCAGTGAGTGCGGCCAGTCAGGGGAGTGCGGGGGCAGTGAGTGCGGCCGGTCAAGGGCCCGTTGGCAACAAATAATTGTGAGAGATTTTGAAGGCTGCATTCAGTTGAATGTCATTCATCCCTCGGGGTGCTGATTGGCTGCCATTCAATAGGCTGCTGTGTCCCGGGGGGCGGGGGGCGGGGGGCGGGGGGGGGGTGGGGGGGGGGGTGCAATACTCAAGGCTCCCATTCAAAAGAAGGAATGCTCGCAAGCTGAGCATGTGCATGTCAGCACAATGCAAGTTCTCTGCAGGGCAGCAGTGAGGACAGTATGTTCAAGAGATGGAGGGATTGGGTACCTGCATTATCCGGACCCATGGGGGCGTGGGGTGTGGGGTGTGGGGTGGGGGTAAGTGATGTCTGTATGGGAGAGGGGAGGGGGTCCAGCGATGTCTGTATGGGGGAGGGGGTCCAGCGATGTCTGTATGGGGGAGGGGGCCGGCAATGTCTGTATAGGAGGGGGAGGGGGTCCAGCAATGTCTGTATGGGGGAGGGAGGGGGGCCAGCGATGTCTGTATGGGGGAGGGAGGGGGGCCAGCAATGTCTGTATGGGGGAGGGAGGGAGGGGGGCCAGCAATGTCTGTATGGGGGAGGGAGGGAGGGAGGGGGGCCAGCAATGTCTGTATGGGGGAGGGAGGGGGGCCAGCAATGTCTGTATGGGGGAGGGAGGGGGTCCAGCGATGTCTGTATGGGGGAGGGAGGGGGTCCAGCGATGTCTGTATGGGGGAGGGAGGGGGGCCAGCAATGTCTGTATGGGGGAGGGAGGGGGGCCAGCAATGTCTGTATGGGGGAGGGAGGGGGGCCAGCAATGTCTGTATGGGGGAGGGAGGGGGGCCAGCGATGTCTGTATGGGGGAGGGAGGGGGTCCAGCAATGTCTGTATGGGGGAGGGAGGGAGGGGGGCCAGCGATGTCTGTATGGGGGAGGGAGGGGGTCCAGCAATGTCTGTATGGGGGAGGGAGGGAGGGGGTCCAGCGATGTCTGTATGGGGGAGGGAGGGGGTCCAGCGATGTCTGTATGGGGGAGGGAGGGAGGGGGGCCAGCAATGTCTGTATGGGGGAGGGAGGGGGTCCAGCGATGTCTGTATGGAGGAGGGGGTCCAGCAATGTCTGTATGGAGGAGGGGGGCCGGCAATGTCTGTATGGGGGAGGGAGGGAGGGAGGGGGGCCAGCAATGTCTGTATGGAGGAGGGAGGGAGGGGGGCCAGCAATGTCTGTATGGAGGAGGGAGGGAGGGGGGCCAGCAATGTCTGTATGGAGGAGGGGGGCCAGCGATGTCTGTATGGAGGAGGGGGGCCAGCGATGTCTGTATGGGGGAGGGAGGGAGGGGGGCCAGCGATGTCTGTATGGAGGAGGGGGGCCAGCGATGTCTGTATGGGGGAGGGAGGGAGGGGGTCCAGTGATGTCTGTATGGAGGAGGGAGGGAGGGGGGCCAGCGATGTCTGTATGGGGGAGGGAGGGAGGGGGGCCAGCGATGTCTGTATGGGGGAGGGAGGGAGGGGGGCCAGCGATGTCTGTTGGGGGGTGGTTGTAGGTGCCAGCAATGATGCCAGCAATGTCTGGGGTGGGAGGGTTGTGGGGGTCAGCAATGAGGCTAGCGATGTGTGTGGGGGCCAGTGATGAGGCCAGCGATGTGTGTGGGGGGCGGGCGGTTGTGGGGGCCATCAATGCCAGCAATGTGTGTGTGGGTGTTGTGGGGGTCAGCGATGTCTGTGGCCGGCGGGGGGGGGGGGGGGGGGGGGGGTGGTTGTGGGGGCCATCAATGCAAGCGATGTGTGTGGTCGGGGGGGGGGGGTCAGCGATGAGGTCAGCGATGTGTGTGAAGGGGGGGGTGTGGGGGTCAGCGATGAGGTCAGCGATGAGGCCAGCGATGTCTGTGGCCAGCGGGGGGGGCCGGGGGGGGGGCATCAATGAGGCAGCGATGCATGTGGTGGGGGGGGTGTGGGGGTCAGCGATGAGGTCAGCGATGAGGCCAGCGATGTCTGTGGCCAGCAGGGGGGGGGGTGTGAGGGCCATCAATGAGGCAGCGATGTGTATTGTAGGGGAGGGGTGTGGGGGTCAGCGATGAGGTCAGCGATGTGTGTGTGGGGGGTTATGGGGGTCAGCGATGAGGCCAGCGATGTGTGTGGTTGGGTGGCAGTGATCTGGATGCTGGGAGGTCTTTTTAGAAATCTCCTAACGATGTGCGCATGCACGGGTTCCCGCACATCCCGCCAATTTCAGGCTCTTTGGTGTGAATAGGCCCCATCCCCTGAGCTTTTAATGATATTCACGACTGGGCCCTCAGGAGTGCACAGAGTGGGGAGATTCGAGTTTGAAGCTGTACTGAAAAAACCCCCGTGATCTGGACCAGTTTTCCCACCAATACAGCACTTTTGGGGGAATCGCCCCCAATATTCTAATTGCAGTATTTGTACCTGAATAGTTGGTCATATAAATTATGGTACAATGACAGAAGAATCTGGATGGGCTAACGCAGACTTGTTTTGAATAGGTTCATTCTGCAGTTCAGGACTGTTTTTACAGATTTACAGCACATTGTAAGCTGGTTTGAAACAATTTTGCTCGGGCAGCTTTCCAATGCTACTGGAGTGCTCTCAGCGCTGCTTTTGAACAAATTGTTAAGGGTAATCAGATTGATTTTGAACAGTTCTGTAGTGCTGTCCAGAATGGTTTTCAACAGCTAATTACAACTATTCTGGCTGATTTTGAACTGAGCTGTGCTGTGGCCAGGCTGGTTTAAACAGTTCTGTTGTGCTATTAAAGCTGATTTTGAACAGCTTTATATTGATGTCCAGGTTGATTCGGAACAATCTTTAGAACTGTCCAGGCTTGTTTTAACATTGTTTTAACATCCCTAAGGTGCTGTTCGGGTTGCTATTAAATAGTCCTACGGTGCTACCATTCTGACTGTTTCATGATGATGAATGTGCAATCCCACCACTGAAATATGGATCCCTTACAAGTATGTCCATAACAAAGCCCATCAAACCTTTGTTGGTCGGGATTGTGAAATTTTGCATTGATTTCTTGAAATCCTGCCATACAAGCTGCCAGGGCAGAAATCTCTCCACTCACTGTCGCCAGTGTGTTATAATTTCAGGGTATTTTAATGAGCTATTCCTTCTTGCAATCATCTAGCTGCGAATCCTGTAAATTTTGCATGATCCATGAAGTGAAGGTTACAGCCAGATAGTTTAAAGCCCCTCCAGCGATCCCTATAGGAGTGGGGCGGCACAATGACACAATGGTTAACACAGCTCCCTCACAGCGCCACGAACCTGCGTTCGATTCCCGGCTTGGCCACTGTTTGTGTGGAGTTTGCATGTTCTCTCTGTGCCTGCGTAGGTTTCCTCTCACAGTCCAAAGATTTGCTGGTTAGGTGAATTGGCAGTGCTATATTCTCCCTCAGTGTACCCGAACAGGCACTGGACTGTGATGACAATGGGAATTTCACAGTAACTTCATTGCAGTGTTGATGTAAGCTTACTTGTGACTAATAAATAAACTTTTAGGACTTACAATTCTAGAATATTAGAAAGTGCACATAAGGTGGAATTCTCCCACGCACTCACCGGCATGAGTGGAATCACATGACTGGAATCATCCCCCCCCTCCACCCCCCCCCCCTCCCCCACCCCCCGATTCTCTGCAATGCTAATGGAAAAATACACCTGTCCAGAACACGTCTAAACTAGTGTGATGTGCAAAAGTGAGGACTTACATGAAGAAGGCTTGGAGCAGCCTCCGGAGTTCGGGATGACCATCATGGCTGGAGTTCTCTGGCTGTGAAACCCCGCCACCCTCTCAAGTGAAGACAGAGTATTTGGCGCTCAGCCAAATATTTGTTCATTGCAGAGGGACCAGAGAATCCCACCAATGTGAATGGCCGGAAAATTCCCCCTCACATCTTTCAGATTGATATTCTGTTCAAATCATGGTCAATATGATCTTGACCGTTAGCCAGTTACACTCGAGCACTCATTTTCAAACCTGTTTCACCCAGACTCATTCTGGCTCCCATTCTTCTCACAATTTCACTTAATTTCTTTTCTTCATTTTCTCTTTGGTCATAGATTTAACACACATTACAAAGCTTTGTGAATTGACTATTCAGAAAGGAATTCAAAGATAGCAGTTTTTTTTATCAATTTTGAATTTTCATAGATTAATGCATGTTACAGAAGACAAACTAAACTGTAATTTCTTCATCAAAGCTTTGGCAAAGGGCCATCTGGTCTCGTAACGTCGGCTTTTTTCAGATGCTGACGTTACAGATGCTTTGGAGATGCCGGCGTTGGACTGGGGTAAACACAGTAAGAAGTCTTACAACACCAGGTTAAAGTCCAACAGGTTTATTTGGTAGCAAATGCCACTAGCTTTTGGAGCGCTGCCCCTTCGTCAGGTGGAGTGGGAGATGTGCTCACAAACAAGGCATACAGAGACACAAACTCAATTTACAGAATAATGATTCTATAAATTGTAATTTCTTCATAGTATTTTCATGAGATGTGAGTGTCGCTGGCAAAACAAGCATTTTTGCTCATCCCTAATTGTCCTTGAGAAGATGGTGGTGTGCTGCTTTCCAAAACCACAGCAATCCATGTGGTGCAAGTAAACCCACAATAATATTAAGAAGGGAGTTTCAGAACTTTGATCCAGCAATAATGAAAAAATCTATTTCCAAGTCAGGATTGTGTGTGGTTCAGAAGGGTGGTGATGTTCCAATGCATCTGCTGCACTCATCTTCCAGGAGGTAGAGGTCACAGGTTTCGAGGTGCTGTAAAAAGAGGAATGGCAAGTTGCTGCAGGAGATGGTAAACACTGCTGCCACTGTGTGCCAATGGTGGAGGGAGTGAATGTTTAACTTGTGGTTGGGGTGCCAATCAAGCAGGTTACTTTGTCCTGTAGAATATTGAGCTTATTAAGCATTGTTGGAACTGGACTCATCCAGGCAATTGGAGAGTATTTCATCACTGACTCGCACCTTGAAGATGGTGGAGAGGCTTTGGGGAGTCAGGAGGTGAGTTGTTCATCGCTGAATTTGCAACCATCTGAGCTGTTCTTGTGGCCATCGTATTTATACGGCTGGTCTAGTTAACATTCTGGTCAATGGTTCACTCTGTATATTAGTGCTGGGGGGATTCAGTGATGGCAACACCATTGAATTAAAGAGTAGATGGTTAGATTCTTATTTTATGGAGATGGTCATTGCCTCGCGGTTGTGTGATGTAAGTTGGATTCGTTGGATTCTGGGGTAGTGCCGGCGGATTGGAAAACGGCTAATGTTACGCCGCTGTTTAAAAAAGGAAATAGACAAAAGGCGGGTAACGACAGGCCGGGTTAGCTTAATATCTGTAGTTGGGAAAATGCTGGAATCCATCATTAAAGAAGAAATAGCAGGCCATCTGGATAAGAATGGTTCGATTAAGCAGACGCAGCATGGATTCATGAGGTGGAAGTTGTGCTTGACGAACTTGTGGGATTTTTATGAAGCTGTGACTAGTGCGGTTGAGGGAGGGGAACCGGTGGATGAGGTGTTTTTGGATTTCCAAAAGGCATTTGATAAGGTGCCTCACAAAAGGTTGCTGAAGAAGATTGGGTCACACGGAGTTGGGGGTAGGGTGTTAGCGTGGATTTGGGGATTGGCTATCCGACAGGAAGCAGAGAGTCGGAATAAATGGGTGCTTTTCTGGTTGGCAGATGGTAACTAGTGGCGTGCCACAGGGATCGGTACTGGGGCCTCAACTATTTACCATTTATATAGACGATCTGGAGGAGGGTACTGAGTGCAGGTTAACAAAGTTTGCAGACGACACAAAGATAAGTGGAAAAGTGAATCGTGTGGAGGGCGTAGAAGGTCTGCAGAGAGATTTGGACAGGCTGAGTGAGTGGGTGAGGATCTGGCAGATGGAGTATAACGTTGACAAATGCGAGGTTATTCACTTTGGAGGAAATAATAGCAAATTGGATTATTATCTAAATGGAAAAAAATTACAACATGCCACTGTGCAAAGGGACCTGTGGGTCCTGGTGCATGAGACGCAAAAACCCAGTCTGCAGGTGCAACAGGTGATCAAGAAGGCAAATGGGATGTTGGCCTATATCGCAAGGGGGATAGAACATAAAAGCAGAGATGTCTTCCTGCATCTGTATAGGGCATTGGTGAGGCCGCAGCTGGAATACTGTGTGCAGTATTGGTCCCCTTATTTGCGGAAGGATATATTGGCCTTGGAGGGAGTGCAGAGAAGGTTCACCAGAGATGAGGGGTGTTGATTATGAGGAGAGACTGAGCAGATTGGGTTTGTACTTGTTGGAATTTAGAAGGCTGAGGGGACCTTACAGAGACCTATAAGATAATGAAGTGGCTGGATAGTGTAGAGATGGAGAGATTCTTTCCACTTAGAAAGCAAGCTAGAACTAGAGGGCACAGCCTCAAAATAAAGGGGGGTCAATTTAGGACAGAGTTGAGGAGGAACTTCTTCTCTCAGAGGGTGGTGAATCTCTGGAATTCTCTGCCCACTGAAGTGGTGGAGGCTACCTCGTTGAATATGTTTAAATCATGGATAGATAGATTCCTGATCGGTAAGGGAATTAGGGGTTATAGGGATCAGGCGGGTAAGTGGAACTGATCCACTTCAGATCAGCCATGATCTTATTGAATGGCGGGGCAGGCTCGAGGGGCTAGATGGCCTACTCCTGCTCCTATTTCTTATGTTCTTATGTTCTTAAGCGTTACTTGTCATTTATCTGCCCAAGCCAAAATTTTTCCAGGCTTGCTGCATATGGACAAGGAATAGTTCAGAAGCTGAAGAATTTTGAATGATACCAAATACTGAATACTCAATCATCTGCGAACATCCCCACTTCTGACCTCATGATGGAAGGAAGGTTATTCATGAAACAGCTGAAGAAGGTTGCACGTAGGACAGGATCTGAGGAAATCTTGCAGCAATGTCCTGGAGCTGAGATGGTTGGCCTCCAGCAACCACAACTATCTTCTTTTGTTTTAGGTATGAAGCCAAACAGTGGATAATTTTCCCAATGATTTCAATCAACATCAATTTTGCTGGGGTTCCTTAATGCCAAATTTTATGTCAAGGGCAGTCACACTCGCCTCACATCCTGAATTCAGATTTTCTGTTCATGTTTGGAGTAAGGCTGTTATGAGTTCTGGAGCTGACTGGTCCTGGTGGAACCTAAGCTGAGCTAAGAGATCAGGCTATTGCTGTGAAAGTGCTGCTTGACAGCATTATCACTGACACTTTACATCACTTTGCTTATGATTAAGAGCAGACAGTAGGACAATAACTGGTTGGATTGGATTTGTCCTGTTTTTTTGGGAACAGGACAAACCTGGACAATTTTTGACATTATTGACTTGATACCAGTGTTACAGCTGCTTGGCTAGGGGCCCAAAGAAATAGTAAGGGAATTACTGAACAGTAAAATTTAAGTTAAAGCTAAACTCCATTTATTAGTGTCAAAAGTAGGCTTATATTAACACTGCAATGAAGTTACTGTGAAAATCCCCCAGTCACCACACTCTGGTGCCCATTCGGGTACACTGAATTTAGCATGTCCAATGCACCTAACCAGGTTATTACTTGAACGGGTGTAAATTGAGAGAGGTGGATACTCAGCGAGACCTTGGTGTCCTCGTGCATTAGTTGCTGAAAGTAAACGCACAGGTACAGCAAGCAGTAAAGAAGGCAAATGGTATGTTGACCTTCATAGCAAGAGGATATGAGTATAATGATAGGGATGTTTTGCTGCAATTGTATAGGGCATTGGTGAGGCCACACCTGGAGTATTGTGCACAGTTTTGGTGTCCTTATCTGAGGAAGGATGTCCTTGCTATGGAGGCAGTACAGCGAAGGTTTACCAGGCTGACTCCTGGGATGGCAGGTCTGTCATATGAGGAGAGACCAAATCGGTTAGGATTATATTCACTGGAATTTAGAAGAGTGAGAGAGAATCTCATAGAAACTTATAAAATTCTAACAGGGTTAGACAGGGTAAATTCAGAAAGAATGTTCCCAATGGTGAGGGAGTCCAAAACTAGGTGTTATAGTTTGGGGATGAGGGGTAAACCTTTAAGAATTGAGGTGAGGAGAAATGTTTTCATCCAGAGGGTGGTGAATGTATGGAATTCACTGCCACAGAATGTAGTTGAGACCAAACATTGTCTGATCTCAAGAATAAATTAGATATAGCTCTTGGGACTAAAGGGATCAAGGGATATGGGAGGGAAGGCAGATCAGGATATTGAATTTGATGATCAGCCGTGTCGAATGTCTGAGGAGGCTCGAAGGGCCAAATGGCCTACTCCTACTTCTAGTTTCTATGTAACCAGCACGCCTTTCAGACTGTGGGAGGAAACTGGAGCACCAGGAGGAAACCCATTTAGACACAGGGAGAACATGCAGACACCACACAGGCAGTGACCCAAGCCAGGAATTACAGTGCTGCGGTAATAAGAATAATAGCAATGTTGCTCATATCTTTAATGATGTCTTTAATTTCTGTAGCAAAAGATGATAAAGTAAAGGTTGCAAGGCACAATGTACTGATAACCATGCTGTGTTTATGTTAAATGAATGTAATAAAAAAGTCTTGGCGTGTATGGTAAATATGTGGGAGGGATTAACAATAAGAAGACACAATTATTTTCTACTAAATTATTAGTCCCTTACAGGGAGTTAAAACTAACTGTAATCATCAGGTGAAGTGAGGTTAGAGCACAGCGATAACTGGCAGGGGTGTCCAGACATAATTAAAAAGATCACTTGCATTTATGTAGCACCTTGCATGCCACCTTTAAACAAATCAGGTGCTACGAGATTCTTGTGAGCCGTTGACTTTATCATTGAGATAGGACATCTTTACAAAAAGTTTCAATATAATGAGTTTGCATCACATGCAAATATATTACTAGGGACCCTCCAAGGGATGGACTGAGGCCTAAACCACCACAAACACCCGGCTGAGTTCAGCTCTGGACTTGTTGTCAAGAAAGCCACATTTCAGCTCCTGCTGAAGTCAGCCCACCCGCCACCAATCCCACTCTTGCAGGTCCCATAAAATGGAGGTCAACTGGTCGAAATAGGTGGTCAACAATTTAGTGAGAATAGGATCAAAATAGGGTCCAAGTTCATTTGCTATTTCCATGCTCATTCTGCAAGCATTTTTGATGCCTTCGTTTAATTTGTCAATCTTCCCCATTTTAATGCTATACTTCCAATTCTTAAGTTCAAATTGTTTCTATAAATGGTGAGCAACAGTAGCACCAGTCCCTGTGGATTACTATTTCCCATATTCTGCCAGCCTGATTAAGCAGCTTAACCCACTCCTCTTTGTTTTCTGTTTTGTAACTAGCTGGCTACCCATTCAGCTACTTGTCTCCTATTCCCCATGCTCTAATGTGAGTCTGTCAATCACATGGTTCTTTACCACAAGCTTTTGGCAAGTTCACACATATTACACTCATTACGTTATCCTTGCTTCAGCTTTCTGTTACTAAAAAAAAGCGGCATAGTAAATATAACAAAAATAGAACTAAGGCACGTTGCAAGGGGATGTTGAGAGATTGGTGGAACAGTCGAAAATGTGATGGATGGAATTGAAACTTAGTAAATATAAAATGGTACATAGTGCTGAAAGAAATTACAAATGGTATATCATTTGAATTGGGAAGTCTAAGTCATGTGGAAGAGCAGGTTCAAGGTCCCAGTTCATAAAACATTAACAGCAACACCTCAAGTGGGTGAGACCATAAAATAGCTGACAGAATACAAGTTTAAAGCAAGAGGAGCAGAATATAAAAGGCAAGGTACAAGGATGAATTTGTGTAAAACCTCAGTAAGATCACAATCGAAGTATAGAATGGACGGTGAGACAGTAAACTAGGTATAGTGCAGATTCACTGGGATGTTGGCTAGCATGAGAAACTGCAAATAAATCCAGCAACCTCACAACAAATGATGAACTTCAATGAGATGGATCCCAGGGCAATGATAATTGTTTCAGCGGGGACGCTGTTTTTTCAGGGAGCATGAATTTGAGATCAGTCTACTACATCGTAGATCTGACTCCTCGCCTCAATGATTCCTGTAAGCACAGTTTCCTGCTGTAAGCACAACATTTCCATAATCACCTCCCCTGGTCTACATCCTCTGTCACCTTGCTTTCATTTGGCACCCTCTTGGCCTATGCATTGAGAATTGGAACTATTTATGCCACTTTATTCAGTTCAATTTGCATTACAATCAGCCTCCAGTTGATATTGCACCATTCATTCATTCACACTATTCACAGAAAGGAAATGGCATATAGAGCATGTACTGCACTGGGATTTCCCTCATTATTGTCTCCAGAAAAGAAAATCACATGCAGAGTTAGTGCATCAGGGCAAAGCTAAAATAAGCAACACCAGCATAGTTTAAATCAGTAAGCCTGAAAATAAATTGCTTTGCACAAGCACGGGCACAGACATGCTTGGCTCTTGTACTGAGGCAGCAAATCTGCTGTGTTTGGCCTCCTGAAAGTAGTAGAGATAAACTCGGGACTTTGCAATGTCAGTGGAGAATCCTGTCCACTGCCAATGTTGGAAATCAGGCCACATGATGTACATTCTCCCCTGTTGTTACCCCCATTGCCACACTCTTCCATCGCCACACTCTCCCATCGCCATACTCTCCCTCACTCTCACCCATCTCCATACTCTCCCACTCTCAATCTCCTTCTCTTGACCAGATTGCATATGGACAAGAGTGAGTGGGTGTCCTTCAGTAGACAAACTCTTGCACTTATATGCCTGAGATATTCCAGCACTCACGTCAAGAACAGTCTCCTCCATTTTTCCGCACAAGGGACTGCACTGCCTCAGGAAACTCTGTCTTAAGTCTAGCGGTCTCTGATTGCGGCCTTTGTAATGGCCCTGAGGCTCCACATCTCTAGTCGATTGAACATGGCGAGAGCTGATTTCCACTCCATCTGACGAAGGAGCAATGCTCCGAAAGCTTATGGTATTTGCTACCAAATAAACCTGTTGGACTTTAACCTGGTGTTGTGAGACTTCTTACTCGTATAGGTGCCCATGGCTCCATCCCCTCTCCTGCTCACATGTGCAGTGCAGCACATTTTGTGCCACCCATTTAAAGTTGTGAGCCACTCCACTGTGGACTGTGCGTCTGCGCTGTTGGACAACACTATCAACGGCTGTGATGGTGTTTTCTCAGAGTACAAGTCAGCCTCTGATGGTAATTGTAGCCTCCATTTTTAGCTACTGTTGATTCTCCCACGTCTGCCTCACTTAAGAGAGAAAACATCAGTTATTCAACAACCTTCCTCTCAGCGGGTACTTCAACAAACATCTTTGAACACATCAAGTGGCTTCCACTGGAAAATACTTGACATGGCTGGAAGCTGCTCCAAAGCACTTCCATGGAAAATTCATTAAATTATCACTCCGCCTCTGCCAGACAACCTCTCGCCATCAACAACTGCCTTCACAGCTACTAGTTATTTATTTTATTTATTAATGTCACAAGTAGGCTTATATTAACACTGCGATGAAGTTACTATGAAAATCCCCTGGTCGCCACACTCTGGCGCCTCTTCGGTTACACTGAGGGAGAATTTAGCATGGCCAATGCACCTAACTAGCACGTCTTTCAGACTGTGGGAGGAAACCGGAGCACCCGGAGGAAACCCACGCAGACACGGGGAGAAATTGCAGACTCCACACAGAGAGTGATCCAAGCCAGGAATCAAACCTGGGTCTCTGGCGCCAAGAGGCAGCAGTGCTAACAACTGTGTCACCTTGCCACCTTACCCTTGCAATGCCTCCTCCTATCAGCACCAATATTGTCAGGTTGGTCACTCCACCTCCTGAATGACCCACTGCTCATTCACTGCGTTCTTGTATCTTCTGTGTGAGGATGGAGAGGTTAACTAGACTCAACCTTTCCATTTGCACATCCTGATATACTATCTGATGCTTCTGTTATTGCATTTGTCCAGTGCTTACACTATCGTCATGCTGACCTTACATCGCTTACTTCACTGGTGTGAGGATCAATGATCTACTTGCTGTACCTAATCACAAGAGGCTCTCTTTCTCTATAAGATTCTTAGAGCTGACGTGCTTGGCTTTGCTTCCTACTCATCTTGCCAGAAAGCATTAAGTTGTTGAAACTCTTCCAGCAATTGATCCAGGTCCTTCTCACCACTCTGTGACTGCTGACATCTCTGGGGACCACCAGTCATGTTTCCTTTGTTTGTCTGGTAGGTTTGTCTGTCACTCATTGAAAGCAAAATGTGGCAGCTGGCTTGCACTGCCTCTATCATCACCTCTGCAGAAGGTTCTGCATTGTCATGCAGACTGCCATGTCCCTTCTCTGGTGTACTGTCCCTTCAGCGCTGCTTCTCTCTGCCTGCATCCTCTTTGAGGTCTGATGGGTGGTCTTTGAACATGGCCTTCAACGACCAAGTCCTGTCTCTTACTTGCTTCCTCTGTCCTTCATTGGACAGTATCAGCAAGGCAATCTACTAATTGTTTGTTTCCTACAAACTAATTGGGCGTTTCCTACAATAATTCTTTTCAGGGCCAATCTTGTTCATCAAATTTTACTAATCACATTGCTATTAAAAGCCAAATTAACCTGGTTGAACAAGATATAACATTTTAGGGGGTTTCTAACACAAGTGTGGGTGTGAGAAAGCTGAAGGATACAATGATTTCAGTGATTTAGTGAGTGACTGACTGCGACTTCTGGATCTCCATGCTGATTTGCTTATTTCCAACATATTAACATGTGGCTCAGTGGGTAGCATTCTCCCCTTTGAGACAACAAGCTGTGGCTTCAAGTACCACTCCAGAACTTGGGCATAAATATCAAGGCTCACACTCCAGTGCAGTATTGAGGGAGCACTGCACTGTCAGAGGTGATGTCTTTTAGCTGAAACATGAAATTGCCCTTTCAGGTGGATGTGAAAGTTCCCGTGACACTGAAGTGCAGGGAGATATTTCTGATCAATTGGTTCCCCTCAATTAACATCAGAAAACACAGATTATCTGTTCATTACCACGTTGCAGTTACTGGAATTTTGCTGTGTGCAAAGTCGCTGCTGTATTTCCTGCAATACAACAGCAACAGCAAATACACTTCAAATGTACATCAGTGGCAGCGAAGTGCTTTGAGACATTTGGTGGTCATTAAAGTTGCTAACTTTATGGAAGTCTTTTTTTTGCTGTTTCCAGGAGATAATGGCAGTGACCACTGCTACTAATGTTGCTAGCAAAACCAAACCTTTGGTTGAGTCTTGCTCTTCGTATTGTTCTACCTCCAACTCGTTGGCTTCACAGTGGTGTCAGTAGACATGTTGCATGTTCTTACCCAATAGAGACATTACCACAGAGAAAGAAAACAATGAGGGAATACTTAACTGCTTTGGAAATAACCATTTATCTGTTGCTGCCTCAGAACAACTTACAGTTGAGGCATCAAATAAACAGCACTCAGTTTTGAACGGTTTAAATCACTAAAATAAATTTAAACTTAATGTGCAAATGTCAATATTTATCACAAGCACTGTTACTAATGGTAAACTCCACATTCTTCTGACCTTGTATGCTCCACTGGCTTCCCTCAGCTCATGGTGTTAGATTATGTTTCAATTGTTAAGTAGTTCATGGTTCATAGTAAAATAACTAACATTTAAAATCAATAACATACATATAGCAAGTGCAATTAATTCATATTAAATGCAATGTCATGTATCAAAACGTGTGAACTGTGACATCGAGAAAGAAATCAATTAAAGAATCACAACTGAATAATAACACTTGCAATGCAATTATTTACAGCACAAACACAGGATGTTAAATTTTAATATGAATACAGAAGAATAAATGATTACAAATGGACAGTGGTTTAAATTACACTACAAATAAAACACAATGAATTATAATACAATGCATTAAATAATAATGCAAATATAGCCCAATTAAGGAACTATGCAACTTTTAAAATTCATTCTTGGGATGTGAAACATTGCTGGCTCAGCCAGCGTTTATTATCCATCCCTAATTGCCCTTGAAAAGGTGATGGTGAACCATCTGTTTGAATTGCATTAGTCCTGGAAGGAAACATAGAAAGACATGCATTTCCATAGCTTTTTCACGACACTGGACATCTCCAAGCATTCCAAAGTCAATGAAGTATTTTTGATGTGTTGTCACTGTTATAATGTAAGATTCTTTGCTGGTTTGGAACAACTGATCTAGCTGGGTGATTTCAATGGGCAGATTCAACCGCTTTGGAGTGGATCCAGAGAGCATGTACACCAGACAAGTTAGGGATGGCAGATTTCCCCTCTTTGAACAACAGTCATGAACCACATGGGTTTTTGCAGCAATCTGATTCCAGGATCATTAGTGAAACTCGCATTTGATTCCTGATTTATTAATTGATGGAAATCAAATTTCCCAGCTGCCATGGTGGGACTTGAACTCTTGGCTCTCGGTTGTTAATCAGGATCTCTGGATTACCAATTCAGTAACACTGCCACTATGATACCGACCATCAAAAATAACTGCTTAACTATGAGCGGGATTTTTCTCCCCCTCCGTAGTGTGTTTCATGGTGGCACACTGCTGTCTGGCAGCACGTCACTCTCTGGCCATGGGATTTTACGGTCCCACCTTTGTCAATGGGGTTTCCCATTGAACGCATGGCTTGCCACCAAGAAACTCATGGCAGGGGTGCACCGTCAACATGACCCTAAGACCCCACTGGCATGAACAGCAGCAAGATATATATAAATATCCTTCCTCCTGCTGCTCCACAGGTTTCCTATACCTTGTTAGTCTCGGCCTCCTACTCCATCTCCATCTACCTCCTTGCTTCTTTCCAGCTTCCAAGTAACTACTTCTGTTAAAACACCTTCAAGATGATCTTTCCTATTGCACCCAAGAATCCACACAGCAACTCAATACATTCGTCTAAAATCTTATTGACAATCATGAATTTTAAAATAAGTTAACAAAAGCAATGATTGAGTAAATCTGTAGGTGCTGCATGTCAGAGGCACATAGAATTGCCATGATCTTGTCAACAGTTTGTCATTCCCACGTCATAACTGGAAATAAAACAGAATATGCTGGAAAATCTCAACAGGTCTGATAGCATCTGTGAAGAGAGAATAGAGCTAATGTTTCGAGTCTGAATGACCTTTCATCAGAGCTAAGAGCAAAGAAAATCAGAAAAGTAATCTTTTGTTTTAGATCCAGCATCCACAGTATTTTGCTTTTATCATAACTGGAACTGTCACCACTTCCACCTTCTCTCATTCTACCTTTTCCTTTTCCCACGCTATTATATTGCATATTCTAAGTGCCAGCCATGTGCGTGGAAATCGCATGTGATTTAGCAGCATCTGAAGCTTTGCATTGGTCAAACACACCGTCTGTGAAAGGGCTGCATCCTGATTGAAAGAAACTAACCATTTGTCTGTTTGTGAGGATCCGGCTCTGTTCTCCTCCTCTAAAACCGCTCAGTGCTCAAGGATCATCCTGGAAAGCAAGCATAAAAAATGGGAGCAAAAAGGGACCACGAGGCCTCTGGCACTGGTACAACCAAGCAATGCCATCATGACTAATCTGCTGCTAATATTTCACCCACAATTCTATGAGCCTTTGTCTGGCGTAATAAACTTTTATGTGGCACCAATGCTTTTCAGAAACCCAATCATACTACATCTCTTTATCTAACCTACTAGTTGCATGCTCAATAAACTTTAATAAGGGACAGACATGATGACCCTTTCATAAATTCACGTTGACTTTGTCTGATCATATTATGATTTTCTAATTACAAATTAAGATTTCCTTAATCCTAAACCTCAGCATTTTCCTGACAACTGTTGTTTGGTCAACTGACCTGTAGCTCCCAGTTTTCTGTATCCTTCTTTTCTTTAATAGCGGTTATTTGCCAACTTCCAATCTGCTGGGACCATACGAGCATCCAGGGAAACCACCCACTGCAAACTATTCCTTTTCAAAACCTTGTAAGTAGGCCATCATGTTTTGGGGATTTGCACGATTTATTGTCCCTGAAGTTTCATTTATACTCTAGATGTGGTCTCACCAAGGTTCTACAACTGCAGCAAGACATCTTTACCCTTGTACTCAAATCCCCTTTTGATGAAGGCCAATGTATCATTTGCTTTCCGAATTGCTTGCTGTTCCTGCATGCTAGCTTTTAGTGACTCATCAACAAGGACACCCAAGTCCTTTTGGACATCTGCACTTCAAAACCTCTCACCATTTAAGAAATATTCTGCCTTGCTGTATTTCCACTGAAGTGGATAACTTTACACTTCTTCACATTATATTCCATCTGCCATGTTCTTGCCCATTCACTGTCCAAATTCCTTTGAAGCCTCTTCACATCCTGCTCACAACTTACATTTCCACCTTGTTCTGTATCATCAGCAAATTTGGAAATCATACACCTGACCCCCATATCCAAATCACTTATGTAGGTTGTGAATTGCTGTGGCCCAAGCTCTGATCCTTGTGGTGCCCCACCAGTAAACAGCCTTCCATCCTGAGGATGACCCATTTATTCCTACCCTCCGTTCTCTGCCTGTTACTCAATTCTCAATCCATTCTCATGTTACCTCCAGTCTCATGTACTGTAATTTTGTTTACTTATCTCCTGTGTGAGACCTTATTGAAAGCCTTTTAAAATCCAAATACACCATAGGTGGAATCTTACTAGAATCAGGCAGAGTGTCAGTTCTGGTGAGAAAATTGGCATGGAATTCTCCAGCTCCAGTGTCCAGTTTTCTCTCCAGATCTTGTCCCTTTAACTGCCAAAAAAAAGAGTGGGTGTGGTTTGTGCTGTCACTCTGGTGGGCAGGGACTCTTAAATCCTGGAATTGGCTCCACTGAAACAAAAATTAATCTCCTCTCCACCGCCCCCTCCTCCACCTCCCCCTCACAACTCCACCATGGAGGTAGCCTTTTCACATACCTAAAGAAGCTTTTACAGTCTGCCTTTATGTTAGTTGCTAGCTTGCATTCATATTCTCTCTGCCCTTTCTTTATCAGTTTCTTGGTCACCCTTTCCTTCCCCTTACCAACCAAGCCAAGTTTCACCCCTGCCCTACTACTGAACTTGATCCTTTCTCTAGATTTCTTATCTCCCGTTATGTCTTCTCTGGAATTATACTATTATTGAAATCACCTTGTGCTTTCTCAATACTATTCCCAATGGGCCACTGACCACCAACATCCCATCCTTACCCCCATGTTAGCCATATTCACAGAATCCCTACAGTACAGAAGGAGGCCTTTTGACCCATCGAGCCTGCACCCACAGCAAACCCACCCAGGCGCTATTCCAGTAACCCTCAAATTTACCCTGTAAAAACCCCTGACGCTAAGGAGCAATTTAGCATGGCCAATCCACCTAATCCACACATCTTTGGACTGTGGGAGGAAACTGGAGCACCCGGAGGAAACCCACACAGACAGGAAGAGAATGTGCAAACTCCATACAGACAATAACCCAAGCCAGGAATCGAACCCAAGTCCCTGGCAGTGTGAGGTAGCCGTGCTAACCACTGTGCCACCATGCCACCCTTGGATGGTTTTCTTAGGTACTGGCTCTTTCTCATTCAAAACTGCAATTAGCCCCTCCACAAAAGCACCACTTTGACCTCTCTGTCCTTGCGCATTGTCCAGCTCCAATCTCCCTTTGCTCTTGAAAGCCTTCAAATGTGCTACCTTCTTCAAAATGCATGCCTATCTTTTCTAACGCCCCCAACACAGCACTGAAACAGTCCCAAATAACATGCTCTGTGATGAAAAAATCCACCGGAAGGGCAATTTAGGTTTACATACACCATTCAATTTAAGGTCACTTAATTTAGTTTTGTATTTCAATATTTGTTTTTGGCCTCTGAGAGAAACTGTACATTTTATTTTTAAATGATATACTTCCCTTTGAGCTAGGATTGCAAACAGAATGTTAAAACAAATTGGAATGCAAACATAATTAGTTTTTCCCCACCAAAGCAGCTTTGAAGTTTTTTGTTATGAGCGCGGTTCCCAGTTTGAAAGCTGGATGTCCTGCAGCTCATCAAAACTTATCAATCATTAGAGTGAGTGATGCGGTGGAAAACTTAGCTCAGAGCCTGATGGGTTCAGGCAATGTGTCAGCAGACAATGAATGCACATTTCATTATGAGAGAAAGTCTAGCTGTTTGTTTAGAGACATTTCAAACAAGAATTTAATTGAAATACCTCAAGCAGTCAAATTTTGCATACAAATCTATGGATAAGGGACAGGCAGGATTAGAATCATAGAATCATTGAATCCCTACAGTGAAGAAGGAAGCCTTTCGGCCCATCGAGACTGCACCAACAGCAATCCCACCCAGGCCCTATCCTTGTAACCCAACATGTTTATCCTGCTAATTCCCCTGACACAAAGGGCAATTACCATGATCAATTCACCAAACTGCACATCTTTGGATTGTGGTAGAAAACCGGAGCACCCGGAAGAAACCCACGTGGAGAACGTGCAAATTCCACACTCCAGATCAATTGAACCCGGGTCCCTGGCACTGTGAGACAGCCAGTGCTAATCACTGTGCCACCGTGCCGCCATTCTTATGAGAATGAAACAAGATAGTGTCCGAGAGAAAGTTCGAGAAACTTCTCAAACATATATTCTGTGGCTAAAAATAAGAAAGTGATACTCTGTTTTAATAAGAGTTGATAAAAATAGGAGCAGCGTGCGGATTATGGGACCAGTGTCTGACCCTAACAGGAGAGCTAAAATAAACCTTATTTTGTCAATTTCACAATATCTGTTACATTATCCTGGTGTGGAGATGCCGGCGTTGGACTGGGGTAAACACAGTAAGAAGTTTAACAACTTGGAGCTCCGAAAGCTTGTGTGGCTTTTGCTACCAAATAAACCTGTTGGACTTTAACCTGGTGTTGTTAAACTTCTTACATTATCCTGGAACAGGATTATGAATTTGAAAAATAAATCATCATTCCTGGGTCAGGAAGAAAATAAAATTAAGAAAACCTATTGAGTTGAAATCTGTTTTGCCCTTTATCTATAAGTGACTTGAGATAATTGGTATATATATTTTCGAGAAACTATTTAACTATTTGTTTACACTACTTACAAGACATCCTGATAAGTACAAGGATCCATGGAGACAGTCTTGTGTGTCTTGCTTTCTTAGAGCCTCTTGATCATCTTGACTCTGATGTCTTACTTACGTCATTATTGACATAACCGTTAACCCTTTACTCTACAAAACCTATTGTGATTCATACACACAGGCCATTATGGGAGATCAAGTCTCTAACCGGGAGACTCCAGATCCCCAACAATGTGGTTGACTCCTCATTCTCCCGAATGATTCGGAGGTCATCCAGCTCCTGCTCCAGTTCCCTAACGCGGTCTGTTAGGAGCTGCAGCTGGATGCACCTCCTGCAGGTGTCATTGTCAGGGAGACCGGAGGTCTCCCTGACTTCCCACATTATGCAAGAGATGCATTCCAACATCCTGCCTGGCATTCTTTCTACTCTGGAGAAACAATAACAACTTACCGAAACCTACCCTCGCCTCTGCCTGTTCACGCCGAAGCCTGTTTGAGCCAAAGCCGTCCCACTCTGCTCCCTCTCACTCGCCACCCGCTCACAACGCTGCCCGCTGGATAGAGCGGCCTGCTTTTTAAACCTTCCGCACGCTAATGGCTGACGTCAGAAAAAAAACTTCCCAGGTCTCACTGGGACCTACTTCCTGTTTTAGACTTCCAGCTGCCTTACAAAAACTCTGAAAAAAGAAAGAAAAAAAATTAAGTTATAAATCCCTCTTTCCTACTAGCTTTCCTCACTTGAATCACCTCTCTAGCTGGTCCTCTGGAACAATGTCCACTTTGCTGCCCATTCCCCATAACCCTTGATTCCCTTACTGATCAATAATCTATCTATTATCTATCTTAAATATACAGAATGACTCTGCCCCCACAGCTCTCTGTGGCAAAGAGTTCCAAAGACTCACAACCCTCTGAAAGAAGAAATTCCTTCTAATCTCAGTCTTAAATTGGTGCCCCTTTATTCTGAGACTATGTCCTCTTGTCATAGACTCTTCCATAAGGCGACACATCCTCTCGGCATTTACCGTGTCAAGCCCCTTACCTCTCATTCTTCTAAATTCCAATGAATAGAGTCCCAATCTGTTCAACCTTCCCTCATAAGACAATTCTTCCACATCGGGGATCATCCTCGTGAACCTTCTCTGAACTGCCTCCAATTAAATAATATCTTTCCTTAAATAAATGGACCCAAACTGCTCACAATACTCTAGGTACGGTCTCACCAGTACCTTGTACAGTTTCAGCAAGACTTCCCTATTCTTATTCTCCAAACCCCTTGAAAAATGGACCAACATTCCATGAGCTTTCCTGATTACCTGCCGCACCTGTGTGCTCGTTTTCTGATTATCATGCTCGAGTACCACAAGTCCCTTTATGCTGCAACTTTCATCAGTTTTTCTCCCTTGAAACAATACTCTGTTCATTTACTCTTCCTTCCAAAATGAACAACCTCACATTTTCCCACATTATGCCGCATTTGTCAACCTTTTGACCACTTACTTAACTTATCAGGATCTCTTTGTAAACTGTCTGTATCCCTCAAATTGCCTTTCCACCTATTTTTGTTTCATCTGCAAATTTGGCTACAGTACATTCACTTCCTTCCTCCAGGTTATTAATATATAACTGGCCTGTGGTTTGTGTTTTCTGCCTCCCTTTTTAAATAGAGAGTTTGTATTTACTACTTTCCAATGTGATCAAACTTTCCAAAGTTGAGATAATTTTGAAAAACTAACACCAACACATCCACTGCCTCATTAACCACCTCTTTTAATTCCCTCGGGTGAAGCTCATCAGGACCCAGAGACTTGTCAGCCCGCAGCTCCATCAGATTGTTCACTACTGCTTCCCTGGTGATTGCAATTTCACCAAGTTCTTCTCACCTTTCCACTTCCTGATTTACAGCTGTTACTGGAATGTTTCTTGCATTTTCTATAATGAAGACAGGAGCAAAATATTTATTAATTTCATCTTATTATCTACTATTACCTCCCCATTCTCACTCTCCAGGAAAACAATATTCACTTTACTTGCTCTTTCCTTTTTTTAAATACCTGTCGAAACTGTTGCTATCCATTTTTACATTTATAGCCGACTTTCTCTCATACTTTAATATCTTTCTGCTGATTAATCTTTTAATCATTCACAGTCGTACTTTATATTCTAAGCAATCATCTGACCAGCCACTCATCTATGCACAGTTATGTATACTTTCCTTAAGTTTGAAGCTTTCTCTAACTTCCTTAGGTAATGATTGTGGGTTCTGTCTTTAGAAATTTTCTTTATAGCAGGAATATAACTATTCTGAGTATTTTGAAATATCCTACTAAATGTCTTCCACTGTTTCTCTCATGATCTATCCTCTAGCCTAATATTCCAGTTCAGTTCAGCTTTCATGCCCACACAGTTGCCCTTATTTAAGTTTACAATATTAGTTTTGGACTCACTCTTCTCCCTTTCAAACTGGGTGTAAAATTCAATCACATTGTGGTCGCTGCTAATCAGGGTTGCCTTCATTCTGTAGCCATTAATTAACGCTGTCACATTACACTATAGCAATTATAATCTAAAATAACCTGCTCTCTGGTTGGTTGCAGAATGTGCTGTTCAGAAAATATTTCAAAAGCACTCTATGAACTCTTCAGCCATCACAGACTTTGATCTTTGCAGTGGAGCTTGAACCCACGATCTTCTGATTCAGAAAGGTGCTGATTTGATTTGATTTATTATTGTCACATGTATTGGATACATTGGAAAGTATTGTTTCTTGCGCACTATACAGATAAAACATACCGTTCATAAAACACATAGGGGAGAAGGAAAGGAGAGGGTACAGAATATAATGTCACAGACATAGCTAGGATGTAGAGAAAGATCACCTTAATATAAGATAGATCCATTCAAAAGTCTGATGGCATCAGGGAAGAAGCTGTGCTTGAATCAGTTGGTACATGCTTTCAGACTTTTGTACCTTTTTCCCGACAGAAGAAGGTGGAAGAGAGTATGTCCAGGCTGTGTGGGGTCCTTGAGTATGCTCGCTGCTTTTCCAAGGCAGCAAGGATGGAGACGGAGTCAATGTTTTGCACGATGGACTGGAATATGCTCACAAGCCTTAAGTAGTTTCTTGTGGTCTTGGTCAAAGCAGGAGCCATGCCAAGCTGTGATACAACCAGAAAGGATGCTTTCTATGGTGCATCTGTAAAAGTTGATGACAGTCATAGCGGCCATGGTAAATTTCCTTAACCTCCTGAGAAAGTAAAGGCGTTCGTGGCCTTTGCTAACTATAGTGCCAGCATGGAGGGATCAGGATAGGTTGTTGGTGATCTGAACACCTAGAAACTTGAATCTCTCTCAGAAGCAGCAGTGCTCAATGTCTGCAACAAGTTTGACAACTGATAGTCCTGCTTTAAGCTTTTTTAGGACAATCACCAAAATCTTGCTCCCCATTCACGCCGGTGGGATCTTATGGTACTGCAGCCAACGCATACCCACCGCGGGATTCCCGACGGTGAGGGGTGCGTTCAATGGGAAACCCCATTGACAACATAGAACATAGAACAGTACAGCACAGAACAGGCCCTTCGGCCCACGATGTTGTGCCGAGCTTTATCTGAAACCAAGATCAAGCTATCCCACTCCCGATCATCCTGGTGTGCTCCATGTGCCTATCCAATAACCGCTTAAATGTTCCTAAAGTGTCTGACTCCACTATCACTGCAGGCAGTCCATTCCACACCCCAACCACTCTCTGCGTAAAGAACCTACCTCTGATATCCTTCCTATATCTCCCACCATAAACCCTATAGTTATGCCCCCTGGTAATAGCTCCATCCACCCGAGGAAATAGTCTTTGAACGTTCACTCTATCTATCCCCTTCATCATTTTATAAACCTCTATTAAGTCTCCCCTCAGCCTCCTCCGCTCCAGAGAGAACAGCCCTAGCTCCCTCAACCTTTCCTCATAAGACCTACCCTCCAAACCAGGCAGCATCCTGGTAAATCTCCTCTGCACTCTTTCCAGCGCTTCCACATCCTTCTTATAGTGAGGTGACCAGAACTGCACACAATATTCCAAATGTGGTCTCACCAAGGTCCTGTACAGTTGCAGCATAACCCCACGGCTCTTAAACTCCAACCCCCTGTTAATAAAAGCTAACACACTATAGGCCTTCTTCACAGCTCTATCCACTTGAGTGGCAACCTTTAGAGATCTGTGGATATGGACCCCAAGATCTCTCTGTTCCTCCACAGTCTTCAGAACCCTACCTTTGACCCTGTAATCCACATTTAAATTAGTCCTACCAAAATGAATCACCTCACATTTATCAGGGTTAAACTCCATTTGCCATTTTTCAGCCCAGCTTAGCATCCTATCTATGTCTCTTTGCAGCCTACAACAGCCCTCCACCTCATCCACTACTCCACCAATCTTGTTGTCATCAGCAAATTTACTGATCCACCCTTCAGCCCCCTCCTCTGTCATTAATAAAAACCACAAAGAACAGAGGACCAAGCACTGATCTCTGTGACACTCCGCTAGCAACCTGCCTCCAATCCGAAAATTTTCCATCCACCACCACCCTCTTTCTTCGATCAGACAGCCAGTTACCTATCCAATCGGCCAACTTTCCCTCTGTCCCACACCTCCTCACTTTCATCATAAATGGGATGCAACAACAGCAGGACCATAAGATCCCACCGCCCATGAGCATGTGCCATTTCCTGCTGCCGCGAAACAGGCCACAGAGTGGGTGAAAAATCCCGCCCAGCATTTCCATTCAGATCAATAAAGGTCAAAACTGGGGCTGTGAGATGCATTTCACATCTTAAAATGAATGCACTGAAAATCATGTTGTGTGCCGAGTGCCACATTGAATTCCTAAACTCTGGTCCCTTTTCATTTTTTAAATTCAGACGGCATCTGGAAAATGTGTACAGGTTGTGTTACCGTGACATAAGGAAAGCATCCAGAGAAGCATAATAAGGCTGATCTGTCAGAGGGTTTAAACCATGTATTCCCTACATTACAACAGTGACTACACATCACAAAGTCCTTCATTGGCTGTAAAGTGCTTGGGGACATCCTGAGGTCATTAACAGTACTGTATAAATACAAGTTCTTCCTTCTTACTGAGAAACAGAATGCGAAAAAAAATCTCATTTTATACAGATAATGGGATAGTGAAAGTAAACAATGAATCGTCATTTCAAATACACCAAGCCATCAGTATAAGAGTGCATAGGTTTAGGTGTGTGAAGGGTACAGTGAAAACAGATGCCAGGAAGTGTTTATTTCAAGAAAAAAAATGACTGAGAGTTTGAGTCTGTGATGAGGAAAGGTGTTTGAACTCAGTTAAAAATCGGCTTGCATATTTAGCTGCATTGATATTCTGGGGCAATGATCTTTAATATGACAAAAGACATTCTTCATCTGAATCTATTTTATGAAAACATAAGAAATAATGGTCCATTAAAATTCATGCACAAAAATGTACTATTAAGCCTAATGCATGCAAAGTGATATTCAATTGAAGCATACCGAAGCATCGTCATAAACGGTCCCAGAGTGTGTTTAACAGAGACTACTGGAAACAAAGCTTCCAGGAACTTGCAAAAAATTATTAACCATACACAACTATGTACAGCAATAGATAAGCATGAGGCTCCTTCCGGAACCATCTTTCTCTGTCTGAATTCCAGTGACGCATGATCTGCCGTTGCTGATGATGTATATTAGCCATTAGGATAATAGCTATTATCCTTTATACTTCATCTTTCCGAAGCCTTTCACATCCTACTCCCTCAAGTCACTTTCAACATCCCTGAGTCATAGGGTGCTTCGACTAGTCTGAAGAATCTTGTTCTTGTTTCCTTTGGAAGAGAGCTAGACTCACATTCTTCTTGTGAAGGGGCTGTGAACCATCTAGTCAGTTGGTTGAATTGTCTTCTCAGTTGTCCAGGTAGTCAATCCAGTCCTATAAAGGCTGTCTGCTGGTGGATACCAGTGCAGGACTCAGTATTCTACCTGAGGACACTGTACTCAGTGTGCACAAGAGTGTGGAAGAATGGACTGACTCAAAGCCTGGCTGGGCTGGTTCTGGTCTCAGAAACAGACAGACTCGCCTGACAAGAGTGCTGGTATATTCTGTGCTCTGTGATGATGGTTGTATGTCAGGGTTTGATGTGCATGGTAGGGGTCCTCTTTTTCCCGCACCTTTTCTATCTCTAATACACCATCCAGCGCTTCCAAAATGCTCGTCATGCTACATGGCAATATCTCGGGTGCTGAACCAATTTCAAGTGACAAGTGATTGAAACAATACTGGCTGAAAGACATTATAAATGTTGTTAGCAATTTGGACTCCTTATCTAAGAGGGGCTGCCAGATGCCACTGTTGGCACCTAGATTGGTCAAAACTGAGCTCCTCACAAGCTTCCCTAAGCTTCCGTCAACCAAATGCCATGGAGTGGGCATCTCTTTCTATGGCGGCGTTCAGGTCCAGACAAATGCAAAGTGAGCCATTTAGGCTTCAGACCAGGTACCATACCGGAGCACTAAGAAGTGAGTTGTGTTACTGGTGATATTACGCCCTGGTGTAGTGTAGAGTCAGTCTCCAATCTCACCTTTTTTAAAATAGTGCATGGGAACATTGGTGGATTAAACAAAGTAAGAAGTTTAACAACACCAGGTTAAAGTCCAACAGGTTTACTTGGTAGCAAAAGCCACACAAGCTTTCGGAGCTCTAAGCCCCTTCTTCAGGTGAGTGGGAATTCTGTTCACAAACAGAGCATATAAAGACCCAAACTCAATTTACATGATGTACATTCATGTAAATTGAGTTTGTGAATTTATATGCTCTGTTTGTGAACAGAATTCCCACTCACCTGAAGAAGGGGCTTAGAGCTCCGAAAGCTTGTGTGGCTTTTGCTACCAAATAAACCTGTTGGACTTTAACCTGGTGTTGCTAAACTTCTTACTGTGTTTACCCCAGTCCAACGCCGGCATCTCCACATCAGGAT
The DNA here is from genome assembly GCF_964213995.1 of Mustelus asterias. Classification (NCBI taxonomy): domain Eukaryota; kingdom Metazoa; phylum Chordata; class Chondrichthyes; order Carcharhiniformes; family Triakidae; genus Mustelus; species Mustelus asterias. The sequence goes on along the minus strand of NC_135807.1, from coordinate 51,078,427 downwards.
TAAACAAACACAGCATTCAGCGTTAAAATAACATGATAAGATATTTGGAGTTGCCCCAGACCTGGGACTGGTTTTAGAAGTGTCCTCTTGTCATGGTCACTCAGCTGTTTTAAATCAGAGCAGGTTCTCTGGCTTACTAATGAGTACTTTTGCTTTTGGATAATTGAAAGAATGACTGTAATTTCTCTTCCCTTACAACAAAGCATGGCAGTCATCTGCCCTTGCACTTTCAGCGGAAACTCCCCCCCCCAGGCATGGAGTCGAATAATAGATGGCTGGAGAAACTCAGGTTTCAGGCATTGCACCAGATCAGAAAGAATTGACTCTCCTGCCTCGTGTCTATCTTTAAATCAGTTTTGTGGCCATTGGCTATGATTTCCGCACTCCAAAAAGTGAGCTTGGATTTTTCAACCTCATACAAGAAAAGGCGCTTTGTGTTCCTCTGTATCTTCTACTTCCTGGATACAACTTGATCTGATTGCTCTCCCTTTATATTTTTGAGCAGGAGGCTTTCAGCTGTGGCGTACCGCTATAAAATGGCCGCACCTCCTGCAGGAATGACACTCTGCATTTGTGGCGGGGACAGTCTTGGTGCCCTATAGGGATTTTTTATGCCACAGCAGGACAGCCATGGATAATGGCGGTGACTGCCCCTCCTTCATTCTGGGACAGCCCTGTCTAATCTTTGACGCCAGTTTTGACTTTGTGCTGTTTAACCAGGGCCTCCTACGTGGTCAAAGGGTAGGGTAGAGGTAGGATTATTTTCATGTTTGTTGACTTCAATAAACCGTCATAGGATATTGGTGAAACAGTTCCTTCTGATTCTTTTGCCATGGTTATACATTGGCTGCTTTATATTTAATGGCTTTCACTTCCCCACCACCGGTGGTTTCATTGGGGATCCTTGCTATTCAATAGATTTACCGCTGACACTATGAAATATTGTCATAAACAGCCCCAGGGTGTGTTTAATAGAGACGACTGGAAGCAAGGCAGCCAGGAACTTCAAAACATTTATCAACTATGTGCAATTATGCACAGGGTTAGACAAGAATGAGCTCCATCTCTCTGAGCTCCAGCAACATGTGATCTGACATCACTGATGATGGATATTAGCTATTAGCATAATAGCTATTAATACTTTATACTACACATACAAAGCTGATAAAAATGTAAAGCACTGTTAACTGCAAAGTGCATAAGATGAAAGTTGTAAGATAACAAAAACTGTTACTTTGAAACACAATAGGGAACATCAGTTCAAACAACAGTCAGAGGGAATGGAGTTGTGCTCGAATTTAATGTACAAAAATTATACCATTAAACTTCAACAAGCAGGTCATCTCCATTAAAATGCAAACCTAGTATTATTAGAAAATCACCTTTTGCTTGCAAATTTCACAACATACTGTCCAAAATTAAGTATGATTCTGCGACTGGACAGTACTTGTCAAACAATCCTGATTGTGCTAAGAATTACACTGACATAGACATAGAAAATAGAAGCAGGAGTTGGCCATTCGCCCCTTCGAGTCTGCTCCCCTATTCATTTTGATCATGGGTGATCATCAAATTCAATATCCTGATCCCCCCTTACCCCCATATCCCCTGATTCCTTTAGCCCCAAGAGCTATATCCAATTTCTTCTTGAAATTGCATGTTTTGTCTTCAATTACTTTCTGTGATAGTGAATTCCACAGATTTGCCACTCTCTGGGTGAAGAAATTTCCCCTCACCTCAGTCCTATAAGGTTGACCTCTTATCCTCAAACTATGAGCCCAAGTTCTGGGCTCCCCCAGCATCAGGAACATTCTTTCTGAATTTACCCTGTCTAATCCTATTAGAATTTTATAAGTTTCTATGAGATCCCCTCTCACTCTTCGAAACTCCAATGAATATAATCCTAACTGACTGAGTCTCTCCTCATATGACAGACCTGCCATCCCAGGAATCAGCCTGGTAAACCTTCGCTGTATTCACTCTATAGCAAGGACATCCTTCCTCAGATAAGGATACCAAAACTGCCCACAATACTCCAGGTGTGGCCTCACCAATGCCCTATAAGATTGCAGCAAAACATATACTCCCTATACTCAAAACTGATGACCAGTTTAAGAGTCTAATGTGGAAATGTGGAGAAATGTTAAGTTCTTCACTTTGCAAGAGGAAACAGAAATGCAGAGTATTTCTTAAATGGAAAGCAATTGGAAAATAATGATGTCCAAAGGGATCCTGTTCATAAGTCATGGAAAGCGAACGTGTAGGTGCACCAAGTAATTAGGAAGGGAAATGGTATGTTAGCTTTTAATGTAAGAGGATTTGAGTACAGGAGTAAGGAAGTCTAACTGCAGTTAAATAGAGCTTTGGTGAGACCACACCTGGAGGATTGTGTGCAGCTTTTGGTCTCCTTACTGAGGAAGGAAACACTGGCCATATAGAGAGTTTAATGAAGGTTGACCAGTCTAATGCCTGAGTTGCCAGGATTGTTCTACATAGAACAGTACAGCACAGAACAGGCCCTTCAGCCCACAATGTTGTGCCGAGCTTTATATGAAACCAAGATCAAGCTATCCCACTCCCTATCATCCTGGTGTGCTCCATGTGCCGATCCAATAACCGCTTAAATGTTCCTAAAGTGTCTGACTCCACTATCACTGCAGGCAGTCCATTCCACACCCTAACCACTCTCTGCTTAAAGAACCTACCTCTGATGTTCTTCCTATATCTCCCACCATGAACCCTATAGTTATGCCCCCTTGTAATAGCTCCATCCACCCGAGGAAATAGTCTTTGAACGTTCACTCTATCTATCCCCTTCATCATTTTATAAACCTCTATTAAGTCCCCCCTCAGCCTCCTCCGCTCCAGAGAGAACAGCCCTAGCTCCCTCAACCTTTCCTCATAAGACCTACCCTCCAAACCAGGCAGCATCCTGGTAAATCTCCTCTGCACTCTTTCCAGCGCTTCCACATTCTTCTTATAGTGAGGTGACCAGAACTGCACACAATATTCCAAATGTGGTCTCACCAAGGTCCTGTACAGTTGCAGCATAACCCCACGGCTCTTAAACTCCAACCCCCTGTTAATAAAAGCTAACACACTATAGGCCTTCTTCACAGCTCTATCCACTTGAGTGGCAACCTTTAGAGATCTGTGGATATGGACCCCAAGATCTCTCTGTTCCTCCACAGTCTTCAGAACCCTACCTTTGACCCTGTAATCCACATTTAAATTAGTCCTACTAAAATGAATCACCTCACATTTATCAGGGATAAACTCCATTTGCCATTTTTCAGCCCAGCTTTGCATCCTATCTATGTCTCTTTGCAGCCTACAACAGCCCTCCACCTCATCCACTACTCCACCAATATTGGTGTCATCAGCAAATTTACTGATCCACCCTTCAGCCACCTCCTGTAAGTCATTAATAAAATTCACAAAGAGCAGAGGACCAAGCACTGATCCCTGTGGCACTCCGCTAGCAACCTGCCTCCAGTCTGAAAATTTTCCATCCACCACCACCCTCTGTCTTCGATCAGATAGCCAGTTACCTATCCAATCGGCCAACTTTCCCTCTATCCCACACCTCCTTACTTTCATCATAAGCCGACCATGGGGGACCTTATCAAACGCCTTACTAAAATCCATGTATATGACATCAACTGCCCTACCTTCATCAACACACTTAGTTACCTCCTCAAAAAGTTCAATCAAATTTGTGAGGCACGACTTGCCCTTCACGAATCTGTTCTGACTATCCCGGATTAATCCGCATCTTTCTAAATGGTCGTAAATCCCATCCCTAAGGACCTTTTCCACCAATTTACCAACCACCGAAGTAAGACTAACCGGTCTATAATTACCAGGGTCATTTCTATTCCCTTTCTTAAACAAAGGAACAACATTCGCCACTCTCCAGTCCTCTGGCACCATCCCCGTGGACAGTGAGGACCCAAAGATCAAAGCCAAAAGCTCTGCAATCCAATCCCTTGCCTCCCAAAGAATCCTAGGATATATTTCATCAGGCCCAGGCGACTTATCGAACTTCAGTTTATTCAAAACTGCCAGGACATCCTCCCTCCGAACATCTATTTCCTCCAGCCTATTAGCCTGTAACACCTTCTCTTCCTCAAAAACATGGCCCCTCTCCTTGGTGAACACTGAAGAAAAGTATTCATTCATCACCTCGCCTATCTCTACTGACTCCATACACAAGTTCCCACTACTGTCCTTGACCGGCCCTAACCTCACCCTGGTCATTCTTTTATTCCTCACATAAGAGTAAAAAGCCTTGGGGTTTTCCTTGATCCGACCCACCAAGGACTTCTCATGTCCCCTCCTAGCTCTCCTAAGCCCCTTTTTCAGCTCATTCCTTGCTAACCTGTAACCCTCAATCGAGCCATCTGAACCTTGTTTCCTCATCCCTACATAAGCTTCCCTCTTCCTTTTCACAAGACATTCCACCTCTTTTGTGAACCATGGTTCCCTCACTCGGCCATTTCCTCCCTGCCTGACAGGGACATACCTATCAAGGACACCCAGTATTTGTTCCTTGAACAAGTTCCACTTTTCATTAGTGCCTTTCCCTGACAGTTTCTGTTCCCATCTTATGCCCCCTAATTCTTGCCTAATCGCACCATAATTACCTCTCCCCCAATTGTAAACCTTGCCCTGCTGTACGGCCCTATCCCTCTCCATTGCAACAACAAAAGACACCGAATTGTGGTCACTATCTCCAAAGTGCTCTCCCACAACCAAATCTAACACTTGGCCCGGTTCATTTCCCAGTACCAAATCCAATGTGGCCTCACCTCTTGTCGGCCTATCCACACATTGTGTCAGAAAATCCTCCTGCACACACTGCACAAAAACTGCCCCATCCGAACTATTTGACCTACAAAGGTTCCAATCAATATTTGGAAAGTTAAAGTTCTATGTTCTCTAGATTGTTCTCTAGATTTTAGAAGAATGAGAGGGATAGTGCAGGAGGATGGCATTGAGGTAAATGATCAGCCATCATATAATTGAATGGTGAAGCAGTATCAAGGGGCTGAATGGTCTCCAACTCTTCTGGTCCTATGTTACAGTTAAGTTTGCAGGGTGGCTCACATACAGGTGCTAGAAGCTACATACATTCACACACAGGGTCCTATCATTTGTAGACAGAATGAGCATGCACACACATTATTCTTTTTCAGCTAAGCAAAAGCTTGGGTGATAGCTGTTCCCTGGCTCATTCCATATGGTAATGCCTTGATCAATCAGAGTCAACCTACCTGGTGTGAATTTAGACAAAATCTTGGCAGTTAATGGTTTCCTGGTGCATTCTCAATGGCAACGTCTCTACCAATCAGGTTCCACTTGCCAATCAATCAACACTCTCTTCACATGCGGCCTAAACTGTTTTTTCCTTTCCACTTGGTTTTCTTGCGAATTTGTCCTGATGTGTGCAAGAATAAAGCTTTGACAGCATGTCTATTTTTTCATCAATACTCAAGTTCTGTACTGCCAAACAACTACTTAATTAATCGCATTCGAATTCACAGTGCATGCTAAATACAAGGGAGCTGGTTAGCTCAGCGAGCTCGATGACTAGCATGCACGTCAGAATAATGCCAATGGCATGTGTTCAATTCCCATTCTGGCTAAGATAGATCTGGTTTCTGTCTCTGAGAGTGGAAAGCAATGGTGAAACACCACTAATTAAAAACTGCCAAGAAACAGCTCAGGGTGAAGCATCAGCAGATAATGAGCCAAGGACCTGCCTTCAGGCAGAGCGTACATGGATTAAATACAAATATACTTTGTTTGGAGTAGATTCTAACCCTTTCGTTGATATTAAATATTTGGCATTTTGTTTCAGTCTGTATGGGTTAACATATTACTTTAAATAAAAAAAGGATATACAATTTTATTCCAACATAGGTTTACAGCTAGACATTACAATTGGCCATGCAACTCAATCCAAATGGGAAACTTTAAGTTCGTATTGTATACTTAGATGCCTGTCTTGATGCCTTTGTAGTCAAGTGACTGCATTGAAAGTTTGTTCTGAGAAATGGAAGCACCAGGGCATTCCATCTGAGTCTTCTATATGGAGTGAGGATTATGGTTAACTAAGAATCTGAATCATGATAGTCTATCCTGCTAATTGTGATTATTAATCTGGCTGAACAGTCTGAGTTTGGATAGACTGATCAGCATTGCAGTGCACTGGCAGGATAATTGTGCTGGTCTAAAAGCCGGAAATTCCTGCTGGACTGTCAATGGGGTTTCACATTGTCCGCAACCCGCCCGCTAAAGTTCCAGTGGTGGGCAGGATGGGAGAATTCTGGCCTATTTTCCCAACTTGGAAAATTAAGGTCAGAACGTGCTGAGCAGAATTTTGTTAAAAGAGTACGGTGAGTTAGTGGGGAGGTCGAATAGCCCATGTAGATTTTCAACTTTACTAATTGGCATTAAAGTTGACAGAATATAAACATGCAGTTCTACAAAGAATGGACGATATGTTCTATCAGATCAGCTCCCAGGAGCTGAAGACATAAATCCACCAATAGGAGTTGCAATTCCGCCTGTATGACAAATTCTGAGATAGAATGAAAGCTTCTGGATGATTGCAATAATGTAACTTGTTAGAAGTTGCAATTTGACCAAGTCTATGTGACTTTAGCAGGGATGTGTTGTTGCAATTATACAGGGCCTTGGTAGGGTCACACCTAGAGTATTGTGTGCAGTTTTTCTCTCCTTTTCTGAGGAAGGATGTTCTTGCTCTCGTGGGAGTGCAGCGAAGGTTTACCGGGCTGATTCCGGGGATGGCGGGACTGATGTATGAGGAGAGATTGATTAGGTTAGGATTGTGTTTGCTAGAGTTCAGACGAATGAGGGGGATCTCACAGAGACTTATAAAATCCTAACAGGACTCGACAGTGTAGATGCAGGGAGGATGTTCCCGATGGTGGGGGAGTCCAGAACCAGGGGTCACAGTCTGAGGATTCAGGGTAGACCGCTTAGGATGGAGGTGAGGAGACATTTCTTCAGCCAAAGAGTGGTGAGGTTGTGGAATTCATTACCACAGGAAGTGGTTGATGCCAAAACATTGAATGTATTCAAGAGGCGGCTGGATGTAGCACTTGGGACAAATGGGATCAAAGGTTATGGGGAGAAAGCAGGATTAGGTTACTGAGTTGGACAATCAGCCATGATCGTAATGAATAGCGGAGCAGGCTTGAAGGGCCAAATGGCCACCTCCTGATCCTATCTTCTATGTTTCTATGTACTTTTCTATGTTTCTATGCTTATTTCTACATTATGCTACGATTTGAATGCTAATGAGCTATTTGTGCTTTACTCAGTTGCATGCATCCAGGCAAGTGATTTGTATTCCATTAGACTGCTGATTAATGCTTATAGATATAGTGGATAAGATTTGGAGAGTGAAGAGCTGAGTTAATCATCACAGTGTTCCCAGGCTCTGACCTGCTCTTGTAGCCACATATATATACATATATTCTGCTCCAGTTAAGTTTCTGGTCAATGATAACCATCAGGATGTTGATAGTTGGGGATTCAGTGATGATATTGTTATTGAATTTAATGAGGACGTGGTTAGATTCTCCTTTGTGGAGATAATCATTGCCTGGCACTTGTGTAGCACAAATGTTACTTGCCCCATATCAGACCAAGCCTGACTGGTATGCAGGTCATGCTGCATGTGACAAAGACGACTTCCATATCTGAGTAAGAAGTCTCACAACACCAGGTTAAAGTCCCAACAGGTTTATTTGGTAGCATGAGCTTTCGGAGCGCTGCTCCTTCATCAGGTGAGTGGAGGATTGGGTTCACAAACAGGGCATATATAGACACAGACTTAATTTACAAGATAATGGTCGGAATGTGAGTCTTAACAGGTAATCAAGTCTTTACAGGTGCAGACAATGTGAGTGGAGAGAGGGTTAAGCACAGGTTAAAAAGGTGTGAATTGTCTCAAGCCTCGACAGTTAGTGAGATTTTGCAATCCCAGGCAAGTCGTGGGGGTTACAGATAGTGTGACATGAACCCAAGGTCCCGGTTGAGGCCGTCCTCATGTGTGCGGAACTTGGCTATCAGTCTCTGCTCAGCGATTCTGCATTGTTGTGTGTCTTGAAGGCCGCTTTGGAGAACGCTTACCTGAAGATCAGAGGCCGAATGCCCGTGACCGCTGAAGTGCTCCCCCACAGGAAGAGAACACTCCTGATTGGTGACTGTCGAGCGGTATCCATTCATCCGTTGTCGTAGCGTCTGCATGGTTTCCCAATGTACCATGCCTCGGGACATCCTTTCCTGCAGCGTATCAGGCAGACAATGTTGGCCGAGTTGCAAGAGTATGTGCCGTGTACCTGGTGGATGGTGTTCTCACATGAGATTATGGCATCTGTGTCGATGATTCAGCACGTCGTGAAGAGGTTGCTGTGGCAGGGCTGTGTGGTGTCGTGGTCACTGTTCTCCTGAAGGCCGGGTAGTTTGCTGTGAACAATGGTCTGTTTGAGGTTGCGCGGTTGTTTGAAGGCAAGTAGTGGGGATGTGGGAATGGCTTTGGCGAGATGTTCATCTTCATCGATGACATGTTGAAGGCTCCGGAGAAGTTGTTGTAGCTTTTCCGGGGAAGTACTGGACGATGAAGGATACTCTGTCCGCCGTGTCCCGTGTTTGTCTTCTGAGGAGGTCGGTGCAGTTTTTCGCTGTGGCGCGTCAGAACTGCCGATCGATGAGTCGAGCGTCATATCCTGTTCTTACGAGCGGAAAAGTTATGACATCTTCTCCAGACCCTTCAACATGCCATCGTTGAAGACGAACATCTCGCCAAGGCCATCCCCACACCACCGCTACTTGCCTTCAAACAACCGCACAACCTCAAACAGACCATTGTTCGCAGCAAACTACCCAGCCTTCAGGAGAACAGTGACCACGACACCACACAACCCTGCCACAGCAACCTCTCAAAGATGTGCTGGATCATCGTCACGGATGCCATCATCTCACATGAGAACACCATCCAGCAGGGACACGGTACATACACTTGTGACTCGGGCTGCAGGAAAGGATGTCCTGAAGCATGGTACGTTGGCGAGACCATGCAGACGCTATGACAACGGATGAATGGACACAGCTCAACAATCACCAGGCAGTTCCTGTTGGGGAACACTTCAGCAGTCAAGGGCATTCAGCCTCTGATCTTCGGTTAAGCATTCTCCAAGGCGGCTTCAAGACACACGACAACGCAGAATCGCCGAGCAGAAACTGATAGCCAAGTTCCGCACACATGAGGATGGCCTCAACCGGGATCTTGGGTTTATGTCACACTATCTGTAACCCCCACGACATGCCTGGGCTTGCAAAATCTCACTAACTGTCCTGGCTGGAGACAATACACATCTCTTTAACCTGTGCTTAACCCTCTCTCCACTCGCATTGGCTGTACCTGTAAAGACTTGATTACCTGTTAAGACTCGCATTCCAATCATTATCTTGTAAATTGGGTCTGTGTCTACATACACCCTGTTTGTGAACCCAATCCTCCACTCACCTGATGAAGGGGCAATGCTCCGAAAGCTCGTGCTACCAAATAAACCTGTTGGAGTTTAGCCTGGTGCTGTGAGACTAAGTACCGTGCCTACCCCAGTCCAACGCCAGCATCTCCACATCATCAGCATCTGAGGAGTTTCAAATGTACGATTATCAGTGAAAGCCTTCATTTCTGACCTCATAATTGAGGAAAGGTCATTTATTCAGCTGATGAAGCTTTGTCTCTAAGACACTACCCCAAGAAATTCCAACAGTGATGGCTTGGGGCTGAGATGATTGGCCTCTAACAACCAGAACCATTTTCCTAACTTCTAGTTATGATTTAAGTGGAAAATTGTCACCTTTAATCCCATTGCCTTTAATTTTGCTTCATGCCACTCAGTTGAATGTTGCCTTGATGTCAAGGGCAATCACTCATGCTTCTCCTCTTGAATTCAGTTATTTTGCCTACGTTTGGTTCAAGGCTATGAAGAGGTCAGGAGCTGAGTGGCCCCGGGGGAAACAAAACCAACCATCAGAGAGCAGGTTAGTGCTGTTTAAGTGCTGCTTGATGGCATTGTTGATGACCCCTTCCACCACTTTTCCAATCAACAGTAGGCTGATGGGGCAGTAACTGGCCGGATTGGATTTGTCCTGCTGTTTATGAACAGGACATACCTTGGTAATATTTGAAGTTGGTGGGTAGATGTCAGTATTGTAGCTGTACTGGAGCGACCTGGCTAGACGTGACTAGTTCTGGAGCACAAGTTTTCAGTATTGCAGCAGGAATGTTGTCAGGATTCATAGCATTTGCTGTACCCAGTGCCTTCAGCCGCTTCTTTGCATCACATGTGATGTATTTGTGATGCTGGGGACCTCAGGAGGAGGCTGGATTGAATCATCCACTCTACACTTCCAACAAAACATTGCTGCAAATATTTCAGTCTCATATTTTCCTCTTGTGCGCTGGGCTCCCCCATCATTGATGATGTGGATTTGCGGAGCCGCCTCTTCTAGTTAGTTGTCAGCTGTTTAATTGTCAACTATCATTCAGAACTCTTGGCTGAACTTAATGACCACAGGGGTTGACCTCTCCACTGGCAAAGTAGCCGGGGCAACCGCGCCGTGACTGATTTCAGAAGGCCCAAAAAGATTAGTCAATCAGCCAGTTAACTGCCTGCCATCAGGATTTCCTTGTCTGGGAAGATGAATATTCCACTCCCAAAAGCTGGTCTACCTCAAATTACTCTGGAAAGGCAAATGGTCTCAAATATATGAACAATAGGTGAAAGAAGCCACTTCACACTGTCATTATGCAGTGTGCACATTGGTATTTCCAACTAATAGGATGATGCTGACAATCCAAAAAGATATTCTGAAATAAACAGGACGTGCTGGTAACACTCAGCAGGACAGGCCACATCTGTTTCTCCCTCAGAAAGACATTCTGACTACCATAGAACTGAGCAATGCTGCGTATGAATTTCAGTGCAATGCTCGGTACATAGGTTATACATCTCAGCGACTGGCTGATCAAATCAACTCGCGTGTTCCTTCAGAATACAAACCCTACTTAACTCGCCTGCGCTTGCAAAATGTAAAGCAAAATGTCTGCTGTTTGATGTGACTCTGCAGCCTTTTGATGAACAATCCTGTTTATACTAGTAGGACATAGGATCATAGGAACATAGGAATAAGGAGCAGGAGCAAGCCATTCAGCCTCTTGAGACCTGCTCTGTCATTCGATAAAATCATGATTGATCTGGCTGTGGTCTCAACTGCACTTTCCTGTCTGCTCCCCACCCCAAACCCCACTATAACTCTTGTCTCACTAATCTATCAAAAATCAATCTAACTCAGCCTTAAATAAATTCAATGACCCAGCCTCCACTGCGTTCTCCCCTAGTTTTCGTCTCTCCCACAAGGGGAAAAATCCACCTTTCATCCAAGTAGCTGCAAGATGGGGTGGCATGCTAGCACAGTGGTTAACACAGCTGTCTCACAGCGCCAGGGACCCGGGTTCAATTCCCAGCTTTTGGGTGACTGTCTATGTGGAGTTTGCATGTTCTCTTCGTGTCTGCATGAGTTTCCTCCAGGTGCTCCGGTTTCCTCCAAAGATGAAAGTCCAAAGATGTGCAGGTTAGGTTGATTGGACATGCTAAATTAACACTTAGTGCCCCGGGATGTGATAGGTTAGAGGGATTAGCAGGGTAACTAAGCAGGAATAGGGCCTGGGTGGGATTGCTGCATTTTGCAAGCGCAGGCGAGTTAAGTAGGGTCTGTACTCTGAAGGAACGTGCTTGTTGATTTGATCAGCCAGTTGCTGAGATGTATAACCTATGTACCGAGCATTGCACTGAAATTCATACACAGCATTGCTCAGCTCTATGGTAGTCAGAATGTCTTTCTGTGGCCTGTCCTGCTAAGTATTACCAGCACTTCCTGTTTATTTCAAAATATCTTTTTGGACTGTCAGCATCATCCTATTAGTTGGAAATACCAGTGTGCACACTGCATAATGTGAAGTGGCTTCTTTCACCTATTGTTCATATATTTGAGACCATTTGCCTTTCCAGAGTAATTTGAGGTAGACCAGCTTTTTGAAGTGGAATATTCATCTTCCCAGACAAGGAAATCCCGATGGCAGGCGGTTAACTGGCTGATTGGCTAATCTTTTTGGGCTTCTGAAATCAGTCACGGCGCGGTTGCCCCGGCTACTTTGCCAGTGAAGAGGTCAACCCCTGTGGCCATTAAGTTCAGCCAAGAGTTCTGAATGATAGTTGACAATTAAACAGCTGACAACTAACTAGAAGAGGCGGCTCCACAAATCCGCATCATCAATGATGGGGGAGCCCAGCGCACAGGAGGAAAATATGAGGCTGATATATTTGCAGCAATGTTTTGCTGGAAGTGTGGAGTGGATGATTCAATCCAGCCTCCTCCTGAGGTTCCCAGCATCACAAACACATCACATGTGAGGCAAAGAAGTGGCTGAAGGCACTGGGTACAGCAAATGCTATGAATCCTACAATATTCCTGCTGCAATATTGAAAACTTGTGCTCCAGAACTAGTCACGTCTAGCCAAGTCAGTACAGCTACAATACTGACATCTACCCGCCAACTTTGAATATTATCAAGGCATGTCCTGTTCATAAACAGTAGGACAAATCCAATCCGGCCAATAACTGCCCCATCAGCCTACGGTTGATCAGAACAATGGTGGAAGGGGTCGTCAACAATGCCATCAAGCAGCACTTAAATAGCACTAACCTGCTCTCTGATGGTCAGTTGGTTTCCCCCAGGGCCACTCAGCTCCTGACCTCTTCATAGCCTTGAACCAAACGTAGGCAAAAGAGCTGAATTCAAGAGGAGAAGCGTGAGTGATTGCCCTTGACATCAAGGCAACATTCAATTGAGTGGCATGAAGCAAAATTAAAGGCAATGGGATTAAAGGTGACAATTCTCCACTTAAATCATAACTAGAAGATAGAAAGATGGTTCTGGTTGTTAGAGGCCAATCATCTCAGCCCCATAGACATCACTGTTGGAATTTCTAGGGGTAGCATCCTAGAGACAAAGCTTCATCAGCTGAATAAATGACTTTTCCTCAATTATGAGATTAGAAATGAAGGCTTTCACTGATAACAGTATATTCGAAACTCCTCAGATACTGATGATGTGGAGATGCCGGCGTTGGACTGGGGTAGGCACAGTAAGAAGTTTCACAACACCAGGTGAAAGTCCAACAGGTTTATTTGGTAGCACGAGCTTTCGGAGTGCTGCCCCTTCATCAGGTGAGTGGAGGATTGGGTCCACAAACAGGGCGTATATAGATACAGACTCAATTTACAAGATAATGATTGGAATGCGAGTCTTAACAGGTAATCAAGTCTTTACAAGTGCAGACAATGTGTGTGGAGAGAGGGTTAAGCACAGGTTAAAGAGGTGTGAATTGTCTCAAGCCAGGACAGTTAGTAAGATTTTACAAGCTCAGGAAAGTCGTGGGTGTTACAGATAATGTGACATGAACTCAAGATCCCGGTTGAGGCCATCCTCATGTGTATGGAACTTGGCTATCAATTTTTGTTTGGTGATTCTGCATTGTCATGTGTTGTGAAGGCCGCTTTGGAGAACGCTTACCTGAACATCAGAGGCTGAATGCCCTTGACTGCTGAAGTGTTCCCCGACAGGAAGGGAACACTCATGCCTGGTGATTGTTGAGCGGTGTTCATTCATCCGTTGTCATAGCGTCTGCATGGTCTCGCCAATGTACCATGCCTCGGAACATCCTTTTCGGCAGCGTATCAGGTCGACAAGTTTGGTCGAGTCGCAAGAGTATGTACCATGTTCCTGGTGGATGGTGTTTTCATGTGAGATGATGGCATTTGTGTCGATGATCCAGCACATCTTGCAGAGGTTGCTGTGGCAGGGTTGTGTGGTGCTGTGGTCACTGTTCCCCTGAAGGCTGGGTAGTTTGCTGCGAACAATGATCTGTTTGAGGTTGCGCAGTTGTTTGAAGACAAGTAGTGGTGGTGTGGGGATGGCCTTGGCGAGATGTTCGTCTTCATCGATGACATGTTGAAGGCTCTGGAGAAGATGTCGTAACTTTTCCACTCGTGAGGACAGGGTATGGCGCTTGTGGTACCAAATAAACTTGTTGGACTTTAACCTGCAGTTGCGAGACTTCTTACTGAATAGTATCGGTTGTTGTGATCCCCTGAAATTTTGAATTCTTGTGTTTGTCCTGATGACTGCAAAAGGAAAAACTTCTGCAACATGTCTCTCTTTATAGCAATAGCTATAATTGACAAGTATCTGATGAGCAGTAAAGCACTTTGAGATATCTTGAGATTATGAAAGACAAGTTCAACTCAGAAAAGATACTTCAAAAAAATCCATTTTATTTTACTGTTAGATAACTTCCCACATTTTGCTATCTCTTCAAACATTTTGATTAGTCAGTAGCTCCTTAGGCTAGAGATTAGAATTCTGTATACACTCACTACCATGTCCGGGGTTCAGTTCCTGGTCAGGGAATTAATTTTAGTCTGCTGATAAGATGAACTCGGTAAGAAGGAGACTCACGTGCAGCATCAATGCTAATGTTGGCCTGTTGGGCTGAATGTACTGTTTCTGTGCCTCAAATTTTATGTAAGCAATTAGTATTGCGATCTAGAATTAGCATACCATTCTTGGCACAATTTCATATATAATAAGAGCAAGTAACTTTTTGGAAGCAAAGTGAAAAAGAAGTTGCTCATCCCATTCTTCCATCCCAAGATACTTGTCTTTGCCAGTTTTGCGATCGACTTGCTAAGTCCCAAGTGAACTCATTTAAATAAATTATAATGAGGGCCTGTGGCACTGTAGCTTCCTGATTTTACACTCGCACAATACTCGTGGCAATTAGATTGAGAGTTATAAGATATACAATTTCCAGGATCAGCAGAGACTGGATGGTTTTTAAAATTAATTTAAGGGATGCGGGCATCGATGGCTAGAGCAGCATTCATTGTCCATCCCTAATTGCCCTTGCTTAAGGGTTTCTTTTGGAGTACACAAATCAACATGGGCAACATCAATTGCATCCCAGATCTTTGGAAAGGCAGGAACCTGGCAAAGCTGAATGGTGTAAACTTCAAGTGCATTCATTAGCAGAGATATGGAACTTGTTCGTCATTTATATAAATGATATAGATGACTATGTGGGGGGTAGGATCAGTAAGTTTGCCGATGACACAAAGATTGGTTGGGTGGTTATCAGTGAGGTTGAGTGTCTTGGGTTACGGAAAGATACAGACGAGATGGTCAAATGGGCGGATAAGTGGCAGATGGAATTTAACCCTGAAAAGTGTAAGATGATGCAGTTTGGAAGGAGTAATTTGACAAGGAAGTATACTATGAAAGATCTGACACTGGGAATTTCTGAAGAACCTTGGCATGTTTGTCCATAGATCTCTGAAGGCCGAAAGGCAGGTTAATAGGGTGGTGAAAAAGGCATATGGCACACTCGCCCTTATCAATTGGGGTATAGATTACAAAAGCAGAGAGGTCATGATGGAGTTGTATAGAACTTTGGTGAGGCCACAGCTGGAGTACTGTGTGTAGTCCTGGTCGCTACATTATAGGAAGGACGTGAACGCACTGGAGGAGGTGAAGAGGAGATTTACCAGGATGCCTCCTGGGATGGAACATTTAAGTTATGCAGAGAGGTTGGATAGGCTTGGGTTGTTTTTTCTGGAGCAGAGGAGACTGAGGGGTGACTTGATTAAGGTGTTCAAGATTATGAGGGGCATGGACAGTGTGGATAGGGAGCAGCTGTTCCCCTCAGTTGAAGGGTCAGTTACGAGAGGACACAATTTAAAAGTGAGGGGTCAGAGGTTTAGGGGGGATTTGAGGAAAAACTGTTTCACTCAGAGGGCGGTGACGGTCTGGAATGTACTGCCTGGGAGGGTGGCGGAGGCGGGATACCTCACATCCTTTAAAAAGTACCTGGATGAGTACTTGGCACGCCATAACATTTAAGGCTTTGGGACAAATGCTGGCAAGGGGATTAGGTGGGCAGGTCAGGGCATTTCATGCGTCGGTGCAGACTCGATGGGCCGAAGGGCCTCTTCTGCACTGTGGTATTCTGTGATTCTGTCTGCTTTGGTTGCAGCCTTGCTGAGTGTCAAAGGTGATGAATTTCATACATCTGCTAATGAATGCATTGAAGCTGACACTGCTCAGACCACAGAGCTGTCAGCTATCTGGTTGGCCTGCATCTCTTTAAAGTGGGACTTCCTGCCCTTGTGGAAGTGGATGTCTTGCCCTTAAGCAATTTATGCCCCATCGAATATTAAATAGCTGCAGGTCAGCTGGAATCAGTGGGGATGCGTTCCCCACCAACTCTTCAGGTGGCAGAGCATTAAACCACATCACCTGAAAAACCCCGTCCATAAAGACTTTGACACAAGTACAGAAGTGAACCCAGCAACTTTGAAACTAGAAAAATATGAAGAAGAGCATCGCAATAAATTCCACTCAGTGACTCCTGAAAAGGCATCGGCATATATCTCAGCATTAAAGCCTTCTCTTCTGCGCAACTCAGCTGATTTTGGCACCAATGTCACAAGCCCTTCTCCCCAACGAATCAAATCAAGACTTTGAGGAAGGAATAAAAAAAAGGAAGATTTGCATTTACGTACTTCAAAATATGCCAAAGAACTTCACAGCCAATGAAGTACAATTAAAATGCAGTCACTGTTATAATGTAAGGAACATTCCTTTAATAAGTGCATCCTGGAACATAACAACACATCACCGTCTTTGCCTGTCCATGTCATTGACAATAATTATAAGCTCTTTGAATAAGTCAGCACAATTCCCTCTATGATTCGAACCTTCATGAATAACAAAGCACAATGCCACAACGCACTCTAGTTCATGACAGCAAAGTGAATACAAACCAATTTCTTGTTTTCCAAGGGCATTGACATAATATTTGATAAGCCCCGAATAAAGTCAAAGAGATTGTGATGAGTGATTAAATGGCACCCATTGATTACAATGTTGGCAGCTCACAAATAACCTTACTCATTGTCTAAACTCATTGTCTAAATTCATTGGTGTTGAGAACAGTGGCTCCCAACCGTGTGCTGTAGCCGTGAATACCCACCCACCCCCACCCCGGAACTGTGCCGAGAAAAAGAATTCACAGTGATGCGCGATTAAATCACTCGGGAGGCTAGATTGTACCCAGGAAATAAAGGCTTTTATTACTGACAAGAATGGAGCACACTATATACAATACAATCCCAGACTAAAGGGTCACCAGGCAGTGCAGTGACCTTTATACTTCCCCAGGTAGGCGGAGCCAACTGGAGTGTACCACAGAACAATATCAACAGGTAGAACAGCCCAACCCTAACACCAACAGTAACTACAGTAACATATCTACAAACACCCATAGTGCTGACCATCCATGGCTCAGCACTCGTAGTGGTAACCAACTATGGTTCACCACACACAGTAATTTAAAATTAATGTAACTAAACTAAAACTAACCTGTCTTCAGCTCTGTGGTCAGCATCTCCAAGACCTGATGAATCTCAGGCCTCCTGCGCATGCAGTTGGGGTGGCATGGTGGCACAGTGGTTAGCACTGCTGCCTCACAGCAACAGGGTCCCGGGTTCAATTCCGGCCTCGGGTCACTGTCTGTGTGGAGTTTGTACAGTCTCCCTGTGTCTGTGTGGGTTTCCTCCGGATGCTCCAGTTTCCTCCCACAGTCCAAAGAGGTGCATGTCAGGTTGATTGGCCATGCTAAATTGACCCTAGTGTCAGGCGATTAGCAGGGTAATTATATGGGGTTATGAGAATAGAGTCTGGGTGGGATTGTAGTAGGGGGTTAGCAGGGTAAGAACATAAGAAATAGGAGCAGGAGTAGGCCATCTAGCCCCTCGAGCCTGCCGCTGACCTGATAGTGGTTTAGTTCCACTTACCCGCCTGCTCCCCATAACCCTTATTTCCTTATTGATCAGAAATCTATCTACCTGTGACTTAAACATATTTAACGAGGTAGCCTCCACTTCTTCAATGGGCAGAGAATTCCAGAGATTCACTACCCTCTGAGAGAAGAAGTTCCTCCTCAACTCTGTCCTAAACTGACTCCCCCTTATTTTGAGGCTGTGTCCTCTAGTTCTTGTTTCCTTTCTAAGTGGAAAGAATCTCTCTGCCTCTAGCCTGTCTAGCCCCTTCATTATCTTATATGTCTCTATAAGTTCTCCCCTCAGCCTTCTAAACTCCAATGAGTACAGGCACAATCTACTCAATCTCTCCTCATGAGCTAACCCCCTCATCTCTGGAATCAACCTGGTGAACCTTCTCTGTACTCCCTCCAAGGCCAATACATCCTTCCGCAAATAAGGGGACCAACATTGCACACAGTACTCCAGTTGCGGCCTCACCAGTACCTTGTACTATTGCAGCAAGACCTCCCTGCTTTTATACTCCATTCCCTTCGCGATAAAGGCCAACATTCCATTTGCTTTCTTGATTACCTGCTGCACCTGCAAACTGAGTTTTTGCGATTCATGCACAAGGACCCCCAGATCCCTCTGCACAGTAGCAAGTTGTAATTTTTCACCATTTAAATAATAGTCCATTTTACTATTATTCCTTCCAAAGTGGATAACCTCACACTTGTCAACGTTATACTCCATCTGCCAAATCCTCGCCCACTCACTTAGCCTATCCAAATCTCTCTGCAGACTTTCCACATCCTCCACGCAATTCGCTTTCCCACTCATCTTTGTATCATCCGCAAACTTTGTTACCCTACACTTGGTCCCCTCCTCCAGATCGTCTATGTATATGGTAAACAGTTGAGTCCCCAGCAACGATCCCTGCAGCACGCCATTAGTCACCAACTGCCAACCAGAAAAGCACCTATTTATTCCAACTCTCTGCTTCCTGTTAGATAGCCAATCCTCAATCCACGCTATCACTTTACCCCCAACTCCGTGTACCCTAATCTTCTGCAGCAACCTTTTGTGAGACACCTTATCGAACGTCTTCTGGAAATCCAAAAATACCATATCCACCGGTTCCCCTCTGTCAACCGCACTCGTTACATCTTCATAAAAATCCAGTAAATTCGTCAAACACGACTTTCCCTTCATGAATCCATGCTGTGTCTGCTTAATCGAACCATTTTTTTCCAGGTGTCCTGCCATTTCTTCTTTAATGATGGATTCCAGCAATTTCCCAACTACGGACGTTAAGCTAACCGGCCTGTAGTTACCCGCCTTTTGTCTACCTCCTTTTTTAAACAGTGGCGTCACATTAGCTGTTTTCCAATCAGCCGGCACTTCCCCAGAGTCCAGTGAATTTTGATAAATTTACAACCAAATCATCTGCTATTACTTCTGCCATTTCTTTCAGTACCCTGGGATGCATTCCATCCGGGCCCGGGGACTTGTCTACCTTTAGTCCCATTAGCCTACCAAGCACTACCTCTTTAGTAATAGTAATCGTTTTAAGGACCTCACCCCCTACAGTCCCATGGCCATCAATTTTCGGTAAGCTATTTGTGTCCTCTACTGTGAAGACCGACACAAAAAACTTGTTTAAGGCCTCGGCCATTTCCTCGTTTCCCATTATTAAGTCCCCCTTCTCGTCTTCTAAGGGCCCAACATTTGCTTTAGCTACTCTTTTCCTTTTTATATATTTGTAAAAACTTTTAATATCAGTTTTTATATTTTGTGCTAGTTTAGTTTCATAATCTATCTTTCCTTTCTTTATCGCTTTCTTAGTAGTTCTTTGTTGTTTTTTATTGTAAATAGGTGGGGTTACGGGAATAGGGCCTGGGTGGGGTTGTGGTCGGTACAGACTCGATGGGCCAAATAGCCTCCTTCTGCACTGTAGGGATTCTATGTAAGAATAAAAATCAGAATGTTTCATGAAAGCCATGAAACTTATAAATGTTGATGTTCAGAAAAAAAATGGGTGTACTCGGATGAGGAACACAGAAAGTTAGCGTGCATAGCAAGCAATCAGGAAGACAAATAGCATGTTGGTCTTTATTGCAAGGGGTTTGGAGGACAAGAATGAGGAACAGTAAGAAGTCTCACAACACGAGTTTAAAGTCCAACAGGTTTATTTGGTACTACGAGCTTTCGGAGTGCTGCCCCTTCATCAGGTGAGACAGGTGAAGGAGCAGCGCTCCAAAAGCACGTGCTACCAAATAAACCTGTTAGACTTTAACCTGGTGTTGTGAGACTTCTTACTGTGCCTACCCCAGTCCAACTCCGGCATCTCCACATCAAGAATGAGGAATGTCTTGCTACAATTGTATAGAGATTTGGTTGGACCACATGTGGAACATGTACAGTTTTGGTTTCCATATTCAAGGCAGGATATCCTTACCCTGGAAGCAGTACAGTGAAGGTTCACTAGATTGGGAAAGATGATTGTCCTATGATAAGGAGCTGAGTAAATTGGGTCTATTCGCTGGAGTTTAGAAGAAAGACAGATGATCTCATTGAAACAAAAAAATTCCGAAGGGACTTGACAAGGTAGAAGGTGTGAAGTTTTTATTTGCTGCCTCAAGAATCAAGCGGCACAGCCTCAGGGTGAGGGATTGATCTTTTAGAACTGAGATGAGCAGAAATTACTTCATTCAGAGAGCTATGAAACTTTGGAATTCTCTACTGCAGAGATTTGAGGATGTTCCATCATTGAGTAATTAAAGGCTGAGATCAATAGGGAGTCAAGAGAAATGGGGAAAGGATGGGATCAACAATTGAGGCGGAAGATCAGGTACCTAAGAACAGCCTTACTGGCCTGGCATTGAAAGAGGTGGAAGATAGTGATAAAGGAGAATCAGCACCTGCACTCAGTCCCCAGTATCGGAGCCACTAGCTCAGATATTGACACTGCATGTACTTTAAAAGATAGCATAGATCCAGGATATGCTTGGTGCATGTGGGCTTCTGACAGAACAAGGGAGAGGCGTGACACAGGTGCCAGCCTGATGGAGGGCAAGTCATGCAACATTTCTGCTGTGGAGGACTCAGGTGACAATCTCTATATGCAAAGGAAGGCTGAGGAATATTCACAATTATCAAGGACCCCACCCATCCCGGACATACTCTCTTCCAACCTCTACTGTCGGGGAAAAAGATGCAAAAGTCGAAGATCACATACCAACTGACTCAAGAAAGTTTCTTCCCTGCTGCCATCAGACTTTTGAATGGACCTACTATAAATTGTTGATTTTTCTCTGCATCCTAGCTATGACTGTGACACTACATTCTGCACTCTCTCAAAGAACAAAGAACAGTACAGCACAGGAAACAGGCCCTTCGGCCCTCCAAGCCTGTGCCGCTCCTTGGTCCAACTAGACCAATCGTTTGTATCCCTCCATTCCCAGGCTGCTCATGTGACTATCCAGGTAAGTCTTAAACGATGTCAGCGTGCCTGCCTCCACCACCCTACTTGGCAGCGCATTCCAGGCCCCCACCACCCTCTGTGTAAAAAACGTCCCTCTGATGTCTGAGTTATACTTCGCCCCTCTCAGCTTGAGCCCGTGACCCCTCGTGATCGTCACCTCTGACCTGGGAAAAAGCTTCCCACTGTTCACCCTATCTATACCCTTCATAATCTTGTATACTCTATTAGATCTCCCCTCATTCTCCGTCTTTCCAAGGAGAACAACCCCAGTCTACCCAATCTCTCCTCATAGCTAAGACCCTCCATACCAGGCAACATCCTGGTAAACCTTCTCTGCACTCTCTCCAATGCCTCCACGTCCTTCTGGTAGTGCGGCGACCAGAACTGGACGCAGTACTCCAAATGCGGCCTAACCAGCGTTCTATACAGCTGCATCATCAGACTCCAGCTTTTATACTCTATACCCCGTCCTATAAAGGCAAGCATACCATATGCCTTCTTCACCACCTTCTCCACCTGTGTTGCCACCTTCAAGGATTTGTGGACTTGCACACCTAGGTCCCTCTGTGTTTCTATACTCCTGATGACTCTGCCATTTATTGTATAACTCCTCCCTACATTATTTCTTCCAAAATGCATCACTTCGCATTTATCCGGATTAAATTCCATCTGCCACCTCTCCGCCCAATTTTCCAGCCTATCTATATCCTGCTGTATTGCCCGACAATGCTCTTCGCTATCCGCAATTCCAGCCATCTTCGTGTCATCCGCAAACTTGCTGATTACACTAGTTACACCTTCTTCCAAATCAT
This sequence comes from Mustelus asterias, assembly GCF_964213995.1. Lineage (NCBI taxonomy): Eukaryota > Metazoa > Chordata > Chondrichthyes > Carcharhiniformes > Triakidae > Mustelus > Mustelus asterias. The sequence goes on along the minus strand of NC_135807.1, from coordinate 51,056,143 downwards.
TTATATATATCACAAATAGCAGAGGTCCCAGTACAGAGCCCTGCGGAACACCACTGGTCACAGACCTCCAGCCGGAAAAAGACCCTTCGACCACTACCCTCTGTCTCCTATGGCCAAGCCAGTTCTCCACCCATTGAGCCACTTCTCCTTGTATCCCATGAGCCTTAACCTTCTTAACCAACCTGCCATGTGGGACTTTGTCAAATGCCTTGCTGAAATCCATATAGACGACATCCACGGCCCTTCCTTCATCAACCGTTTTTGTCACTTTTGTCTCCTTTCCTTCTTCCCTATGTATTCTATGAACGGTATGTATATACCTGGTGAAGCTACCAAAAAACACTACCTACATGCCAAATGGCAAAAACAGCAAGTGAAAGACAGAGCTAAGCGATCCCACAATCAACGGATCAGATCTAAGCTCTGCAGTCCTTCTACACACAGTCGTGAATGGTGGTGGATAACTAAACAACTCACTGGAGAAGGAGGCTCCACAAATATCCCCATCCCCAATAATGGAGGAGCCCAGCATGTCAGTGCAAACAATAAGGCTGAAGTATTCACAGCAATCTTCATCCAGAAGTGCCAAGTGGATGATCCATCTCGGCCTCCTCCAGTGATCCCCAGCATCTCAGGTGTCAGTCTCCAGCCAATTCGATTCACTCCATGTGGTATCAAGAAGGCACTGGATTCTGCAAAGGCAATGGGCCCTGATAACATTCCGGCAATAGTACTGAAGAAATGTACTCCAGAAATTGCCGCTCACCTAGCCAAGCTCTTCCAGTACAGTTACAACACTGGCATCTACCCAACAATGTGGAAAATTGCCCAGGTATGTCCTGTACACAAAAAGCAGGACAAATCCAACCCAGCCAATTACGACCCAATCAGTCTACTCCCGATCAGCAGTAAAGTGATGGAAGGCGTCATTAACAGTTTGGATTTCACCAAGGTCACTCAGCTCCTGACCTCATTACAGCCTTGGTTCAAACATGGACTAAAGAGTTGAATGCCAGAGGTGAGGTGAGAGTGACAGCCCTTGACATCAAGGCCGCATTCGACCGAGTGTGGCATCAAGGAGCCCTAGCCAAACAGGAATCAATGGATATCAGGGGGCAAACACTCCTCTGGTTCGAGTCATACTTGGTACATAGGAAGATGGTTGTGGTTGTGAAGGGTCAGTCATCCCAGCTCCAGAACATCTCTGCAGGATTCCCTCAGAGTAGTGTCCTAGTCCCAACAATCTTCAGCTGCTTCATCAATGACCTTCCCTCCGTCATAAATGGGGATGTTCGTCGATGACTGCACAATGTTCAGCACCATTCGCAATTCCTCAGATACTGAAGCAGTTCATATTCAAATGCAACAAGATCTGGACAATATCCAGGCTTGGGCTGACAAGTGGCAAGTAACATTCGCACCACACAAATGATTTTCAAAGAACAAAGAACAAAGAAAATTACAGCACAGGAACAGGCCCTTCGGCCCTCCAAGCCTGCACCAACCATGCTACCCAACTTAACCAAAACCCTCTACCCTTCTGGGGACCATATCCCTCTATTCCCATCCTATTCATGGATTTGTCAAGATGCCGCTTAAAAGTCACTATCATATCTGCTTCCACTACCTCCCCCAGCAACGAGTTCCAGGCACCCACCACCCTCTGTGTAGAAAATCTGCCTCGTACATCTCCTTTAAACCTTGCCCCTCACACTTTAAACCTGTGCCCCCTAGTAATTGACTCTTCCACCCTGGGAAAAAGCTTCTGACTATCCACTCTGTCCATGCCCCTCATAATCTTGTAGACTTCTATCAGGCCGCCCCTCAACCTCCGTCGTTCCAGTGAAAACAAACCAAGTTTCTCCAACCTCTCCTCATAGCTGATGCCCTCCATACCAGGCAACATCCTAGTAAATCTTTTCTGTACTCTCTCCAAAACCTCCACATCCTTCTGGTGGTGTGGCGGCCAGAATTGAACACTATATTCCAAGTACGGCCTAACTAAGGTTCTATAAAGCTGCAACATGACTTGCCAATTTTTAAACTCAATGCCCCGGCCGATGAAGATAAGCATGCCGCATGCCTTCTTGACTACATTCTCCACCTGCATTGCCACTTTCAGTGATCTGTGTACCTGTACACCCATATCCCTTTGCCTATCAATGCTCTTAAGGATTTTGCCATTTACTGTATATTTCCCTATTTGTATTAGACCTTCCAAAATGCATTACCTCACATTTGTCCCGATTAAACTCCATCTGCCACCTCTCCCCCCCACAAGTCTCCAACTGATCTATATCCTGCTGTATCCTCTGATGGTCCTCATTGCTATCTGCAAATCCACCAACCTTTGTGTCATCCGCAAACTTACTAATCAAACCAGTTGATTACTTTCAATGACCATCACCAATAAGAGACACTCTAACCACCACCCCTTGACATTCAATGGTGTAACCATCACTGAATCCCCCACTGTCAACATCCTTGGGGCTACCATTGCCCAGAAACTCAACTGAACTCACCACATAAACACAATGGTTATAAGAGCAGGTCAGAGTCTAGGAATACTGCACCAACTAACTCACCTCCTGACTCCCCAAAGCCTATTCACCATCTACAAGGCACAAGTCAAGAGTATGATGAATACTCCCCACTTGTCTGGATGGGTGCAACTCCAACAAAACTCAAGAAGCTTGACACCATCCAGGACAAAGCAACTCGCGTGATTGGCACCATATTTACAAACACTCAATCTCTCCACCATCAACGCTCAGTAGCAGCAATGTGTACTATTTGCAAGATGCACTGCACCAATTCACCAAAGATCCTGAGACAACACCTTCCATCTTGAAGGACAAGAGCAGCGGATACATGAGAACACCACCACCTGCAAGTTCCCCTCCAAGCCACTCACCATCCTGACTTGGAAATATATCTCTGTTTGTCCAATGGCAGACATCTCAGCTTTCTCTGCAACGTACAAATTATCATTAGAAGTTCAAACTGAAGTCGCACAAGCTCAGCTTGGCAGTGACACAAGGAAGGTAATGAGTATGGTGGATAGGATATTAGGATGTAGATAGGCTGGAAAATTGGGCGGGGATCCTGGATTCAGGATTCAATCCTGGACCGGGGAGCGGCGCGGGCTTGGAGGGCTGAAGGGCCTGTTCCTGTGCTGTATTGTTCTTTGTTCTTTGTTCTTATGGGACTGTTGGTGAGTGGGGAATTTGGGTTGCATTTATTGTTAACACAGGCAGACGAGATGATTACAAGCAGCCCACCCAGAAAGGAGTGTGTTGCCTTCCTCTTCCCTTTCTCCTTCCTTTCCTCCGCTCCCTCGTCCTTGTAACTCCTCCACAGCTGGTCGCCGTATATTTGGTGACAAGGGTTGTGTAATTGTGATGCTGATGCGATGCAATGTGTAGCAGACCACCATGAATCTTGACACAAACTCTGCAAGTACTGCAGGGCCAGCTTCAGAGTGGCTCGAGCAGTGGAAGTGTTGTTTAAGCACTCTAGTTGTCTGCATTATAGTACAACTTCCATTATATTCACATTGTACACATTTGCACTGGCTGCACACCACCGTCATGAGCAAAGGGCAGCTCTTGATGCCCAGAAGATACCTTTTGATTTGATTTGGTGGCACAAATGCAGATGGCACCATGGACTGCCCCCGAATAAAGACCGCTGCCAGGATCCTAGGATACCTGTTTGGTATGCCACATATAGTCATATACTAGCTGAATGCTGAAGGTATGGAATCACTTTTCAGTTTCAGCATTGGCAGGTGGCAACCATGAACCACCTGTGTGCTGTTAATGGCACTTTGCATCTTGGAAAACCTGCACCCCTCGTAAATCCATGTGTTCTCTCTGTCTGATTCTCCCTAAAAATGAAATGTATTCAGCTTTTTTTGGAATACAGAGCCTCAGTGACCTCTCTTATGCAACTTTCATGGCACATGCCTTGCTTTCAGTGAAACCTGAAGGACATTCTCGCCAGAGAGTTACTTGTTCATGCTGTGGAATGGGAGCATGCCTAAGGTGGCCTTCCACACATTGCAGCTAGTTCATAGCAGCAAGTCACTTGCTCCCCGGCAGCCTGATCCCACTTCCTGTATTCCCCACATGTGCTGCTACCCTAAGAGACTGCAATATTGGGCCATGGACGTGTATCCCCACTAACATATAGATTCATTATTTTAATGGTGGCTATCAGATTCTCAAAAACCCTGAGAGACAGCAGGCAACCACTGTGGCTTAGACGCGGTTTCTTCTCTCCCCTTTTGCTACTAAAGGTGCCTGCATGGGTTTCCTCCGGGTTCTCCAGTTTCCTCCCAGAGTCCAAAGATGTGCGGGCTAGGTTGATTGGCCATGCTAAATTGCCCCTTAGTGTCAGGAGAACTAGTAGGTAAATACGTGGGATGATGGGGATAGGGACTGGATGGGTTGTGGTCGGTGCAGACTCAATGGGCCTAATGGCCTCCTTCTGCGCTGGAGAGATTCTATGTTCTAAAGCTATAATCTGTGAAGCTGGATGCACTGACTAATCCCTGACCATTTCTGCATTAGGCAGAATAGCTGGGATTTTCAAAGGGCTGCAGAGTAGGGTCCCAGTGTGGGTGAGCTTTGAAAATCATGTTCCAGGGAGTCATTTTGGGATTCTGATGCCTCTGGGACAGTTTTGAAATTTTGAAAGGGCCAGTGGTGGGAGGGATGCAGTGTGGAACATACTTGCTACCAATTAGTAGACTCTTATGCTCCTTAAGGAGCTTGTTAATGGCCCTCTCTATTTTCAAATGCCATTTTAAAAATATTTTTGAGCACGCCCCAATAGTCTTGTTGGGTCCATCGCGGGGCCCAAATAAATGTCCGTGGAGTTGTCTTGGAAACAAACCTGTGTGGCCAACAATTGCCGGCAAGAGCGCTGGTTGTTCTCTTGTTTGTTTCACTTCACCTCCATGGCTTTCCCAGGAGCTGCCTGGTCTAATTGGCAAGGCAGCGGCAGCCCACAACATGGCTGCTACCTGCCTTTGCTGCTAGCGCCAAGCAGGCAGCTCCCAACTCTTTGAGGCAAGAGATAACCTCCTGTCCAATTAAACCATTTACATTTAAAAATCGCCTCATCTACACTGCTTCTGCCGAAAATTCCACACCATCGACAAGACCCACTCATCTCAGTGTGCCTATCTCATCATGTGAAGTCAACACCACCAGAAAACGGAATTATACAGCATTGGTTTTCAGCCCATCAACCTCATTAAACTTTGGTTCTGGACTCTGGAACCCATGTGAAACAATGGCCGTGATTCTAGCATCCTGGCCCGCAACTTTTCTGGTGGGTCGGGGTGGAAGATGCGCATCGCCGGCCTTGTACCGGGATTTGCGCATGTGCCGGGAACGCATGCGCATCTCCCAGAGCCGGCGAACAGTCGCCAGTCAGACCACGCTGGAAACCAACGGGAAAGCAGGTAAGTAATTTAATTCTTTTTAAAATGTATTTTAAATATGTTTAGCAGGTCATTATCGGGGACTTTCAGGTCCCAATTGAATCCCCCACCCCACCAGGAGTACTTCATTTCAGCGGGGTTCAGACTAGCTCCCCATGTTCGGAGACCCCGCTGGAATGAATGGGGGGCAATCGGGGCCCCCCAGGGGGTCGGCCAGCAGGGGGTGGTGCCCACTGGGCATGGGCACCCTGGCAGTGCCAGCCTGTGCCCCCAGTCCTGCCCAAGGGGCAAGGTGCCCATGCCCAGGGGGCACCACCCCCTTGGGCAGTGCCAAGGGAGTGGGGCCTATTGTGGGTGGGCCTAGGGGCCATCAGTGTGGATGGGGCTCCTGGTGTCATTCTGCAGACAGGATCGGTCTGGGATGGAGGGAGGGCAGCGATTGGAGAGGGCAGGGGGGTGGTGGTCTGTCAGGGAGGGGCCTGCCTCCCAAGGTGGGGTCTGACCCTGAGGGGGGTCAGCAGTGGGGGGTGTGCCGGGGTGAGGAGGGTGGGGTAATTGCCATTGCTAGGAGGGGGTGGGCTGTGCATTGGGGCACTCTGGGGCAGGGGGGGGTCCCCTGGGTTTTTAATGATATTCACGACTGGGACCTCTGCAGTGCACAGAGTGGGGAGATTTCAGTGAGAAGCTGAACTGATAAAACAGTCGGGATTTAGCACAGTTTTCCCGCCAATTCAGCACTTTTGGGAGGATCGCCCCCAATATTTATTTTCACTGTAGTCTTTGCACTGCAAAACCTTCTGTTCTCTATCCCTCTCTTTACAACCTGAATGTGGAGGCACCATTGTGACCCTCCCATCCATTGTGCGCAAACAAAATAACCCTTTTAAGGTCATCTTATCTTAAGTTTGCTGTTGGGCCATGAATAGGAAAGTGGATTGCACCAGAATCATGGGGTTGGAAAATACAACACTTCATACAAAGAGGGAAATAAATAAAAACACATTTGTATTTATGGATGGGTGGTGAGAGGAGGAATTGCTGCCGTTCAAATGAACCCGTCTCCAGTTCATAACACAACAATCGTGCAGAATGAATGTTATGTCTTTCATAAAGTCAGCACAATGTTTTTCAATAGAATTTAATTCTTTGAGGAGAATGATGTACAGTTTGGTTATTACTCAGTCACAAATTAAAACGGGAAAATGAAACAATCCATATCCTTCCTTCTTGACTACAAATAAAGAAAACCTGTTGTGAATCTACCAAGGGAATTTTGTGGCTTTTATATTTACCTTTTGATTACGGGCATAAAAGACTGCCTTGGAAAAATGAATAGGTAAGGCAGACATATTGGGCCCGATTTTACCAAAACTTTGCGCCCGAAACGGTAAAGTTGGGCGTCGGGCCTATTCCACGATCTGCACCCGATTCCGAGCAGATCGCGGCTTTACCGACACCCGACAATCGGGCGGCCTGACAATTTAAATGCATTAGCATGCATTTAAATCGACTTAATGAACCGCGCGCCCAACACTGCTGCCAAATCCCACTTTACCGTCTTCTGGCCCGTTCCGAATCCGCGCTTTTAGCGACCTGCAGAATAAAAGTCCGAAGCGGATTTTTATTCTGCAGGGGAACCTCCGAAGCCCTCTCTGCCCTTGTGAAGTCACCATCCTTCTCGACCATCCTTCGTGGACCCCCCCGCTAACCACCCCAGCAGACCCCCCCCCCACCCCGGATCAGACCCCCCTGGGAGGCAGGCCCTCCCGGCAGACCCCCCCCCCCGGGATTGGACCCCCCTGGGAGGCAGGTCCCCCTCGGCAGAGCACACCCCCAACCTATCTCGATCGCTGGTCTCCCTCCACCATCCTTCCGTTAGCAAGATAAGCTGTATGTTCCTCAGCTAGATCCACTTTGGTCAACACAAAGATGGTCCTTCTGCTTTGTAGGTCCATCTGGCTCACCAAGTCAGTTACAATACTGCGTTCAGCATCTACTGAACCACCTTGGATACAAAGGATAATGAATGATGCTGGTCGATCTTCCTGGTGTTATCAGTACTGTAACACCAGGAATGGCTGCCGACACCAAGGATATAATTTTTAGCATAAGCAAGGCTTACATGCAGAACCCTAATGCCATTATCCTTTGTATCCAAGATGGTTCAGTAGATGCTGAACGCAGTATTGTAACTGACTTGGTGAACCAGATGGACCCGTCACACCCCCTCTCCTCCTCCCACCACCCCCCCAGAGGGTGATCTGGGTCCCGCCTCCTCTCCTCCTCCCAACCCCCCCCCCCGAGGGTGATCTGGGTCCCGCCCCCTCTCCTCCCACCGCCCCACCCCCCCTCCCACCGCCCCACCCCCCCACCCCTCACCCCCCCCGATGATCTGGGTCAGAGAGCTGCTCTCTCTGCTTTTTTCTCCCCGCCCGGGCGTGCAGCTTCGGATTTTTTTTTCGAACTGCGCATACGCAGTTCAGAGCTCCGATCGTTCCAGCAGCGCTAAGCCCCGCCCACAGCGCGGATCGGGCAGGAGCTGGCAAAATGCATATGGGTGCGCTGGAAAGAGGATTCCAGGCTCGGATCTATTTGACACCCAGATTCGGCACTTAGACTCAAAATGGTAAAATCAGGCCCATTGTGTGTTATCCTCACTTAGAAATTCAATTGTGAGATGTATTGACGGATGTGGGCAGAATTAAATGATGGATTACTGGATTAATTTTGGAAGGGGAAAATTACAAAACCTGAAATAGGAATGCCTCCAAAATAATTAAAAATGTCAAAATAAAATGGACAAGAGATAAAATACAATATTATCTTTCTTTTTTCATTAGTCTACCCTATCGGCCTCGCAAGTGGAGGATGCGGTCAAGAAGGCGTACGGCGTACTGGCCTTCATTAATCGAGGGATTGAGTTTAGGAGTCGGGAGATAATGCTGCAGCTTTATAGGACCCTGGTTAGACCCCACTTGGAGTACTGCGCGCAGTTCTGGTCACCTCATTACAGGAAAGATGTTGAAGCCATTGAAAGGGTGCAGAGGAGATTTACAAGGATGTTGCCTGGATTGGGGGGCATGCCTTATGAGGATAGGTTGAGGGAGCTTGGTCTCTTCTCCCTGGAGAGACGAAGGATGAGAGGTGACCTGATAGAGGTTTACAAGATGTTGAGAGGTCTGGATAGGGTAGACTCCCAGAGGCTATTTCCAAGGGCTGAAATGGTTGCTACGAGAGGACACAGGTTTAAGGTGCTGGGGGGGTAGGTACAGAGGAGATGTCAGGGGTAAGTTTTTCACTCAGAGGGTGGTGGGTGAGTGGAATCGGCTGACGTCGGTGGTGGTGGAGGCAAACTCGTTGGGGTCTTTTAAGAGACTTCTGGATGAGTACATGGGATTTAATGGGATTGAGGGCTATAGATAGGCCTAGAGGTGGGGATGTGATCGGCGCAACTTGTGGGCCGAAGGGCCTGTTTGTGCTGTGGCTTTCTATGTTCTATGTTCTGAGGGACTGTGATAGAATTTTTTCAAAGATAAAAATAGGTAAATCTGAGGTTTGTTGTAGTAGCAGGTCTACTAGTGGCTGAAATGCAAAGTTAAATAAAGGACCTAGTGAAGACTGCCAAGGCGCTGAAGGCCAGTGTAAAAATACATACAAATAGAATCAAATTAAGTTAAATGCTGTCTGTGTTGGAAAAAAAAGAGGAGTGAAAGCAACGAGGAACCTTGGGAATAAAGTAAATGAAGTTGTCCGTGTCAATAAATAACCTACATAGTTGCAAGATAAAAAATGAGACACATGCAAATGTGCAACTTTATCTTCTTACTGCAATGAATATTCCAAATTAAATGTAGTTATTGACACTATTGTACTTCTAAGTAGCAGTATTTTCAGATGAAGCACCACAAAATCTGTAAGGAAATTAGCTTTCAATCAGTTAAAAATGCTGCAAAGGATGGAAAGACCTGCTTGTAAAATCATAATTAACATATATTACTGTTATAGAAGGAAACCGAAATACGTTAGTTAGTTGTGTTACTGGCAATGCTGAATAAACTGTGAAGATATCACAACCTGACAGGCATAGCAATTGCTTCTGAAGATAAGATGAGAAAGCTTCTGTTGCCAGTAAAATAATTAAGGATCCGAGCCACCTTAACTCCTTAATTTCTCAGAGGGGAAACATTTTCTCTGTTTACTGTTGTAAGATAATTTCAGAAAGAGTTTTAACAACACCAGGTTAAAGTCCAACAGGTTTATTTGGTAGCAAATGTCATTAGCTTTCAGAGTGCTGCTCCTTCGTCAGATGGAGTGGATATCTGCTCATAAACAAGGCATACAGAGACACAAACTCAAGTTACAGAATACTGATTAGAATGGGAATCTTTACAACTAATCAAGTCTTAAAGATATAGACAATGTGAGTGGAGAGGGCATTAGGCACAGGTTAAAGAAATGTGTATTGTCTCCAGACAGGACAGCCAGTGAGATTCTGCAGGTCCAGGCAAGCTGTGGGGGCATTCAACCTCTGATCTTCGGGTAAGCGTTCTCCAACGCGGCCTTCACGACACACGACAGCGCAGAGTTGCTGAGCAGAAACTGATAGCCAAGTTCCGCACACATGAGAATGGCCTCAACTGGGATCTTGGGTTCATGTCACACTATTGGTAACCCCCACAGCATGCAGTACTTCCTCAGTGGTACAGAATTTTGAGAGTACCAGCCTGGATTTTTATGCTCATGTACCTGGAATGAATAACATAGAGAAGATCTTCATAAATAATGCAGAGGAATGTTTCCCAACTGCCTTTTAGACTACAATGTTGTGTTGGATTAATAAGCTCATGCAAAAACATTAAATGCTTTGTAAGAGGTTGTAACAACAAACAATTAAAAACATTGGCTTTATACAACCATCTGCTTTCAGACAGGAGACTGTTCATTATTCAAACTTTCATACCAATAAAAACAATATAATTCCTTTTATTTTTAATTGAAAAATGGCAGGATAGGAAATCATTTCAATTGTATGCTTTGAAGTTCATATCATGAAATGAATTTGTATCATTTATTATAAACAGATATTCTTTGGAAGTTTCTTCTTTATGGAAAATTGAAGAATCAAACGGAAATAGAAGTATCTGAGACAAATTATTTATTTTTACACAAGAGATTCATCATTTTGGAAAAAAAACATTTTCAGAGCCTTGTTTGGAAGAATAGCTTCCTCAGTTGGCAAAATTAATTAGTGTACAAATGTGTTGTGCCAAGTGTTTCAATCACAATTCCCCGAGAGAACAAGTTCACAAGCCAGTCTAGGACTGAAGCACATCTCTCCCCTCTTCCGGTAACCTCCAAATTTGCTGTCATCTCTCTGCCCTGCAAATTTTCCAACTGAGATTCCCCCATCAATGCATCCTCTGATACTCTACCCTGTAAATAGCTACACAACTTATAACTTTAACTTTGAACTCTGTCCTATTGCCTCCTCTCACACCCACAGGAAATATGCATCTTCATTAATGCCACATACCAGGTCTACGTAACTTACGTTTTCCCAATATGCATCCACACCTACACTTTGGCTGCTGCTCTGGGTCCTAGCCTGTCACTTCCAACACCACTTTATTATGTTCCTCCCTCTTTTTGCTTTCTTTCTTTCAGTCCCTCTGAGATCCTTTCCTCCTTTCATGATGCTTCTTTTCATTTCTCCTCTCTAATCCAACCTTTCAGTACTTCTCGACTTTCCTACTCACCTGCTGGCATCTCAGGCTTCAGTCTTTGCTACAAAATCCTAGGGCTTTCTTCTGTGCCTCTCTGGGCACTCTGCAAAGGGCCCATCGAGGCATTCATCACTGCCTGCACACAAGCAGCAACTCCCACTATCCCATCCTACTCTCTTGCCGAGCTTCCTGCCCAGCTGCGAGCTAGGGGATGATCTTTCCAGTCTCCTCTTTGTCCAGTACATCCTTCCCAGTGCTGATCATGTGGATTTTACCAGTGGTCCAGTTATCACTATCCCTCTCTGCATCTCTCTCCAGAAAGTCCACCCCCTCCTGAACTAGGCTCTTGCAATCAATTGATGTCTTTGAGAAAGATTTATCTGACGGCAGATGACACTTTCTCCCTCAATGAAACCTTCCAGTTTTACTATGCCTTTCACCACTTGCATTGCCCAGACTGTTGCAGGGGCAATGTAGCTGTTATGAGCAAATCCTACCTTAGTCTGTCTCTCTATTCCTCTGGCACTTTCTCCTCCTTTGAGCATCTTATTTCATTCTAACCCATCACTTCTCGTTTAAAGTCCTGGCTCTCTACAGTGGAACAGCTACCATGTCAATTTTCTCAACAACCTACCTCATTAATTTCCTCCCTCTGCCTCTGCACAATTTGACTATTCAACCTACATGTTTGGAACCTCCATCTTATTTCATCTCATTCTCTCTCCTCTGAAATCATTGCCCTCCAATCCTCCTTTAATTCACCTTCCATGTAAAGTCACCAACATGTATTCAAGGTCACCCATTTCATACCTTTGCCTCATATGGCCTTGCTACTCTGTATAAATCACGGATCTCTGACCATTTTCTTGTATTGTTCTTTACCAAGGTCCTGCCTTCCATTCCAGAGTCTACTTCCTTCTCTATCAGTCCCTAAAAAAATCTATCTCCAATTTATTTCCAACGGCACTTTCGAAACTCTGTATTCCAACCTTTGGCCATTTGTTCATCAGGACGTTTCTGCAGCCATCAGTCTCCTCAACCACACCCCCACCTCCAGCTTTGATGACCTAATTCCCCAGGAATCTCACCCTGGCCGTTCCCCTGGTGCAACTCTCAAATCCATTCCCTTAAGTCCAAGAGCTGAAAGCTTAAACTGATTCAGTAGACAATTGGCTTAGCTCTCCACTGTAATATCTGGCTCAGGCACTATCAGGCCCTACTCTAATTTACGAAAGCTGCTCACTATTCCAGGATCATCCTGGAATGCAAAGATAACCCTCAGCTTCTTCTGAAACTCCTTCCCCCTGTCCCCTCTATCCTCCCCTCCAGCAACCAGTGAGCAGCTCATGGAACTGTCACCAAGATAGCAGCACGGCGGCACAATGGTTAGTACTGCTGCCTCACAGTGCCAGGAACCCAGATTTGATTCTCAGCTTGGGTCACTGGCTGTGTGGAGTTTGCATGTTCTCCCTGTGTCTGCGTGAGTTTCCTCCGGGTGCTCCGGTTTCCTCTCACAGTGGAAGACGTGCTGGTTAGGTGCATTGGCCATGCTAAATTGTTCCTCAGTGTACCCGAACAGGCGCCAGAATGTTGGGATTCGGGATTTTCACAGTAACGTCATTGTAGTGTTATGTAAGCCTACCTGTGACATTGACAAATAAAATTTAAAAAAAATAAAGATTGAGACCATCAGATTGAGGTTATAGAACATAGAACACTACAGCACAGAACAGGCCCTTCGGCCCACGATGTTGTGCCGAGCTTTATCTGAAACTAAGATCAAGCTATCCCACTCCCGATCATCCTGGTGTGCTCCATGTGCGGATCCAATAACCGCTTAAATGTTCCTAAAGTGTCTGACTCCACTATCACTGCAGGCAGTCCATTCCACACCCCAACCACTCTCTGCGTAAAGAACCTACCTCTGATATCCTTCCTATATCTCCCACCACGAACACTATAGTTATGCCCCCTTGTAATAGCTCCATCCACCCAAGGAAATAGTCTTTTAACGTTCACTCTATCTATCCCCTTCATCATTTTATAAATCTCTATTAAGTCTCCCCTCAGCCTCCTCCGCTCCAGAGAGAACAGCCCTAGTTCTCTCAACTTTTCCTCATAAGACCTACTGTGGTGGACCTCAGTTGTGCCTTTGTCCTATATGGACCACCGTTGTGTGTGTTTGTCATACCTGGACACATCCCCTTCCAGTTTGGTTCCTCCCCTCAGCACCTAGTATAAAGGTGGCTGTCTCCTCCCCATTGTTCAGTCCAGGTCGGTTAATTGTTGGGATCTGCTCCTGATTCTGTTGTGAATAAAAGCCTACACTTATATTGGCACACCGGTAGTCTTTCACCTTATTGATAGCGCATCAATTTTATTCACAACAGTTACTAGTATGGAGCAGTTTCTAAAACCCGACAAGTTAGCATTAGACCCTCAAGAGGTTGGAGCCTCTGATAAATTTGATCATTGGTTGGACTGCTTCGAAGCATTCGTCGACACCGCTACGGCCATCGACACCGACGCTGCTAAACTCCACGTGCTCCGCGCCCGGGTAAGCGAAACTGTCTATGGAATCTTCCGGGACGCTGCTACTTACGCGGACGCTATCGAACTCCTAAAAGGGCAGTTCCGAAAGAGCCCTAACGTGGTTTACGCCAGACACCTCCTAACTACCCGCAAACAGCAGCCAGGAGAATCGTGCGCCCAATTTCTGCGCGCCCTGCGAGTCCTCGCCCGAGCATGCGACTGTAAGGCTGTTTCAGCAGCTCAGAACACGAAGGATCTGATCCGCGACGCCTACGTTGCGGGCATTGAGTCTACATACATCCAGCAGCGTCTGCTGGAACAAGATGACCTAGACCTCCGGAAAACGGCCACAATGGCTGAAACGTTAGAAGCAGCCTCCCATAATCTCGGGTCTTACCTTGGATCCCGTTCCACCGACGGCTCCACTGCGACGGCTGCTCCAGCAGGGCCCAAATGTTACTTTTGTGGCCTCCCTAAGCACCCTCGGCGTCACTGCCCGGCAAAGGACGCGATTTGCTCCGGATGCGGTAAGCTAGGCCACTTTGTTAAAGTCTGCCGAGCAAAGCCGCTTCTGAAGACTCGTGGAGCCATGTGTGCTCCAAGGGCGCGGCCATCTTTGATGCAGGCGGCGGCTGCGCGCGAATCGCCATCTTTGATGCGGTCACCGGAAGTGCTGGAATCGCCATCTTTGATGCGGTCACCGGAAGTGCGGGAGTCGCCATCTTTGAGACTGGCATCAAGGCAAGCTGAGCAGGAAGCTTCATCCGTGACGTCATCAGATGGCGACGAAGATGGATTCTTCTTTAATTCAACAGTGGCATCGATTTGCCTGGACCAGTCGCAGCCACATCAACTCTCCAAGTCCATAATGGAGATCAAGGTAAATGGTTATGCAGAAAACTGCCTGTTTGACTGTGGGAGCACGGAAAGTTTTATACACCCTCGCACAGTGCGTCAATATGCCCTTCCCGTGCGACCCTGGAGCCAGACCATCTCCATGGCCTCGAATTCTCACTCAGTGGAGGTCCTCGGGTGCTGTTTGGTGACGCTGACGGTACAGGGCACAGTCTACGAGCGTTTTCGGCTCCTCGTGCTGCCGCGACTCTGCGCAGCTGTACTGCTGGGGTTAGATTTCCTCAGCCATCATAGAAGCGTCATCCTGCAGTACGATGGCCCTTATCCCCCGCTCTCCGTCTGCAAGGCGCCGTCACGGCAGCGCCCCTCGCGCACCACCTGCAGTCTCTCGACCCTCAAGATCACCCCCCCCCTGTTATTTGATAACCTCACCCCGGATTGTAGGCCTATAGCCACCAAGAGTAGGCGCTATAGTGCGGATGACCGGGCCTTCATTCGGTCCGAGGTACAATGTTTGCTCCAGGAAGGGATTATCCAGGCCAGCACCAGCCCCTGGAGGGCGCAAGTGGTCGTAGTTAAATCGGGGGAAAAACACCGCATGGTGATTGACTACAGCCAGACCATAAACAGGTATACCCAACTAGATGCATATCCTCTTCCCCGTATCGCGGACATAGTCAACCGCATCGCGCATTATAGGGTTTTTTCAACGATCGATTTGAAATCGGCTTACCACCAGCTCCCTATCCGCTCGGAGGATCGCCCATACACTGCCTTTGAGGCGGATGGCCGCCTCTACCAGTTCCTCCGAGTCCCCTTTGGTGTCACCAATGGGGTCTCAGTCTTCCAACGGGCCATGGATCAAATGGTGGACCAGCACGGACTACGGGCCACTTTCCCGTATCTGGATAACGTCACCATCTGCGGCCATGACCTGCAGGACCATGATGCCAACCTACAAAAATTCCTTCGTACGGCCACTCTCCTGAACCTCACATACAATGAGGCGAAGTGTGTTTTCCGGACACGCCGCCTCGCCATCCTTGGGTACGTGATAGAAAATGGTGTCCTTGGCCCCGACCCAGCCCGTATGCGTCCCCTTATGCAGCTTCCCCTCCCGACTACCCTCAAAGCACTGAGGAGATGCCTGGGCTTCTTCTCCTACTATGCCCAGTGGGTTCCCCGTTTTGCAGATAAAGCCCGTCCGCTCCTAAAATCGACCTCTTTTCCCCTGGTGGAGGAGGCCTGTCGGGCCTTCGATGACATCAAAGCGGACATCGCGAAGGCCGCGATGCACGCTGTGGACGAATCCATCCCATTCCAAGTGGAAAGTGATGCGTCTGACTTTGCCCTAGCTGCCACCCTTAACCAGAGGGGCCGTCCGGTGGCCTTCTTTTCCCGGACCTTACAAGGCCCTGAGATTCGACACTCCTCGGTCGAGAAGGAGGCCCAGGCCATCATGGAAGCCGTCCGGCACTGGCACCATTATCTCGCAGGCCAACGATTCACCTTAATTACGGACCAGCGGTCAGTTGCCTTCCTGTTTAACACCAGGCAAAAGGGCAAGATTAAGAATGACAAGATCTTGCGGTGGAGGATTGAGCTCTCCACCGACAGATATGACATCATGTACCGGCCCGGGAAGCTCAATGAGCCCCCAGACGCCCTGTCCCGTGGATCATGTGCCAGTGCCCAACTAGACCAGCCACAGTCCCTCCATAACGACCTCTGTCACCCGGGTGTCACCAGATTTTTCCATTTTGTCAAGTCCCGTAACCTGCCCTTCTCCCTTGAGGAAGTCCGGACGATTACCAGGCAATGCAGGGTCTGCGCTGAGTGCAAACCGCAGTTCTACCGGCCAGGTAGGGCGCACCTTGTAAAGGCCACTCGCGCGTTCGATTGCCTTAGCGTTGATTTTAAAGGCCCCCTCCCCTCCTCTAACCGCAATGTTTATTTCCTGAATATCATTGACGAATACTCACGTTTCCCTTTTGCCTTCCCCTGCTCGGACATGACCACGGCTACAGTGATTCGGACCCTGAACAAGCTCTTCACCCTGTTCGGCTTCCCAGCCTATATTCATAGCGACCGTGGGTCAACTTTCATGAGTGACGAGCTGAGGCAGTACCTGCTCGCCAAAGGCGTTGCCTCCAGCCGCACCACTAGCTATAACCCCAGGGGCAATGGTCAAGTAGAGCGGGAGAACGCAACCGTCTGGAAGGCCGTTCTATTAGCGTTACGGTCTAGGGGCCTTCCAGTCAGCCGTTGGCAAGACGTCCTTCCGGACGCATTCCATTCCATTAGGTTACTCTTGTGCACAGCGACCAATACGACCCCTCACGAGCGGATGTTTGCGTTTCCCAGGAAGTCCTCCTCGGGTACTTCGCTCCCGGATTGGCTGATGTCCCCGGGACCCGTCCTGCTTCGGAAGCATGTCCGGACCCATAAGGCAGATCCCTTGGTCGAGGAGGTCCAACTGCTCCATGCTAATCCCCAATATGCTTATGTAGCGTACCCTGATGGGCGGGAGGACACGGTTTCTGTCCGTGACTTGGCACCCGCAGGTGCCCCGGAGGTCACCACGTCCTTCCGCCCCACGGTCCCTGGTGTCGTCCATTCGGAGACTGCTACGCCTCTTCCTCCCTCAGTCCCTGTCCCCAATGTAGTGTGCCCAGAGCCTGTTGCAGCCCCCCACCCCCCAGCTCCGGTTCCCACTGTTCCCCATACGCCACCAGGGCCACTGCTCATTCCTCTCGCCCCTATGTACAGCTCGCTTGAGTCGCCGGAGCCGTCGCCACGCAGTACCCGACGACTGGACGGGACGACGGATCGGTCCGCTTCACACCACCCAGCGCCTTCTCTCGACGCTCACTGTACGGAGCCTGGGCCGACATCACTCCCTGCTCGGACGACTCTGCGACCTGCACTACGACGATCGCGACGACGGATCAAGCCACCGGTTCGTCTGGACTTGTGATATTGTTTCCGCTTCACCCCCGTGTTGTTTTTTAAAAGGAAGGGGTGAATGTGGTGGACCTCAGTTGTGCCTTTGTCCTATATGGACCACCGTTGTGTGTGTTTGTCATACCTGGACACATCCCCTTCCAGTTTGGTTCCTCCCCTCAGCACCTAGTATAAAGGTGGCTGTCTCCTCCCCCTTGTTCAGTCCAGGTCGGTTAATTGTTGGGATCTGCTCCTGATTCTGTTGTGAATAAAAGCCTACACTTATATTGGCATATCGGTAGTCTTTCGCCTTATTGATAGCGCATCACCTACCTTCCAAACCAGGCAGCATCCTGGTAAATTTCCTCTGCACTCTTTCCAGCGCTTCCACATCCTTCTTATAGTGAGGTGACCAGAACTACACACAATATTCCAAATGTGGTCTCACCAAGGTCCTGTACAGTTGTAGCATAACCCCACGGCTCTTAAACTCCAACCCCCTGTTAATAAAAGCTAACACACTATAGGCCTTCTTCACAGCTCCATCCACTTGAGTGGCAACCTTTAGAGATCTGTGGATATGGACCCCAAGATCTCTCTGTTCCTCCACAGTCTTCAGAACCCCACCTTTGACCCTGTAATCCACATTTAAATTAGTCCTACCAAAATGAATCACCTCACGTTTATCAGGGTTAAACTCCATTTGCCATTTTTCAGCCCAGCTTTGCATCCTATCTATGTCTCGTTGCAGCCTACAACAGCCCTCCACCTCATCCACTACTCCACCAATCTTGGTGTCATCAGCAAATTTACTGATCCACCCTTCAGCCCCCTCCTCTAAGTCATTAATAAAAGTCACAAAGAGCAGAGGACCAAGCACTGATCCCTGTGGCACTCCGCTAGCAACCTGCCTCCAATCCGAAAATTTTCCATCCACCACCACCCTCTGTCTTCAATCAGACAGCCAGTTACCTATCCAATCGGCCAACTTTCCCTCTATCCCACACCTCCTCACTTTCATCATAAGCCGACCATGGGGGACCTTATCAAACGCCTTACTAAAATCCATGTATATGACATCAACTGCCCTACCTTCATCAACACTTAGTTACCTCCTCAAAAAGTTCAATCAAATTTGTGAGGCACGACTTGCCCTTCACGAATCCGTGCTGACTATCCTGGATTAATCCGCATCTTTCTAAATCGTCATAAATCCCATCCCTAAGGACCTTTTCCATCAATTTACCAACCACCGAAGTAAGATTAACCGGTCTATAATTACCAGGGTCATTTCTATTCCAGTTCCTCCATTCGTCTAGACCACCAGGCTGAACTCCCTGTAAGACATACCCACCTGCCCCCGTCTTGAATCTGTGCCATTCTCTAGTTTCTCTCCTATCTCCCTTCATTCCTTGTCTGACCTCATTTTATGCTGCTGTCTCAACCCTATTTGCAGTAAACGAACCGACCATGCAACTTCCCTTCTTGTCTCCCATATTCACTGACATTGTTAGCAGCAGTTCTGTCTCCTCAGATTCTATCCCCATCTCCTTCAGCTCTGCTGGCATGACTCTCCCCTCAAAAACCAATCCTTGACACCTCTATTGTTATAAACTACCATCTCATCACCGGCTTCCCTTTCCTCTCCAAAGTCCTTTTGTGTTGTTTCTTCTCAAATCAATGCCCATCCTTCCATTTTTGAATCCTTCCAATTACGTTCCACCCCTGCCCTAGCACTAAAATGCCTCTTATCATTGTCATAATGACATTCTATGTGACTGCGACAGAGTGGACGTCACCTCCTGGGATGATTACCCACTTTGATTGGGTAATCCCAATTGGCCCCCCATGCTAGGTGACCCTTACACTACTGTGTTACCTTTAAAGGAGCTATCACCCCAAATTACCACATCCCTCCCCCTTTAACTCCTTTATACAATTTTAAATAACTAAGTTACTCAGTCCTACATTCTAACTAAACATTATATACATGAGTTAGACAACTATACATTGAGTTTCTGATGGAGGGTTTTCTGTTTGTTGTCGAGCAGTGTAATTCTGTTGTCTGAGATGCTCCCACAGGATTGATATTAACAGAAACTGCAATAACTGGTACCCCTTCTGGCACAACAGTTTATTATTCCTTGCTTTCACAGCTAGTTCCCCTCCAAGCCACTCACCGTCCTGACTTGGAAATATATTGCTGTTCCTTCGCAGTCACTGGTTCAAAATCCTGGAATTTCCTCCCTAACGGCACTGTGGGTCAACCCACAGCACATGGACTGCAGCGATTCAAGAAGGCGGCTCACCACCACCTTCTCAAGGGCAACTAGGGATGAGTAATAAATCCTGGCCAGCCAGTAACGCCCATATCCCATGAATGAATAAAAAAAAGATATCAATTATGTCTGTAACAGGTCGATCACGTAGTTCAGTGCTTACGTGATCGAAAACATTTCTTGATGCCAACACTGACTGCTGAGGCATTTCTCTACTCCTCAAGTGATCCACGTGTTTACGAACAATCCATCCCTCCATGTCTACTTAATACGAAAGAGGTTCAGTTTCAGGGACAATAATTCAGAGAATCTAACTCGATCCACTACCAATGTTTCATATTATGACAGCATGTCATGTTATGTACTTAATATGGGTTCCTTTTATAATGCATGCAGGCAGATATCATCACAATACAAAAAGGCTTATTCTTGACAGTTCTTTCCCAATCTTGGTCTTCATGTGTAAAGGAATGGTCGTAGTACTCTGTTTCTGAAACTTAGGTGGTGTGATAACATTTCTTCTCTTTCCAGCATTTTAATTCAGCCTCTTTCTGCTAATTATTTGCTTTATTCTCAATGTTCTTTGCTGCTTATCCTTTTCCTTCTGCTATGTGTTAATTTTTGTACACGATAAACCCGATTTTACCACCACGCTTTCGGGAGCGAAAACTTGGCAAAGTCGGCCGGTTCCCCATTTACCAAGGCCTGAAAATGGCATGCATTTAAATTGACTTACTGGGCTGCACGCCCAACCTTACCACCACTTCCCCCTTTACCACCATGTTCATCCATCCAGATTCGGCGTGAAACAGACATGCTCCACAAAAGTCCGATTCAGGCACTCCAATTAGTGAGCAGTTAAGTGCTGAGCATCTGACGGCTCTCTGCTCGAGATCGGTGGTGGTGGTGGTGGGAGGGGGAGAGCGTGTGGGAAGTTGGGTCCGACAGCTCTCTGCTTGAGATCGGTGGCTGGGAGGAGGGGGGTTCACTGCCGCTCTGCCTGAGATCAGTGAGGGGGAAGGGGTTCTGCTGCCGCGCTGCCTGAGATCAGTGAGGGGGAAGTGAGGGGGCCGCTGCCACTCTGCTTGAGATCAGTGGAGGCGAAGGGGTTCTGTTGCCCCTCTGCATGAGATTAGTGAGGGGAAGTGGGGGAGGGACCCGTGGTCGGTCTGGGTGGCGGGAGGGGGTGGGGGGATAAGGGGGTCAGTAATGTTGTGGGGGTGGGGCAATGTCTGTGGGGGCCAAAGGGAGGCATTATCCTTCTCTGGGGTGATGTGGCAGGGGGAGCCGCATTCTATCTTTTTTTTCTGTGCATGCGCAGTTGGAGGCGCCAATCGGAGCTGCAGGATTTCAGGTAGATTAAGCCCTACCCACAGGCTTCTGCAGCGTGATTCAGGCTCGCTGCTATTTTTGCCGGCAGAATGCATATGGGAGCGCCGGAGGACGGGTCTAGAAGTCGGATCTGAAACGCTCCCAGGGCCCTATTTTACCATTTTGATCCTAAGTGCTGGGCAGACATGAAACTGGGAGTGTTTCGGAGGCGGGCGCAGATTGTGCTATTCACCCCACGCCTGATTTTACCAAGTTGTCACGCCCGAAAATGGCGCAACTTGATGGTAAAATTGGGCCCCCATTTCAAGTCTGATGCACCTCAATGAGCACCCGGAAACAAGGCTTTAGAACTGAAGGCTTTAATACATTAACAATGAAACTACTAACACAAATTCACCCGTTCAGACTGAAGGGGTCCTGCCGGAGCAGGGGGTCTTATACCCTGCCACCGGAGGCGGGACCCCACTGGAGTGTGCCATGATAACACTTGGGACAGGTAAACACCCTATCCCAACAACATAGTACAACCCCCATAACAACAACAATAACAACCCCAGTGGTGAACCAACGATGGTTCACCACATTCACCCCTCCTTTAGGAACCAAAGGTGGCGGGGTGGATGAAAACAGACAATGACAAAAAAAATAACAGGATTCACAAGTCCAGACGGTCTGGAGGACCACACCGGCGCTGCGATCTTCTCAACACCGGTTGCGAAACCGGAGCAGGTGCTTGCGGTGGCTCTCTCAAAGCAACATCTGGCTGTCCCCTCAAAGACTCCCGGGCCAGCCGGCCCTGATGAGGCGATGGTGTAGGGGATCCTGGAACGTTTGGTGGTGGTGGTGGTGGTGATGATGGTGGCGCCGATCTCCGAGTCTCAGGCAAGCTGTACATGGGAGTAAAAGTGTTATGCACTGGTCCCGGTGCTGACCGCGCCACGTCTGGGGAAGTAATGAGGAGTAGTGGATCTGTGACTGGGGGAATAGGAGCGACAGGAGTTGCTACGTCCCCTGCGGGCGCCAGGTCTCTAATGGAGACAGTGTCCTCTCGCCCGTCAGGATATGCCACATAGGCATACTGAGGGTTGGCGTGGAGGAGTTGGACCGGTTCGACCAAGGGGTCGGACTTGCGAGCCCTCACATGGCGCCGCAGAAGGACGGGTCCTGGGTACGTCAACCAGGCTGGCAATGAGGTCCCCGAGGACGACTTCCGAGGGAATGAGAACATCCTCTCGTGGGGAGTAGCATTGGTTGCCGTACACAGGAGGGAGCGGATAGAATGGAGCGCAGTTGGAAGGACCTCCTGCCACCGGGAGACTGGAAGGCCCTTGGATTTCAGTGCCAGTAGGACAGCCTTCCAGACTGTAGCATTCTCCCTTTCCACCTGTCCGTTACCCCTAGGGTTGTAGCTCGTGGTTCTACTAGAGGCAATCCCGAATGAGAGCAGGAATTGCCTCAAGTCGTTGCTCATGAACGACGAGCCCCTGTCGCTATGAATATAGCAGGGGTACCCGAACAGGGTAAAAAGCTCACTGAATGCCTTGATGACGGTGGCAGTCGACGTGTCCGCACAGGGGAAAACAAACGGAAACCGGGAAAATTCGTCTATTATGTTAAGAAAATAGACATTCCGATCCGTTGAGGGAAGGGGGCCCTTAAAATCTACACTCAGCCTCTCAAAAGGGCGAGTGGCCTTGACCAAATGTGCCCGGTCTGGTCGATAAAAGTGTGGTTTGCATTCTGCGCAAATCCGACAAGTTCTAGTAACTGACCTGACCTCCTCCACCGAGTAGGGTAGGTTGCGGGCTTTTATGAAGTGGTAGAGTCTGGTGACTCCAGGATGACACAGATCATTGTGGAGAGCCTTCAAGCGGTCCTCCTGCATGATGGCGCATGTTCCGCGCGAGAGGGCATCCGAGGGCTCATTGAGCTTCCCTGGACGATACATAATATCGTAATTATAGGTGGAGAGCTCAATTCTCCACCGCAAGATCTTATCGTTCTTGATCTTGCCCCTCTGCGTGTTACTGAACATAAACGCCACGGATCGTTGATCCGTGATCAGGGTGAACCGCTTACCTGCCAGGTAATGGCGCCAGTGTCTGACTGCCTCCACAATGGCCTGAGCCTCCTTTTCCACCGCTGAGTGCCGAATCTCTGGGCCTTGAAGGGTGCGGGAAAAAAAACGCGACGGGCCTGCCTGCCTGGTTTAGTGTGGCGGCTAGGGCGAAGTCCGATGCATCACTCTCCACCTGGAAAGGGATGGATTCATCCACCGCGTGCATCGTGGCTTTCGAGATGTCGCTTTTCAAAACCTTGAAGGCCAATTGGGCCTCCGGCGTAAGTGGGAAGGTCGTGGACTTAATGAGCGGACGAGCTTTGTCCGCGTAGTTGGGGACCCACTGTGCATAATACGAAAAGAACCCGAGGCATCTCCTCAGTGCTTTCGTGCTAGCGGGCAAGGGAAGTTCAGTGAGTGGGCGCATACGGTCTGGATCAGGGCCAATGACCCCGTTTTCCACCACGTATCCGAGGATGGCTAACCTACGCGTACGGAATACGCACTTCTCCCTGTTATAGGTCAGATTCAGGCGAGATGCTGTGCGTAGAAAGTGTTGGAGATTCGTGTTGTGGTCCTGCTGGTCATGGCCGCAGATGGTGACGTTATCCAGGTACGGGAAGGTAGCCCGCAACCCGTTCTGGTCCACCATTCGGTCCATAGCACGCTGGAAGACCGAGACCCCATTGGTGACACCAAATGGAACCCTGAGGAATTGGTATAGACGACCATCCACCTCAAAAGCCGTATATTGTCGGTCCTCTGGGCGGATGGGGAGTTGATGGTAGGCGGACTTAAGGTCTATGGTAGAAAACACTCGGTACTGCGCAATCTGATTGACCATATCAGAAATGCGCGGGAGAGGATACGCATCCAGCTGCGTGTATCTATTAATGGTCTGACTATAGTCGATGACCATCCGAGGTTTGTTCCCGCTTTTGACTACCACGACCTGCGCTCTCCACGGACTAGCACTGGCCTGTATGATCCCTTCCTTGAGGAGCCGCTGAACCTCAGATCTAATAAAGATCCGGTCCTCAGCGCTGTAACGCCTACTTTTAGTAGCGATGGGCTTGCAGCCAGGTACCAGATTTTTAAAAAGGGATGGTGTCGTGATCTTCAGGGTGGATAGATTGCACGCGGGGCGTTTTGGGCAATTTGGAGGCTGCGGCTGGCTCCCTACGGCCAGTGAAGGGAGTGGCCCACCGTACTGTAGGATCACACTCTTCATGTGGACCATAAAATTTAGTCCGAGGAGAATTGGCGCGCAAAGGTGAGGTAACACAAGGAGCCTGTATTGCTCGTAAACTGTGCCCTGTACCTCAAGAGTTACCATACATTGTCCTTGGATCGGTACAGACCGGGACTGTGATGCCATGGAAATGGTCTGCTTGGCAGGGAGAACCCGGAGTCCACACCTTTTAGCAGTTTCAGGGTGTATGAAACTTTCAGTGCTCCCACTGTCAAACAGACAATTTACAGTTCTGCCACTAACCTTTACCTCCATCATAGAATGTTCCAGTCTGAAATGCCTGGTCTGATCCAGAGAGATCGACGCCACCGTTGGCCCCTGGGCGTCACTGCATGCTGCCGATGTGGATGCTGAGGACCCCTGCTGGTCGCTGCTGCATGCTGCCGATGTGGATGCTGAGGACCCCTGCTGGTCGCTCCTAGTCGTCGTGGACCATGATGGCCGCCCCCATGAATCGCATGTGGCCGAGGGCTCCAAGCGCAGCGACTCCTGGTGGTCTTCCTCCTCCTCTGTTTGCCACGATGGCGCCGTCCTGAGATCGCACGTGGTCGGACCTCGTGGGTACTGCGATGCCGAAGGAGATTGTCTCCGTTCTGGAGGGTTACAAGCTGCACTGCCGTTTTTACGTTTGGACCTGCAGACTTTGCTGTAGTGGCCTTTTTTACCGCACTGGCTGCAGATTGCCGTTCTTGCCGGACACTGCTGCCGTGGATGCTTAGCCCCACCGCAAAAATAGCATCGCTGGCCCCCTGGAGCTGCCGCCGTCGTCGAATCGATCTGGGAGCGCGGGTTCGCGGGGCGAGGAGGGAGCAGAGCTTGCTCCAACCACGTTGACTGCACGTGGTCCTCGGGGTACAGCGCCAAGCTCTTCGACGCCGCCTCCAACCTCACGGCCATCCCCATTGCCTGGGTCAAGTTGAGTTTCCCCTTTTCTAATAATTTAAGTCTGATGTACGAGGACCCTACCCCTGCTACGAACGCGTCTCGGGCGAGGTCTTGCATGTACTGCTCGGCGGAGACATCCTTACAATCACAACCCCTGGCAAGCTGCAGGAGTTCATTGGCGTAGTCTTCTATGGTCTCGCCCGACTGCCGACGTCGTGTAGCGAGGAGATAACGAGCGTGAATCTCGTTGGGTGGCGTAATGTACCTATTCTTTAGGAGCTCGACGGCACCCTGGTAAGTGGAAGCTGCACGAATGGCTAGGTAAATCGTGTCGCTTACCCTTGCGTGGAGGACCTGGAGTCTATCAGTGTCTGTAGTGATAGCTACCGAGGCTGCCAGGTAGTCCTCGAAGCACTTCCACCAATGTTCGAACGTGTTAGCTGCACCGACCGCACGTGGGTCCAGTGTCAGACGATCCGGTTTTAGGATCTGTTCCATATTCTCAGTTAATGTATTAAATTGATGCACCTCAATGAGCACCCGGAAACAAGGCTTTAGAACTGAAGGCTTTAATACATTAACAATGAAACTACTAACACAAATTCACCCGTTCAGACTGAAGGGGTCCTGCCGGAGCAGGGGGTCTTATACCCTGCCACCGGAGGCGGGACCCCACTGGAGTGTGCCATGATAACACTTGGGACAGGTAAACACCCTATCCCAACAACATAGTACAACCCCCATAACAACAACAATAACAACCCCAGTGGTGAACCAACGATGGTTCACCACAAAGTCCACCCAGCACTTAAAATCAAAATGGTAAAATAGGGTCCTACATCTCATTTCCTTCCTGTGTAAGTATGGCGCCATTGATCCAATTGCCTCCCCTGCTCCTGTTAAAATCACCTTTTCCCATGATGAGGTTATGGAAGAATAAAAGAATAAAAGTATAGCCATGGTTACGCTCAGCATATGAAGAGTTTCTGCTTCACACTCCTTTCTGTAGAGTGAATTAAATGGTTTCAGCATTATTTGGCTGAATTCACTCAGACATTGGGGTGTGTTTAGACAATATAAAGGACATTTTAAAAGAGTTTTTCAGATATGAATTACCTTGCAATAAAATAAAAACAAAAATAAAGGCGACTAGGGGAGATTATATTGATCTTCCTCAAGTGGGCAGTCCATACTGCCAATTTACCTCCTAAGCATTGAAGATGTAAGTTATCCCCATGACTGAAAATATGAGGGGTAGACAACTGGGATAACAGAATATTACATGTGGAAGTATGAGTAGGAGAGAAGTGTACAATTGAAACTGAATTATATATTATCAGATAAAACAGTGGTCGGAGCAGAATCTGGGACTTTATCGAAAAAAAGGTAGCACAGCTGAAACACCACATGTCACTTCTATTAAGCACCCTAGGAAACAGGACACCCGGTAAACCTCTGCTTGTCACTCAGTGCACTTTAGACCTGCCAACAATGTCAAGCAGTCTTTATCATCTAGCTGGACTAGGAGACAAATCCTCAGTCTTAAAACCTAATCTGTAAGATCACGTCTCTGACAATGCAGTGTTCTTGTTCTCTGGGGTTTGTATGTATAACAGTGTAGCCTTGTTATTGTACCTTTCAATTTACCAACCTCCGAAACAGCATTAAGTAAGAAGGAGCAATAACGGGGCTTCCATCTGGGACAATGCAGCTTTACACAGAGGAGGATCAACTACAAATTGTTATGCATTAAAATTGCTATGAAATAAGCAAGTTGCAGCAATCCCGAAGGATATCTGAATATTTGAATTGGTTTGTCCATTAAATAAGGTGACCATGACTCTTTTATCTGACTTCTTAGGCTGCAGAACTGCTGATAATCAAAAGGTACACTGGATCGGAGCGCATCACAAAACCAGGTGCTGAGCTACAGAGAAATCTTTTACAACTGCAGTGGTCTTGCATCCATTAGACTGTTAATTGTGTGACCTGTCACTGCCCTCATTTCCACACAAGTTAAGTAATTCACTTTGTCTCATAAATCTCACATAATAAATGGCATTGTTGATTTGAAATTAAAAATCTCATCCACGGTTATCTATTGCGCTGCGGTCAATCTAGGTTAACAAGAAAATTATAACAAAGTTAAAATATGCAGGTCAATATTCTGCATCCTTCATTATCAGTTATGGGCTTAAAGATTGTTTCTTAACTCTAGAAAAGCTTGGACTTTGGGGAAATTTAATTGACATATTTAAATCGATGAACGAACTAGACTATTGAGATGGCAGATTATTTGAGTTGGAAAGGGCCTGGAAAATGTAGAGTGATGCATATAACCTACATAAGCATGAACTAGGTCAGATGTCAGGAGGTTTCTCTTTTTACTACTTGCAGTGAGTAATTGGTTCATGTGTGTGTGTGGATTCAAGAAAGGACTGAGACCAGCTCCTTCCTGTCACTAATATTACTTCATACAAAAGGTAAGTGGTTCCCTGGAATTCACTTTGGTGTCAGAGAGCAGTTTCCCTGGCCCAGGGCTTTTAGCTGTCTTTTTTCACATCTCTCAGAATGACATGATTATAAATGGGTGGGTCCACAGGGTGTTTCAATGCACAGTTTTGTCATGACTGTTTGAGAAAAGATCTGATGGGCCAGTCACTTTGTTCCTGTCTGTCCTTTTATTTGTTTATATGCATAGCGTACAAATGAAAATGAATGCAGCAACAGAAAGAAACAAAGACAAAATGGTAACAGTAATATCAGCAACATTACTACTTTATAGCAAGACAAGACCGTAGTTGGAGTTTAATCCATCATCTTCAGCTACAGTTCCAACTGAGTAAGTGATTTCAGTGAAGTGTCATTGAAATGGACAGTGTTTATGTCGAAAATATTGAGTGTAGTTGAAAATTGTAGGGCCCGATTCTCCCATTCCGACGCGCACGTTTTTTGGCATGTCAGGTTGGGGGATGCGCATGTCAGCCATTTCGCGGGATTCACGCGTGGGTTCCTGACGCATGCACGTCTCCCACCGCCGGAGAGCAGGTGCGGTCGGGACCACGCTGGGAACCGGCAGGAAGACCAGGTAAGTGATTTTAATTTTTTTTAAATGTAATTTAACTGTCATTATCGGGCTCGGGGCTGAAGTCTCCAGGCCCGATAGCACCTCCCACCCTTCCAGCAGTATTTCACTCTGGTGGGGTTTAGAATAGCTCCCCACATTTGGGGAACTAACGGGAGATGCCACTGGAGGAAAGGGGGGCAATCGGGGCCCCCCAGGGATCAGGCGGCATGGGGGTGGTGCCCCCTGGGCATGGGCACCCTGGCAATGCCAGCCTGTGCCCCCTGGCACTGCCCACTGCGCAACGGGCAGTGTAAAGGAGCGGGGCCTATTGTGGGCAGGGCTTAGGGGTGATCAGTGGGGGTGGGAGGTCCCGCTGCTACTCTGCATGGGAATTGGTCGGGGCTGGAGGGAGGCCAGCAATCGGGGTGGGCTGGGGAGGGTCTTCCTGCCGAGAGGAGGTTTGCCTGCCGGGGCGGGGCTCTGCCTGTTGGGGGGTGGTCTGTCTGCCAGGGGGTGTCTGCCAGTGAGGGGGATCATCATTGCTGGGGGAGGGAGGGGGTTGGAAATCGGGGCGCTCTCGGACGGGTGGGTCGGGGCTGGCCCGGGAATAGTGGTGGCGGTCGCAATCAGGCCGTGGGATGGGGGGGCCTGGAGGGGCAGCACTACTGGGGTCATGAGTTGGCTAACGATCGAACTGGCCAGCAAACGGGAGTCCATAGTTCGGGGCCACTGCGCATGCGCAGAGTTCCAGAACTGTCAAACTCTGGTGTGAATAGGCCCCGCCCCCCGAGCTTTTAATGATATTCCTAATTGTGACCTCTGCATTGCACCGAGTGAAGGAGATTCGAGTCTGAATTCCCACTGAAAAAACAATCGTGATTTTCATCAGTTTTCCCGCCAATTCAGCACTTAGAATTTTTTTGGGAGATTCGGGCCTGTAGATGCATTTGAGGGGAAGCTATATGAGTACCTGAGGGAAAAAGGAATAGAAGGATCTGCTCAGAATAGATGAAATAGGGAGAGAGGAGAAGGAGGCTTGTTCAGCGCATCAACACTAAGATAGACCAGTTGGGCCAAATGACCTGTTCATGTGTTATAAGTTCTATAATTTTGCAAATATTTTCCGATACCTATGACTTTGGGATTTAAAAATTCTGACTTCATATGTTGCCTGGTCTGAGGTAAATTTCTGTGTAACCAGATTGGGGAAGCGATGAAATAGTGGTATTATCGCTGGACTACTAATCCGGAAACTCAGCTAATGTTCTGGGGACCTGGGTTCAAATCCTGCCACGGCAGATAGTGGAATTTAAATTCAATAAAAAATATCCGGAATCAAGAATCTACTGATAACCATGAAACCATTGTCGATTATCGGAAAAACACATCTGGTTCATTAATGTCCTTTAGGGAAGGGAATCTGCCGTCCTTACCCGGTCTGGCCTACATGCGACATCAGAGCTACAGCAATATGGTTGACTCTCAGCTGTCCTCTGAAATGGCCTAGCAAGCCAAGCCACTCAGTTCAAGGGCAACTAGGGATGGGCAATGAATGCTGGCCAGCCAGGGACGCCCATGTCCCACGAGTGAATAAAAAAAAGTTGCATGGTTACCTCACAAACAAATCTTCTTATGTCGGAAGTCAAACCAAAGTACCTCATTACAGAGCAATAGCACCCTGACAGAACATTTCTTGAACAGAGGTCTTAGTGACCTTAAATTCCTGAAATAAATACAATTAGTCCTATCCACCATGTCAGCGTATTCTTCGAAATGAGCAAAGATTTATTTTGTCGATGACAAAGTGTGATTTAAGTTAGTCCTGACTGTATAAAGCATTAATGATACAAGCTGTAACTCAAAGCATTGGTACATTTAAATCCAAGCAAGTCTACTTGAATGCTGACATCTATTTGAAAAAGCAATACTCCCTGAAAAATGATGATGTAGCACACTTTTTTCAGGTTACAAGTAAATAGCCTTCAAATAATTATTGTTTCAAAGGGTTAAATGAGCTTTGCTTAAGCTTTTTGAACTTTGTTAAGCATGATTTCAACCCACCCTTCATGATGGTTTGAACATAAAAGCCAAGTGCGCTAAAGTGTCCACTTTAATGTCTTGACAGAACGTCTAATGAGGCAAGAAAAGAACTAACAGATTAACAAGCATTAAGTGCAATAGATAGACATTTATACCCCTGAAATAGGATAAGGAACAATGCAGCCTTGCAGATGGGATAAAGTGTCCTGATGAAATCCTGGACATTCTGTTGGAAGGAGTGAGATGAAGGACAGACATACATGGGACTAATTCCCAAATGTGCCTGGCAGAGCAAGTCTGGAAGAAGAATCGATGATACATCAGAAACAGGAGCAAAAATATTTCAGACCTCAAGAGATCTGCCAAGGTCATCCGACAATACTGTTATAAATGATAATAACCTGCTTTAAGAAGACACTGAGAGAGAGACACTGCAACTAACATTTAAATCCAAAAACTGTTGAGCAATAGACAGATACAGTACTGGGATAATAAAACCAGCCTATGGCAAGTTTTCCACGAATATAGATTTGTAGGGCAGGATTTTACGAGCTTGCTTGGGCAAGATTGTAAAATCCCACCCGAGGCCACCGGAGATTTCCATTCTGGGAACTTCTCCCACCCTGATTCCGGGGTGGGCGAGGTGGTAGGGTTTCGGCTATAGGGAATGACCTTGAATGCACATTCGCCATTCGCAGGAGAGCTGGCGGGGGCACAAGATCTGGCAAAACCCAGAAATCTTGAATCTTGCCGGTGACATAATCAGGTTCATGCCCACAACAGGTGTGAAACTGATTTGAGTACATTACACTGCATTTACATTTAATTAAACACCTTCCCCCTACACCTGCCAGATATTGAGCCCCACCGTACTTCCTGTAGTGGGGATTCCCCCAGGGACATAAAGGTGAGTATAGACCCCGATAGAGAGGGACATGGCCAGCCAGTGACCTGTCAGTGCTTCCTGCCACAGGTTGGCACTGCCAAGTTGGTATCAGGCCCATGCCAACCTGGCAGTGTAAACCTGTACTAGGGCATTGCCAGGAGCAGACCCTAGTGGGAACCTCATGGGGGAGGGGGGTTGTGGAGGGGGTTCATTTATTTGTGATGGTGATTGGGGGCAGGTGGGAGCTGGGGATGCCAACAATGGCTGTGTGCGTTGGGGCTGGGGGAAGGGTCTGATGTTTGGGGGGAAGGTGTGGCGGGGGGGGGGGGGGGGGGGAGGTGCTGGCACTGACTGTTGGGGGTGAATACTGGCTCTGGTTGTGGGGGGGCGGTGGAATACTGGCTCTGATGGCATGCCAATCAAACAGCCTGCTTGATTGGCACCGCACCTGCATACATTCACTCGCTCCACTACCAACACACAGTGGCAGGAGTGTGTACCAACTACAAAATGCACTGCAGCAACTCACCAAGGCTCCTTCAACAGCACCGTCCAAACCAGTGACCTCTACCACCTCGAAGGACAAGGGCAGCAGAGGCCATCATCTTCAAGTTCCTTCATTCAAGCCACTCACCATCCTGACTTGGAAATATATCGCTGATCCTTCACTGTCACTGGGTCAAAGGGCAGAGTTCTCCAACCGGTCTAAAAGCTGGAATTCCAGCCCGAACATCAATAGCATTTCACATTCTCCGCAACCCGCCTGCTAAAATTCCATTGGAATGGAGAATTCTAGCCAAAGTCCTGAAGACCCCATCCCAACAGTGCTGTGGGCGTACCTGCACCACATGGATTGCAGTGGTCAAGAAGGAGGGATGGGAATTAAATACTGGCCTAGCCAGCAATGCCCACATCCCGGGAAAGAATAAGGAAATCTGCCTGCCCCATGTGGGTTTCCCATGTGCTACAGATTAGCGCAATCTAAAGGTGCAAGTCAGTAATTGCTGACAGCTTCCCAGTACACTGGCAATTTCACATCTTTTACCTTGTCAGGTTAATATCCACTCTCCCCACCACTCTCCACACCTCCTAGTATATCTTGTAATCAAGGCATTAATCTTCATTTAGGGAAACAAATCTTCAGAGAGTAAAAAAATGCTCAGATGTTTGAACTACAGAATTTATTTTCCTCTCTGGACTGTCTATTTTCTTCCTTTTTATATTTCTTGGCCGGGTTCTTATCACATCCAGCATTTCTTGACAGATAAGGTCAGAGAAAAAAGAACATTTAGCGCTGATGTTGTCATCATGAGGAGTCTCCACTGCCTGTCTCTGGAAGGGATTTGACAAGAGTTGATGGACTGGAGATCACGGTCTGTTGCAGTTTCACTGACACCACATCTGCCAGTCTGAAACTAATAATGGGACGTGAATGAGAGATAGACTGCTATTACGCTTCTTGCTGCAAGTCTAACATTTGGATGACAATGCCATTTTCAATCAGTTTATTTAGCCACAGTTTATGCACACAGGCTGTAAAATGAAGTACTTTACAGCAACAATAAATAAATGCATCATTTGTCACTACTCCTGATAGCATCAAGATTTTGAGGGCTTTAAAATTGTAATTACATTGGTGATACTGTGCAATATGGAATGTCTGCTAATGGCATTTAGTTTAGTTTGCCTGAGCATCAATTACTTCCATTGTGAAAATATAGGCTGATGGTTTTAATTATTCTACCAGCAGAAAATAAGGGACACAATAGGGACTTTACTTTTGGAATTCTAATCTGCAGCTTTTACAAAGTTCTCTCTTGTTTCTTATCCTCTAATACAATATTGCTTTGTGGTTCATCTCTCAGAGGAGGCTGGCATTAAAGTTATTTCCTTTTATCAGGCTTTCTATTACAACATGCATTGTTCAGGACCCCCGCATTAACCGTGTCATTATTTCGCATTCTTTTTCCAAGGTGATCCCTCTTTTCTGATTTTTGTATGCCAATGGATCTCATTTACATGATATATTCAGGTGTGAGACTCATTAGCAGTCCCCAGATCTGGCACTTCTCTTCTAGGAATGCCTTCCCTGAAGAAGTACAACTTTTCCCTCTGAATTCTCTCTTTGCTCTCAGCTCTGACAAAGGGTCATCTGCTGTCAGACCTGCTGAGATTTTCCAGCATTTTCTGTTTTAGTCTCAGCTTCCAGCATCCACAGTATTTTGCTTTTGTCCCAGAACTGCCTCAGTTAGTGATCTAGAGCTGGTACATTTTAAGAACTTGCAATTGTGCTGCGCTAATAGTTGCTCAGTGACATAGGCCCTGAAATTTATGGGGAAGCGGGATGAACCAGTACAACTGTCAGCGACCCAGAAATTATGGAAATACGGGAAAAGTGAAGACCTTGCCCATTTAACAAAATTAAAATTTTTGTATTTGGTTTCCCAGCGGCTGGCCAGATGCAACAGCTGGCTGGCTGCGATGCAGGAAAGCCTGATTTTCAAGGCCGCAGATGAAAAATGGAGAGGAGGAAGAGAGGGAGAAATTACAGGGATGGAGAGAAAGGGGAGAATGCAGAGGAAGATAGGGAAAAAATTGTTCTGGGAATGAAGAAGAGATTGTTGGGAGAGATTGTGGGGGGAAAGAATGTGAGGTAAGAGAATGTGAAGAGAAATTGCAGCAGAGAAGTAAGTGTTTTCAGGGAGCGATGGCAGGAAGAGATTGTGAGGGAAAGATGATGGGGAAGATATGATGGGGAAGAGATGGTGGGGGAGAGATTGTGAAGGGGAGTTTGTGAGGGGGCGTTTGTGAGAGGAAATTGGTGAGGTAGGGTTTGTGCGAGAGAATTTGTGACAGGGAGTTTGTGAGAGAATTTGTGAGGGAGTTTGTGGGGGGAAGTTTGTGAGGGAGTCTGTGAGGAAGTTTGTGAGAGGGAGTTTGTGAGAAAGAATTTGTGAGGGGGAGTTTGTAGGAGAGTTTGTGAGGGGAAGTTTGTGAGGGAGTATGTGAGGGGGAGTTTGAGGGGGGGGTTTGTGAGGGAGAATTTGTGAAGGGAAGTTTGTGAGGGAGTGATGCACTATCAATAAGGCGAAAGACTACCGATATGCCAATATAAGTGTAGGCTTTTATTCACAACAGAATCAGGAGCAGATCCCAACAATTAACCGACCTGGACTGAACAAGGGGGAGGAGACAGCCACCTTTATACTAGGTGCTGAGGGGAGGAACCAAACTGGAAGGGGATGTGTCCAGGTATGACAAACACACACAACAGTGGTCCATATAGGACAAAGGCACAACTGAGGTCCACCACAGGGAGTTTGTGAGGGGGAGTTTGTGAGGGAGTTTGTGAGGGGGAGTTTGTGAGGGAGCTCATGGGGGAATTTGTGAGGGGGAGTTTGTGAGGGAGTTTGTGAGGGGAAGTCTGTCAGGGAGTTTGTGAGGGAGTTTGTGAGGGGGAGTTTGTGAGGGAGTTTGTGAGGGGAAGTCTGTCAGGGAGTTTGTGAGGGAGTTTGTGAGGGGGAGTTTGTGAGGGGGAGTTTGTGAGGGAGTTCATTGGGGGAATTTGTGAGGGGGGAGTTTCTGAGGGGGAGTTTGTGAAGGGGAATTTGTGAGGCAGTTTGTGGGGGAATTTATGAGGGGGAGTTTGTGAGTGAGTTTGTGAGGGGGAGTTTGTGAGAGGGAGTTTGTGGGGGAATTCGTGAGGGGGAGTTTGTGAGAGGGAGTTTGTGGGGGAATTTGTGAGGGGCAGTTTGTGAGGGACTTTGTGGGGGAGAATTTGTGTGAGGGAATTTGTGGGGGAGAATTTGTGTGATGGAATTCGTGGGGGAATTTGTGAGGAGGAGTTTGTGAGGGAGAATTTGTGTGAGGGAGTTTGTGAGGGAGAGTTTGTATGAAGAGTTTATGGGAGAGAATTTATATGAGGAATTTGTGAAGGGGAGTTTGTGAGGGAGAGTTTGTGAGGTTGGTGGAATGGGTGCACCATAAATGCCGGCATAGCCAGAGGTGGACACATCCCATAACTGAGTTTTAAAAAAATTTGGCCTGTTGTGATTGTGTTTCCCAATTTTAATAATTGATCCCTGTGCCCTCCATCCCTCCTTCATCCTTCCTGAGGAGTTAAAGCATTCCCCTACCATGCCTGCCCCCATTGTAACTGCAAAGATTTTTATATAACACAGGAGGAAACTGATGTAAGACCTGCTCCTCATATTAGCAGTTAGTGGCAGCAGATGCCAATCTTCCAATATTTACATTTCAGTGTACATATTTAAGGGAATCAACAGCTCTAACCTGCTGCATGCAAAATGTACTTGTCAAGCATTCATAACGGCTCAGAAAACATACAGGCAAAGCCTCTAAGAAAAATAGTAAGCTGCAGTAAAAGGATCTACGTGATGGCTTTTGAGAAAGAATAAGGTCCTGGGGACAAATTTGCTAGCATACATACATCATTTTATGGCCATATTTGAAGATTTTAGTGTGAATTATTGAAGTGTTTTTTTTATGTTACAAACCTTACTTTTAGTGTTATATCCTTGGGTCATTCCCAAAGCAAGGATGCTAGCTGAAAGGATTTTCAAAAATATATTTTGATTGATTTAGTTGGTTTCTACTTTCTCAGTGCTAGTTGATTTATTGGTATCTGTTCCTTATTGGTAGCTTACTTTAACAAAAAAAGGCTACTACTTGCTCACAGGCTGATTTCCTACCTGTTCAATTGTGACTTATTTTCAATAAGATCCAAGCAAGACATGAACTAAGCACGTTTCACACTTTTAATTTTGGTGTATTCAAGTGCGATGAATAGAAGATTTTAATTCAATTTATTGGCCCAGATCTTCCATTCTCTGGATGGTTGAACCCCAGAGGCACCCCGGAGGATGCACTGGGGAAACTCCTCACAAGTCCTCGTGCACTGACTTCACGGGAACTGCCTTGCATCAGGAACCCTTCAAACCTCTGATTTAAAGTTGGAGATTTTCAATGATTCTGACTCATTTTACAGACAATTAACCAGAAAAAGTTAGAAGGGTTAAAACTAGTTCTGACTCCTGTGTAACTCTACTTTGGACACCCTCAATCCCTCACTGGACCACTCAGCTACTAACCCACCCCCGACCACCCAACCATCCTGCCAAATCCTTGACTGCTTCCATCCCTGATTACCATCCTGGTCCCCCAACCGCTACCCAACACCCCAACTGCTGCTTATACCTACCAACTCCTCAATTGCCCCCCAACAATAATACCACTAGGCAATGGCCTAGTGGTATTATCGCTAGACTATTAATCCAGAAACTCAGCTAATGCTCTGGGGAACCTGGGTTCGAATCCCGTCACGGCAGATAGTGGAATTTGATTTCAATCAAAAATATCTGGAATTAAGAATCTATTGATGAAAATGAAACCATTGTCAATTGTTGGAAAAACCCATCTGGTTCACTAATGTCCTTTAGAGAAGGAAATCTGCTCTCCTTACCTGCTCTGGCCTACATGTGACTCCAGAGCCACAGCAATGTGGTTGACTCTCAACTGCCCTCGGGCAACTAAGGATGGGCAAGAAATGCTGGCCAGCCAGCGACACCCATGTCCCACAAATGAATAAAAAAAACCATCTGACCCCCCTAACTATCCCCCCAACCCTGGCTAGGTCCCCAGCCCCCTAACTTCCCCAACCTCTCTAATTAACCTACATACCCCTGTGATGCACGACAATCAAGCACGAGGTACAAGGCTTCAGTAATTGAAGGCTTTTATTGACAAACAATGGAACTATTTAAACACGAGTACACCATTCCAGACTGGAGGGGTCCCGCCTGAGCAGAGGGTCTTATACCTCTCCCAGGAGGCGGGGCCCGACCGGGATGTGCC
Source organism: Mustelus asterias (assembly GCF_964213995.1). Lineage (NCBI taxonomy): Eukaryota > Metazoa > Chordata > Chondrichthyes > Carcharhiniformes > Triakidae > Mustelus > Mustelus asterias. The sequence goes on along the minus strand of NC_135807.1, from coordinate 51,018,964 downwards.
ATAACAGCATCCACCACAGGTATATTAATCCCACAGTGTAAACACCCTAGCCCAACAACAACATTATAACAACCCCACAGTGTCAACCCCCTAACCCAACAGCAACATTAGAATAACCCCACAGTGGTAACCAACGGTGGTTCACCACATTCATCCCTCTTTGAAAACAAAGGCCGGCGGGGTGCGAAAACGGACTACATATATACAAAAAAAATCTACAAGTCCAGACGGTCTGGAGGACCGCACCGTCGCTGTGACCTCCTCAACACCGGTTGTGACACCGGAGCAGGTGCTTGCGGTGGCGTTCTCTCCAAAACAGCGTCCGGCTGTCCCCTCGAGGACTCACGGGCCGGTTGACCCTGGTGAAGCGGTGGTGCAGGGGATCCCGGTACCTTCTGTGGTGGCGCCGATCTCCGAGTCTCAGGCAAGCTGTACATGGGAGTATAACTGTTATGCACTGGTCCCGGTGCTGACCGCGCCACGTCCGGGGAAGAAATAAGCGATAGGGGATTCGTGACAGGGGGTATGGGAGCGACAGGAGTTGCTACGTCCCCTGCGGGCGCCAGGTCTCGGATCGAGACTGTGTCCTCTCGCCCGTCAGGATATGCCACATAGGCATACTGAGGGTTGGCGTGGAGGAGGTGGACCGGTTCGACCAAGGGGTCGGACTTGCGGGCCCTTACATGTCGCCGCAGAAGGACGGGTCCTGGGTACGTCAACCAGGCTGGTAAGGATATCCCCGAGGACGACTTCCGAGGGAATGAGAACATCCTCTCGTGGGGAGTAGCATTGGTTGCCGTACACAGGAGGGAGCGAATGGAGTGAAGCGCATTTGGGAGGACCTCCTGCCAATGGGAGACTGGAAGGCCTCTGGACTTCAGCGCCAATAAGACAGCCTTCCAGACTGTAGCATTCTCTCTTTCCACCTGTCCGTTGCCCCTAGGGTTGTAACTCGTGGTTCTACTAGAGGCAATCCCGTATGAGAGCAGGAATTGCCTCAAGTCGTTACTCATGAACGACGAGCCCCTGTCGCTATGTATATAGCAGGGATACCCGAACAGGGTAAAAAGATCACGGAATGCCTTGATCACCGTGGCAGTCGACGTGTCCGCACAGGGGACAACAAACGGGAACCGGGAGTACTCATCTATGATGTTAAGAAAGTACACGTTCCGGTCTGTTGAGGGAAGGGGGCCCTTAAAATCCACACTCAGCCTCTCGAAGGGGCGAGTGGCTTTGACCAATTGTGCCCGGTCAGGTCGGTAAAAGTGCGGTTTGCATTCCGCGCAAATCCGACAGCTTCTTGTTACTGACCTGACATCCTCCACCGAGTAGGGCAGGTTGCGGGCTTTGATGAAGTGGGAGAGCCGAGTGACCCCAGGATGGCACAGATCATTATGGAGGGCGTTCAAGCGGTCCTCCTGCATGGTAGCGCATGTTCCGCGCGAGAGGGCATCCGAGGGCTCATTGAGTTTCCCTGGACGATACATAATATCGTAATTATAGGTGGAGAGCTCAATTCTCCACCGCAAGATCTTGTCATTCTTGATCTTGCCCCTCTGCGTATTATTGAACATAAACGCCACGGATCGCTGATCCGTGATCAGGGTGAACCGCTTCCCCGCCAGGTAATGGCGCCAGTGTCTGATGGCCTCCATAATAGCCTGGGCTTCCTTCTCCACCGCTGAATGCTGAATTTCGGGACCTTGAAGGGTGCGGGAAAAAAACGCGACGGGCCTGCCTGCCTGGTTTAGTGTGGCGGCCAGGGCGAAATCAGATGCATCACTTTCCACCTGAAAAGGGATGGATTCATCCACCGCGTGCATCGTGGCTTTCGCAATGTCGCTTTTCAATGCCTTGAAGGCCAATTGGGCCTCTGGCGTGAGTGGGAAGGTCGTGGACTTGATGAGCGGACGGGCTTTGTCCGCGTAGTTGGGGACCCACTGTGCATAATAAGAGAAGAAGCCGAGGCATCTCCTCAGTGCTTTTGCGCTAGCGGGCAAGGGAAGTTCAGTAAGGGGGCGCATACGGTCTGGATCAGGGCCAATGACCCCGTTTTCCACCACGTATCCCAGGATAGCTAACCTGCGCGTACGGAACACACACTTCTCCCTGTTATAGGTCAGATTCAGGCGAGACGCAGTGCGCAAAAAGTTCTGGAGGTTTGTGTCATGGTCCTGCTGGTCATGGCCGCAGATGGTGACATTATCCAGGTACGGGAAGGTAGCCCGCAACCCGTTCTGGTCCACCATTCGGTCCATAGCACGCTGAAAGACCGACACCCCATTGGTGACACCAAATGGAACCCTAAGAAACTGATACAGACGACCATCCGCCTCAAAAGCCGTGTATTGTCGGTCCTCTGGGCGGATGGGGAGTTGGTGGTAGGCGGACTTAAGGTCTATGGTGGAGAACACCCGGTACTGCGCAATCTGATTGACCATATCAGATATGCGCGGGAGAGGATACGCATCCAGCTGCGTATAACGATTAATGGTCTGACTGTAGTCGATGACCATCCGGGGTTTGTTCCTGCTCTTAACCACCACGACCTGTGCTCTCCACGGACTAACGCTGGACTGTATGATCCCTTCTTTGAGGAGCCGCTGAACCTCAGATCTGATGAAGATCCGGTCTTCAGCGCTGTAACGCCTACTTTTAGTAGCGATGGGCTTGCAGCCTGGTACCAGATTCTTAAATAAAGAGGGTGTGGTGATCTTTAGTGTGGAAAGATTGCATGCGGGGCGCTTTGGGTGATTTGGAGGCTGCGGCTGATTCCCTACTGCCAGCGAAGGGAGTGGCCCACCGTACTGTAGGATCACACTCTTCATGTGGACCATAAAGTTTAGTCCGAGGAGAATTGGCGCGCAAAGATGCGGCAACACAAGGAGCCTGTATCGCTCGTAAATTGTGCCCTGCACCTCCAGAGTTACCACACAACGTCCTTGGACCGGTACAGACCGGGACCGTGATGCCATAGAAATTGTCTGTTTGGCAGGTAGAACCCGGAGTCCACACCTCTTTGCAGTGTCAGGGTGAATAAAACTCTCAGTGCTCCCGCTGTCAAACAGACAATACACAGTACGACCATTTACCTTAATGTTCATCATTGAACAGTCAAGCCTGTGATGCTTAGCCTGGTCCAGGGTGATCGACGCCACCGTTGGCCCTTGGACGTCACTGCAGGCAGCCGAGGTAGATGCTGAGGACCCCTGCTGGTCGCTCCTGGTCGTCGTCGACCAAGATGGCCGCCCCCATGAATCGCACACGGGTGAGGGCGCCAAGCGTAGCGACTCCTGGTGGTCATCCTCTTCCTCCGCCAGCCACAATGGCGTCGCCCTGGGCTCGCACGTGGTCGGACCTCGTGGGTACTGCGACGCCGATGGAGATGATCTCCGTTCTGGAGGGTCACAGGCTGCACTGCCGTTCTTGGGCTTCGATCTGCAGACTTTCGCGTAGTGCCCCTTTTTACCGCACTGATTGCAGATCGCCGTTTTAGCTGGACACTGTTGCCGTGGATGCTTGGCTCCTCCACAAAAATAGCACCGCGGGCCGCCTGGAGCTGCCGCCATCGTCGGGTCGATATGAGAGCGCGAGCCCGTGGGGCGAGGAGGGATTTGTGACTGCTCCTGCCACGTTGTCTCCACGTGGTCCTCTGGATACAGGGCCAAGCTTTTCGACGCCGCCTCCAGCATTTCAGCCATCTCCATCGCTTGGGTCAGGTTGAGATTCCCTTTCTCCAATAGCTTGAGCCGGATGTACGAAGACCCTACCCCTGCCACAAACGCATCTCGGGCGAGGTCGTACATGTACTGCTCAGCCGACACAGCTTTGCAGTCGCAGCCCCTGGCAAGCTGCAAGAGCTCATTGGCGTAGTCCTCCATGGTTTCGCCCGACTGCCGACGTCGTGTAGCGAGGAGGTAACGAGCGTGGATCTCGTTGGGAGGCCTCGTGTATCGCTTTTTCAAGAGCTCGAGGGCCCTCGGGTAAGTGGTGGCTGCACGAATCGCGAGGTAGACAGTGTCGCTTACCCTCACATGGAGGACCTGGAGTCTGTCGTTATCCATAGTAACTGCTGCAGAGGCTGCCAGGTAGTCCTCGAAACACTTCAGCCAGTGGTCGAAGGTGTTAGAGGCGCCGACCGCACGTGGATCCAGCGTCAGATGCTCTGGTTTTAGCATTTGCTCCATACTCTCAGTTCTGTCGAGAGTTTCGTGTTTGTCAATAAAATTGATGCGCGACAATCAAGCACGAGGTACAAGGCTTCAGTAATTGAAGGCTTTTATTGACAAACAATGGAACTATTTAAACACGAGTACACCATTCCAGACTGGAGGGGTCCCGCCTGAGCAGAGGGTCTTATACCTCTCCCAGGAGGCGGGGCCCGACCGGGATGTGCCATAACAGCATCCACCACAGGTATATTAATCCCACAGTGTAAACACCCTAGCCCAACAACAACATTATAACAACCCCACAGTGTCAACCACAGTGTCAACCCCCTAACCCAACAGCAACATTAGAATAACCCCACAGTGGTAACCAACGATGGTTCACCACACCCTGTCCCAAGTAACCACACAGCCCCCCCCCCCCCCCACCCCCCAACTATTCCCACCTCCAGGCTATCCCACATGACCCCCACAGATCCACCCTACTCCTTCACCCACTTACCTTACACACTTACCTCCTCTCCAAGCATGTAACAGTAGCTGGAACATTTAAACTTCCCGGAATACAGAAGCCAATCCTGTTAAAGGGGGATGTGGCTTCACTGGATGCCCCAAGGGAAGGACTCCAAGAGCACGGATGTTCCACATTTCTTAGGAAGTTAGGGTTGAAAGTCTGGACTAGGAATATGGAGCTCCAGTGTAGGGCAAACAAATCGAAGCAAAGTAGCAATTCAAAGATGCCGCTCCATGGAAAATGTGACTCATGCCTGTTGCGGCACGGTAGCACAGTGGTTAGCACCGCTGCCTCACAGCTCCAGGGACCAGGGTTCCATTCCCGGCTTGGGTCACTGTCTGTGCGGATTCTGCACGTTCTCCTGGCGTCTGCATGGGCTTCCTCCGGGTGCTCCTGTTTCCTCCCACAGTCCGAAAGACGTGCTGGTTCGGTGCATTGGCCATGCTAAATTGCCCCTTAGTGTCCCGGGATGCGTAGATTAGATGGATTGGCAGGGTAAATATGTGGGGTTACTGGGATAGTGCCTAGGTGGGATAGTTTTCGGTGCAGGCTCGATGGGCCGAATTGCCTCCTTCTGCACTGTAGGAATTCTATGATGTATCGGACTGAATCTTCTGAGGGGTGGCATTGGTCTGAGAGCATCACGAGTACAACAGGAACAGTATTTAAACAGCAGCCTGGAGGAGCATCTGGAGAGGGTCCAGCAATCCAGGAGCAATGTGAGGATTTAAACAGCAGCCTGGCAGAAGTGGGAAAAGAAAGTTTGAGAATGTTTGTGGTGGTGATGTTCCAGTCAGCATCGTAGTGAAGTTTGTAAAAACTAAGGCTTTCCACCTTATCATTCCCTCAGGAATATGAATTGTTAGTTGGCTACCATTGATTAAGATATCTAAAGAAAAGAGAAACAAATAAGCAGATAAATAAATTAATTATCGTCTGAATTAAAATGAAATTAAATCAATTCACTCATTATAATCTACATTTACGTCTGTTGGCTCACAAAATGAAGTACTGTGAACTAACAAATGAAAAATCAATTAAACAATAGAAATAGCAGTACAAGTAGAGTGTGTTGAGACTTCAGCGATCGGGAGTTTGTGAACAGCAGACTGTGAGATTCCGGAGAAGTGACCAGCAGATCTCTGGACGGAGCTAAAGTCAAAGAGGTGCATTCCTCTGCTGATCTTGATAGCCACTGAAAATGCATGCCCACCTGGCCCTCTTGGAAGGAGGTCTTGTTCTGTTTAAATCCTCAGGGCTGCTCCTGTATTGTTTCATCCTCTCCAGATGTTCTGGGAGCTGCAGATGTCAGAAATGACCTGCTGTTTCTCTGACATATACAGGACGCTGGCTGATTGTTTAACATATACTGAGGGCATTGCCTCCTTCAAACTGCAGATCCATGTTTATTCTGTCAGTCCTTTGAAGTGGCATGTCACCGACAGCATTTAATTTGATTTGATTTATTATTGTCACAGGTATTAGTACAGGGTGAAAAGTATTGTTCCTTGTGCGCTATACAGATAAAGCATACCCTCCATGGAGAAGGAATGGAGGGAGTGCAGAATGTAGTGTTATAGTCATAGCTACAGTGTAGAGAAAGATCAACTTAATGCGAGATAGATCCATTCAAAAGGCTGAGGAGGCAGCTAAATTTAAATTGTCCTGATTTACCCAGTCTCTACCCATCCGTAAACTGAAAGATGTTTTTATATTCTAATTTCCCCCTTTATAAGTGGTGGCAAATTTTTCCCGATCCTTAACTTTGGAAATGTTGCAATTCTCTGTTAATGACATACACAACAAACTCGAGGTAAGATGGAAATAAAAGGGTTGGTTTATTTCTACACACACACATATGAAAGAGTTATTCCGCAATGTCTATCCCTTTTTACACTCACAATAAATGGGAGATAGGAGAAAAGGATGAATGTTCAGGGCACGACCACAATAAAAATACAGGTATCGGTTTTACATGTGTCTGGAATCATGAGTCAACTGGAATGATCCTTGCGAGGGGAGGTTGGCTGGTTGTAGAATGCCCCCCGTCTTCCTCAGAGCGAAGCTTGCATGGCATAAGAAGGTATGTAGAATGAGTCAGTCAGGAGGCACAACCTCCAAGGTTCCAGCAGTTGGCAGGTTTGATGAGGGTCTGAGTTCTCTCTGCTGCCACCAGCTAGATAGTAGACAGTGCAGGCTGATGCCCGGAGTTCTGTTCACTTTGGAAGTCAAACAAGAACAGCTGGAGTTCAGTTCCAACAGACATTATCACAGGGCAGGTTGGGGGTGGGGTGGGCGGGGTCATGTGACCTCCCTCCTAGAAGTTGGACACAGGATGGATATGCCCAAGGTTGGAATCGAGGTGTTTGATTGGTGTCAGGATTCATTTTGTTTTTGCTCATATTGGTGCTGGGTTAACTAACTGCCGCTCTTTTTGTTGAACACATTGTCTTCAGTCTGCTAATGCTTTGGCCTTTAGTACCATCACTGGAGATTACAGGCACGATTGTCTTGCAAAGGTTTTTCCTTTGATAAAGGAAGCCGGACCAGACTCCTCATTGCCATAGCCATTGTTACCTCGAAATTGCTGCAAGGCATAAAGTGACTGGCTGAACTATTTGTTAGCTCAGCAATTCTCCATTTTTAACAGCACTGAAAAAAATAACTTTGTAAAATAGTGCAGTTGATGAGTAAATAAATGTATATTTTTTTTCTGTCACATCTTGACCATGACAGACATTATTGCTGCAGAGAAGGCAGCTGTTCCTAATGTTGCTGCTGCTGTTGTCGCTAGTGTTGCTGCAGCTGTAGCTGTTGATGTGGTTCCTGATGCTATTGATGTTGAGATGGCTGCTCCTGTTCTTCCTCACCAGAGATCTGTGCTGTAACTGCATACATTTCTCCAGTGTGGTTTGACAGCAGGAAGGTTCAGATTGAGGTGAGACAATCTAAAGTTGTAAATCACCTTTGAAGCAGTGAAATCTGACTCAGAAAAAGTTGCATGAGCACAAATCCTTCACATAGGCAGGCCAGTGACAGTGCAGCTTCACTCTACAAAGGCTTTCCAGCCAGTCAGTTTCATTGCACAATGACTCTCCACTGTTCTCGTTCCTCGTAGACCCTGGCAAGTGCCATGTAGTTCAAAGAATCCATGCACTGTTAAAGCCATACTGGCAGGATGGAATCACAATTAATTACCTAGTCACACATTGAAGTTTCTTACCAACAGCTCCATCGAGATTCTTCACTTTCCTGCAAACCTATTCTGTTTAAACCCAGGAGTAGACAGAATCATGCTTGGTTTCCAACATTTTAACATTAACACCTCCTGCACCTGAACCCACCTCCATCTCAGCAGTTAAAATTCAGCCCGCTGTGCCAGTGTGTGAGTTAGCCACACCCTGACACATAAGAACATAAGAACATAAGAAATAGGAGCAGGAGTAGGCCATCTAGCCCCTCGAGCCTGCCCCGCCATTCAATAAGATCATGGCTGATCTGACGTGGATCAGTACCACTTACCCGCCTGATCCCCATAACCCTTAATACCCTTACCGCTCAGGAATCCATCCATCCGCGCTTTAAACATATTCAGCGAGGTAGCCTCCACCACCTCAGTGGGCAGAGAATTCCAGAGATTCACCACCCTCTGGGAGAAGAAGTTCCTCCTCAACTCTGTCTTAAACCGACCCCCCTTTATTTTGAGGCTGTGTCCTCTAGTTTTAACTTCCTTACTAAGTGGAAAGAATCTCTCCGCCTCCACCCTATCCAGCCCCCGCATTATCTTATAAGTCTCCATAAGATCCCCCCTCATCCTTCTAAACTCCAACGAGTACAAACCCAATCTCCTCAGCCTCTCCTCATAATCCAAACCCCTCATCTCCGGTATCAACCTGGTGAACCTTCTCTGCACTCCCTCCAATGCCAATATATCCTTCCTCATATAAGGGGACCAATACTGCACACAGTATTCCAGCTGCGGCCTCACCAATGCCCTGTACAGGTGCATCAAGACATCCCTGCTTTTATATTCTATCCCCCTCGCAATATAGGCCAACATCCCATTTGCCTTCTTGATCACCTGTTGTACCTGCAGACTGGGCTTTTGCGTCTCATGCACAAGGACCCCCAGGTCCCTTTGCACGGTAGCACGGTAGCACGGTAGCATGACACATAAGGAATGGGGTGAGGAGAATATTTCTGTATAATTTACTTCAGAAGACAGTCACAGAGGAAAGAACATCTACTAGAAGAGGGAGTGCGCAGGAAGGGGAGTGTGTGACTGTCAGGCAGCAGTGTGGAGGGAACTTGAGTTAGAGAATGAAGATCCTGATCCTGTCAAATAATGAAAGAAATAGACAGCATTTTCTGCGGTCATGACCAAGGGTTTCAAGTCCTGTGTTGCCTATCTGGTGCCAAGGTAAGAAAGATCTGAAAGGAATTTAGAAAATGTGGATGAAGATCCAGTTGCCTTGGTTGATAGTTTAATGCCAGTTGTTAGTAAAATCTGGGGCAGAGTGACTAAGTATTTGGAGAACTATGAGCTGATAAGAGGGCTCCAAAATGGATTTGTAAAGGGTAGTTGTCTAGTAAACCTGGTTGAGGAAATCTTTGAAGAAATAAGTAATGTGGTAAATAAAGGAATGTCCATAGATATTAGTTATATGAACTAAGGTACTTGATAACTGTTCCTCATGTAATATGTGATTCAAGCACATGAACTCCATTGATTTTAGAAAACAGGGATCCTTTATTTTACTGACATCATTTCTATATAAACACTTAGAGGAATTAACTAGTTCCAATGGATATTTACAGCTGATGCTCCAGATCTACCTGGATACCATCAAGTGCTTAACTCCTGATCTCTAATCAGCCAGATGGCAGAGCTCAGGTGGTGGAGCTAATGTCCTGTGACCCCATGAACCTGAGTACTTTGTTTCCCAGACAAAAAGGGACTCTTCCTCTCCTCATTGTTAAATCCTGTTGTACTGAGGCTTCTCCTCAATAACTACTCCATAGTCAGGTGTCAGGGAACATAGCTCTTTACTCAGTCTATTCGCTCCACATTCCAAATGTTGACTGCCCACACAGGGCGGTTCCCAACAGCTCACCCCACACCTGAGGTCACATGACCCATTCCTGTAAAGGGACTATGTCCCAACATGCATAACACTCATGACCAATCAAAATCAGAGGTGTTGTCCTGGCAGTCTGCCTAGGTCTCTGGCGACTTTTCAAGTACTCCATTTCCACTTCCCAACTCTCCAGCCAACATTAGAGTCTGTCCTGTTCATTGCCTCGGCTCCTCAATGCAATGAATCACCTCAAACTCTTTTTAAAAAGTTAAAGTTTATTTATTTGTCATAAGTAGGCTTACATCAACATTGCAATGAAGTTCCTGTGAAAATCCATCCCCTTGCTTCAATTCCTGGCTGTAGTCCTGCTTGCTCGATCTCTCCCCATGTGTCTCTGGTCGCTCCTTCTCCTTAAAGCTGCTCTCTGGACTCAAGCACTGTCCCCCAGCTTGTCAAGGACTTGAACTCTGGCCCCAAGGGGAACCAGCAGTGTTGACCAAATCCACTGCATGGCGTCCACTCTGGCTGACGACCTCGGCTGGTGGGGACATTAGTGCCCAGCAGGGATAGGCCTGCTGAGGGCATGGTCCGGCCTCTAGCCCCTCACCTGAAGTCAGGAAGATGAGGACCTGCTCACCTGCCCTGCTACACACACAAGAGGATGACTAACAAAATGAGAGTGCATGGCATTTGAGGAAACCGATTGGTTTAGATATGGATTGGTCTGGAAATAAGCGTAGGGATAGTAAGTATCTAGTCAAATTGGCAGTATTTGATTAGTTGAAAGTGAGCCACAGCTTTCACTATTTGGATGAAGGAACAGAGAGCCAGATGTCTAAGTTTATTGATGCCAATGTGTTAAATGGCAGAGTAAGTAGTGCAGACAGGAGCAGAAATTGGCAAAGGGAGATTACTACATTATATGACTGCGAAAAACTGTGGCAGATGGAGTTTCATATGGGAAATGCGAGATCATCTACTTTGGAACTAAGAAAGATATATCAGGATATTTTTGGACAAGGTGCTGGGAGCTGGGATGCTGAGTAGAGAGGTTTGGAAGTCCAAGTATAGAAATCAAGAAAAAACATTGAAAATGTGCACAGGATATCTTAAAAGGTGAATGGAATGTTGGCCGATCTCTCAAGACAACTAGAATACAAAGGTTATGTTCCAGCTATACAGAGCTCTGGTTACTGCATTTTGTTCTGAAACTCTCAAATCTCTCTGGGACAGAAACAATTGAAAGTTTCAAATGGAGATTGAGTATTAAGAGTAACAAAACCAAAATGGATATCAATTAATAGTTAATCTGGTCTTAAGCTCCTATATTAGATTAAAACATTCTCAACAATATTGGCAACAAAACCTGACTCCAAAGAGCCTGTATTGTTGATGCTACAGATGACATTGCAGGAGCAGAGTGGCATCCATGCCACTTGCAGATACTTCCAATGAAGCTGTTATTGAAGGCGTTAGGAGCGTGTATCAGAGCGTGGATTGTGACGTCATTGACCGTGATGTATCAGTGTTAACTTCAACACTATTAAAGTTCAAAGTTTATTTATTAGTGTTACAAGTAGGCTTACATTAACACTGCAGTGAAGTTACTGTGAAAATCGCCTAGTCGCCACACTCTGGCACCTGTTCGGGTACACTGAGGGAGAATTTGGCCAATGCACCTAACCAGCACATCTTTCGGACTGTGGGAGGAACCCGGAGCACCTGGAGAAAACCCACACAGACATGGAGAGAACGTGCAGCCTCCGCACAAACAGTGACCCAAGCCGAGAATCAAACCTGGGTCTCTGGCGATGTGGGGCAGCAGTGCTAACCACTGTACCACCGTGCCACCCTCTAAATAACAACTTCTGTTACCGCCCCACATCTGAACACACATTCAGCAACAGGAAGGATACCCCCAACCAGTGCTATTTAGGGATCGTCCAATACTTTTGGGTTAGTTGCTGCTTGTTCTTTACCGGCAAATACCCACAGAGAATCACAGTCTGCTGAAAGAGGGAGGAAAGGGGAGGGAGAGGAAATACTCTCAGCAAGAGGCCCTAGCCATTTAATATCTTCAGCAATCTTCTTACATCAACTCCAGTGTGGAACATAGAAGCATAGGAACATAGAAAATAGGAGCAATAGGCCATTCGGCCCTTCAAACCTGCTCCGCCATTCATCATGATCATGGTTGATCATCCACTTCAATAGCCTGATCCCAAATCCCCCTTCCCCCCAATCTCCTTTCATCCCTTCCTCAACAACAGCTATATCAAGCTGCTCTTTGAAATCTCGCTTCAGCGAGACCAGAAATTCCCGCCCGAGGTCAATGGACATTCCCGTTGTCCACCCCTTGCCCGCTCTGATTCTGTGGCAGGCGGGACGGTAGAATTCCGCGAATGTTTTGGCCTCAGCAGCTTTCTGTGTAGTGAATTCCATAGATTCACCACTCTCTGGGTAAAGAAATTTCTCCTCATCTCAGTCCGAAAAGGTTCACCCCTTATCCTTCGACTATGACCCCGGGTTCTGGACACCCTCGGGAACATCCTTCTTGCGTCTACTCTGTCTGGTCCTGTTAGAACTTGATAGATTTCTATGAGACGCCCCCCCCCCCCCCCCCCCCCCCCCCCGCCAACCGCCCTTTTGAACTCCAGCGAATATAATCCCAACTGATTCAATCTGTCCTCGTGTCAGTCCCACCATCCCAGGGATCTACTGGTAAACCTTCGCTGCATTCCCTTAATCGCAAAAACATCCTTCCTTAGATCAGTAGACCAAAACTGCACACAGGTGAGGCATGCCAAGGTCCTGTATAATGCAGCAAGACATCCCTGCTCCTGTACTTGAATCCTCTCACTATGAAGGCCAACATACCTTCTTTACCGCCTGCTACACCTGCATGCTTACCATCAGTGACTTGTGTACGAGGACATCCAGGGTCTCGTTGCACATTTCCCTCTCTTAGGTACAGTATGCAACAGCTGCATTTTACAAAGGAGGTGCTCACTGAAATCTCCTACCTCTTGAAGGAAAACCTGCAACCTCAGAGCAAGGCAAGGATGACACTGCCAATGGCTGAAAAGGTGACCATAGCCATGAACTTTATGTCGGATCCCTCCAGTCTGGAAAAATTGACATCCCTAACATCCTTTTCTCCAAAGAGAGGCAAATAGAGCAAGCACATGACTATGTCAGGATAACTGGCTTCCCCATGTTCAAGCTGTCAATGCCTGAACCCACATTGCTTCATGGATGCAGCATCTTACTGCAATGAATCTGCAGTTGGTTTGTGATGATTCTCATCACCTCATGTTGATAAATGCCTGGTATCCCAACAGCAGATATGATGCCTTTATTCTGTGCCAGTCAGCTATACCATGAATGTTTCATCCACCATGTCAAACCAAAGGGTAGCTATGGGGTGGCAATGACTATCCACTGACCTCCTGATTCATGATCTCAGTGAGCAACAGAAGCACACATGGACAGTATGCATATAACGCGAGCCATGCTGCCATGCAGAATATCGTCAAGCTGACTATCATGGTGTGTAACCAATGCTCCTGCTGTGTGGATTACTGTAGAGGAGCCCTGAGTACTCACCAGAGCATGAGTGTGAGTGTGCATGTGCATGTGTGTGTATGGGCGGCACGGTAGCACAGTGGTTAGCACTGCTGCCTCACAGCGCTAGGGACCCGGGTTCAATTTCCAGCTTGGGTCACTGATTGTGTGGAGTCTACACATTCTCCCCATGTCTGCGTGGGTTTCCTCTAGGTGCTCCGGTTTCCTCCCACAGTCTAAAGATGTGTGGGTTAGGTGGATTGGCCATGCTAAATTGCCCCTTAGTGTCAGGGGGACTAGCTAGGGTAAATGCATGGGGCTATGGAGATAGGGTCTGGGTGGGATTGTGGTCGGTGCAGACTCAATGAGTCGAATGGCCTTCTTGTGCACTGTAGGATTCTATGATTCCATGTCTAAATGTGTAAGAGAGGGAGACGTGTATGTGTGTTTATGTGTGTGTGTGTGTGTATGTGTGCACACGCATGCATGTATGTGTGCATGGGTGCGTGTATGTGCACATGCACATGTGTCAGAATACATCGTGGCTTGCTGCATCCTGCACAACCTGTATCAATTATGCCCTAGCCATTAGGTATGAGAACACTTAGCGGTGCCGGCCTCTCACTGGTTAGTTGCTACTGCCTTTAGTTGTGTTGCAAGAAATAAGAAAATGTATCAATGAGTACAGTGCAATGTGTTTGGGTGATGTGATTATCATGGTTTAATAGCTGGCATGAATGCAAGCTGGAAGATGTGAGTTTTAAGTTTGTAACGCTGCTAAACATGTGAGGATGAGGTAAATTTATGAATGTTAGAAATGAGTGGTAATTGTTAGAGGTTGACGGGGTGAGTGATGATGCACTGAGCCATACGTGAGGTTATTGGTGCAGGAATGTTGCACTTGGAGAAGGATTCATGTGACATTGAACTTCTTTCGGCACTGCATCTCGGTCCTCAGGGCTACAATGCTGGCATTGACCTCGATGGCTAACTGCTACCACTTCCACCTCAGAGTTTGGCAGGAGAGCCTCCTGATCCCTTGTGGATAGAAGATCTCACTCTTCCTGTCAATCCTCCCCCATGCTATGCCACCGAACTTTGGGGTCCACTCTCTGCCATCTTGTGCCATTTCCACATCTTTGTCAGATAAAGTTTCTTGTAAACCAGTTTCAGCCACAATAAAGCTTCCCTTTAACAGGGCACAGGCTTACTTTAAGTTGCACAGCCATCTCACAAATTGTGCATCTCCTACTTTGGTGTCCAGCCACTTAGCACCATTCTCCGTGCTGTCTGGAACCTACAACCATTATAATGAGCATATAATGAGTACTATGCTACTTGTATCAATCAGACGAAATAGGCATGGGTTAATCACCTAACACAATCCCCATTTTCAGGTCTTATTCAATTTGTCCCCTGTTAACTTACAATGCAGCTGAAGACAGTATTAAAATCTAAGAATGTTCTGTTACCCAAGAAGTAAACTGAAAATCCTGTGGCATCTACTAATTTCCAAAAATGAACTTCCCTTTCAAGCTCCCAGCTGATGAGTAAAATGTTCTCTATAAAGATTTACTTTAATTGCATTTTAGTTAATAATTGCTGATTAATGGTAATACCATGCAAGCCAAGTTAATTAAAAACTATCAGTTCTGCAAAACGATCCCTAAGAAAAAAGAATAATTCAGCCATGTAGATTGAAATTGCACAATGTGATATTGGCAATAAAGGCATGAAAGTCCTCCAACTACTGTTTTAAGAAAAGTACAGTATTAACTGATTTGTTCCAGGTGGATTAATGTCTGTGTTGGACTGAAGAATTTTCTGCCCTTACGGGCTAGCTTGCTTGTGTGATCAAACATTTCGGGCAGTAAGGTGGCACAGTGGTTAGCACTGCTGTCTCACAGCGCCAGGGACCCGAGTTCAATTCCCGGCTTGGGTAACTGTCTGTGCGGAGTTTGCACATTCTCCCCGTGTCTGTGTGGGTTTCCTCCTGGTGCTCCGGTTTCCTCCCACAGTCTGAAAGATCTGCTGGTTAGGTGCATTGGCCATGCTGAATTTTCCCTCAGTGTACCCGAACAGGCACCAGAATGTGGCAACTAGAGGATTTTCACAGTAACTTCATTGAAGTGTTAATTCATAAATAAACTTTAAATTTTGTTTTCAACAGGCTGCTTAAATGAAGGCAATAAAGCTTCATGAATCTCATCTTAAGATATGCATAATTATTCAGATTACTTTACGTTTATCTTAATTGTTGATACACAGATATTGTGACATTCTGTTTCAGAACATATCCAACAATAAAGCAACAACATCACCAGTAGCCATTTGGTCACCTTCAGGCCCATAAAAATTAGACAGGACAAAACCAGTGAGAAATATAAACACAAAAAGGTTGCCCCAACTGCAAGTGCCATGTACCCGTAATAATTTGTAAACCTAAAACACCTTTAACATAATAAAAGTTCCCAAGGCACTTTACTACAGCATTATGAATCAAAGCTACATAAAGAGATATTGGTCTGGATTTTCATCCCAGAGATGGGTAGCGGGAGTTGGAAAATTTCCCACTCGGCTGACCCACCCAGGGGAAAGTGCCTGCAAAGGTTGGATTTTCACTCTGGGGGTGCTGCTGATTGCAGACGTTGGGCCTGCAGCACTCAGAAAGAGTTTGGAGGCAGCTGCAGTGACTGCCAGATGTCGAGGCAGCTGGTTAAAAGGTCCACCTCGGTGCCCTGCGACTTTGTTCCAGTTGTAACAATGATCACAGAACCATGAACAACCCTCTAACCCTCAACTCCCCATGCTCCCCATACCCCATGCCACCTCATAGTCCCCATCCACCCTACATGCTCCCTCACACGCTCCATGTCAAACAATGCCCCTTGATCCTCCACGGAAACTCATGCCCTCCATTCAAATTTAGGTCACTTCTATTCCCACTCATCCACTATATTACTCTATAGTAACACCCGGATGTGGGTACTTAAAAAATCATTCATTTACAACTTTCTTTAAAAAGATGTTTTTACCACAGCCTTATTAAAGTGTCAATTATTGAGAACTTTCAAAGTATCACCGGAAGAAACTACAAACACTTTATCTTAAGTAAATAAACATCAAACAATTGACAGAATAGATCAGAGAAAGAGATATCAATCAAACAACATTTTCCCTGAATTGCAAATGTTTCAACAGACTAATGGATACTTGCACTCTCAGCCAAGCCTCATTATACATTCTTGTTAGGAATCTAAGAAAAATATTTAAACCAGGATTGATGGTTTAGAACTCATAAGATCATAAGAAATAGGAATGGGTCATTCAGCCCATTGTGTCTGTTCCACCATTTAATAAGATCACTGTGGATCTGATTGCAGCCCTAGGTCCAATTTCCTGAATACTCCCCATAATCCTTCACTCTTTTGTAGATCAAAAATCTGTCTAATTATGCTTTGAATATATTCAATGATCTGTCTGTAAGTTTCGCTGCGGAAGAGAGTTCCAAAGACTAATAACCTTCTGAGAGACGAAATTCTTCCTAATCCCCATCATAAAGGGGTGAACTCTTATTTTGAAACTGTGCGCCCTAGTTCTGGTTCCCCCCATGGAGGGAAACATTCTCTCAGCATCTGCCTTGTCAAATCCTCTCAGCATCTTATACATAAGACCACCTTTCATTCTTCTAAACTCTTATGAGTATAGGCCAAACGTGTTCAACCTTTCTTCATAAGACAACCCCTTAAATGCAGGAATCAATCAAGTGATCCTTCTCTGAACTGCCTCCAATCCAACTCATGTTCCATTTTTCTGTTAGTGCTGCCACTGCTGTTCCTAAATTCACTAATAAACATGTTTAGCACAGGAATGCAGCCAATTCCAACACTATTTAAACGAGCAATTATCTGCTCTAATTTAAAACACTGGAATCATTTTTTGGTGCAGGATCTATTTTTTTTGCTTGCAGCTGGACAGCCTTCAGGAAACTTTATGAAGGGATACATCAGCAGCCCTTCTCTTCAAATGGGAATCCTTTGACGATTCTTTTCTGAAAAGAGGAATTTCAACAGATGGAGCAACAACATTGGATCTGAAGCTGCATGGAGACGACAGAGGGAAAAACATAGCTGAAATCCTTACCGTCCTAAAAAGATGTATGGGCAAATACATACTAAAGCTCTGAGCAATATTTATAGCGATTGTCATGGTGCCCTCTATCACTAATTGTAGGTAATTTTAGAAAGGGTGGTGGTAGCGCTGACTGAAGCCACGGTCGGATTTGAGCAAGAATTGTCAGTAATATAGTCCTGGTGGAAATTGTGAGTGGCACAGTAACGCACAGATATTTTTCTAGTTTTAGGTATCCAGGGACCAAATGGAAAACCACCAAAGCTTTGATCCTGACTGTCAAAATCCAAGTTTAGCATCAAGTACTTCAAACATTCCCCTCCATTCGTGACACTGACTTTAACCCCTGTCAGTAGTATAAAAACCTCATCCATTAACTCTGTTAGCTCAGGATTTTGAGACACTTTATTCTTGTCGTGCTGGCATTGCCAAAAAGGCTTGCATTTATTGCTCATCCTTAGTTCCCATTATAAAATTAAATGGCTTCACTTCAAAAAATAGTTCAAAGTCAACACGTTGATGTGGGACAGGAAGCAAAATAACCTTTGTGAAATAGTTGGGTTTTTAACAGTAATCCGAGTGCTTCAAGTCCACTTTTATTGATGCCGGATTTTTATTTCCATATTTTTAAAAACTGAAGCAAGTGTTTCCAAACCCCTGGATTACTAATCTAGTAGCACAAGTACGCCGCAAGCTTATTGCAAAATCAATTCACCCTCACTCTTTCCCTTTATCTTTCTTTATTTCCATGACCTTAGATCCTGATCTCCCAATGCTGCAGTATAATATTCTCATCCTTGTATTTGAATCCGTCCATATTTGTCCACACCTTTCCCAATCTGTGATTTCTTCTGATCCTATAACCCTTTCCCACCAACCCTTCTGTTTTCTTTATTCTGGCTGCTAGGGTGTGGGGCCATCTCAACATTGGCCTCTGCGCTTTCAGCTGTCTCACCCCACTACACTGTAGCTTGCCCCATAAACCTTACCAACTCAATACATTCTTCTTTCTTTCCCCTCTTTCTTTCAGTTATTCTCTCAATCTCTCATTCTTACACATCCACGTTTTCCAATGTTTCTGTAAAAAACCTTGGGACGTTTTCTATGTTAAAAGTGTTGTACAAAAGATAGTTGTTATTGTAGATTATTTAAAAACCAGTTAAGGATTAAGTGATCATAAATCTCTTCACAGTTTATGTGTTATATTTGCCTACATAGTAATGGCCATTACATTTCATTGTCTGTGAGACATGATGCTAAGTCATTGTACAAATGCAACTTCCCACCCTTCGCACTCTCTGGGCCCTATTTTACCATTGCATCGCGCCCGTTAAAACATGGTAAAGTCGGGTGTGAGGCCATTAAGGCGATCCACGCCCGCATCCACGCAGATGGCCACTTTACTGAAATCCGGGAATGGCTGCGATCCAATTCGTGCCCTAAACGGGCGCAACAGTGATTTAAATGCATTTGCATGCAGTTAAATTGAATTAATGAACTGCCTGCCCAACTTTATCAGCATTTCCCCCATTATCACCGTGTTCGCCGATCCGGAATCGCGCCGAAATGAACATGCTGAATAAAAGTCTGAATCAGGCGCTCCAGCTACTGAAGAGGCGAGTTCAGCGCATCCAACGGCTCTCTGGCTCAGATCAGTGGTGGGGGGAGATTGGGAGTCAGGTCAGATCATTCTCTGGCTGGGGGTGGGGAGGGGAGTGAGGCCAGATCGTTGTCGGGGGGGGGGGGGGGGGGGGGGGGAGCTGGGGGAGGGGAGGGAGGCAGGCCAGATCATTCTCTGGTGAGGGGGTGGGGAGGGAGGAGGAGGCGGGTCAGATGTTCATCTGGGGTGTGGGGGGGGGGGGGGGGAAGTGAGGCCAGATCATTCTCAGGGGCGGGGGGGCGGGGAGTGAGGCCAGATCATTCTCTGGGGGGGTAGGGAGAGTGAGGCCAGATCATTCCCTGGAGGCGGGGGTGGACTGGGGCCAGATCATTCTCTGGGTGGGGGGGGGGAGTGAGGCCAGATCAGTCTTGGGTGGCGGGGGAGGCGGGGGCAGATGGATTTCTGGCAGGGTCACTCTGCGGGTGATCGGTGGGGAGGGGGATGGGCAGGGGGGTCCACTGCCACTCTGTGGGCAATCGGTGGGGGGGAAGGGGGCAGGGGGTTGCAATCAGTCTGGGTAGCGGGAGGGATGCGTGGATAACGGGGACAGTGACATCTGTCCCGCTTTCTGCGGCCCGGGAGCGATCTGACACGGGTGCGCTTTTTCAAATTTTTTGTTAACAGCGCATGTGCAGTTCAGAGCTCAAATCATTTTGGGCGCGCTAAGCCCCGCCCATAGGAGATTCAGACCCGTGATTTTTTTTCAGGCTGAGTGCGTATGGGGGCGCCTGAAAGCAGATTTCCAAGTCGGATCTGATTCAGCACTTAGAATGAAAATGGTAAAATTAGGCCCTCTGTGTTTTAGATCAATATTAGGTAAGAATTAATGCTACAGGGGATGAATCCTTGAAGGGATTTAGCCCTCTTGGCATACACTGAGAATACAAGTTGTAGTATTGGATATGGAGAACAGCTTGTTATGCATACCCTTAATTTGATGTTCATATAAGTTGATGGATGACATTTTGTTGTATTCATTCAAGGGATATTAGCATCACTAACTAGGCCAGCATTTACTGCCCATCCTTAATTGCCCCTGAGAAGGTGGTGATGAGCTACTTTCTTGAACCACAGCAATCCATGTGGTGTCATTACACTGTGCTGTTGGGAAGGGTGTTCCAGGATTTTGAACCAGCAACAGTGAAAGAATGGCAATATATTTCCAAATCCTATTATAGAAAGGATATTATTAAACTAGAAAGAGTGCAGAAAAGATTTACTAGGATGCCACCAGGACTTGATGGTTTGAGTTATAAGGAGAGGCTGGATAGACTGGTACTTTTTTCCCTGGAGCGTAGGAGGCTGGGGGGTGATCTTATAGAGGTCTATAAGATAATGAGGGGCATAGATCAGCTTGATAGTCAGTATCTTTTCCCAAAGGTAGGGAAGTCTAAAACTAGAGGGCATAGGTTGAAGGTGAAAGGGGAGAGATACAAAAGGGTGCAGAGGGGCAATTTTTTCACACAGAGGATGGTGAGTGTCTGGAACAAGCTGCCAGAGGGTACAATTTTGTCTTTTCAAAAACATTTAGACAGTTATATGGGTAAGATGGGCGTAGAGGGATATGGGCCAAATGCGGGCAATTGAGACTAGCTTAGGGGTTTAAAAAAAAAGGTCGGCATGGACAAGTTGGGCTGAAGGGCCTGTTTCCATGCTGTAAACCTCTGACTCTATGACTATAAATCAGAATGGTGAATGAATTGGCGAGGAACTTCCAGGTGGCAGTGTTCCCATCTGTCTTCTGCCATTAAACTTCGAGCTGATAATGGTCATGCATTTGGAATGTGCTGTCTAAGGAGCCTTGGTGAGTTTCTGCAGTGTGTCTTGTAGATGATACACACGACTGCCACTGTTCATTGGTGATGGAGGAAGATGGACAGAATGCTAATCAAGTGCTTTGTCCTGGATGATGTTGAACTTCTTGAGTGTTGTTGAAGCTGTACCCATCCAGGCAAGTGTGGAGTATTCATTACACTTCTGACCTGTGCTGAACAGACACTGGAAAGTCAGGAGGTGAGTTACTCGCCGCAGAATTCCCAACATCTGACCTGCTCTTGTAGCCATAGTTTTTATGTGGCTGATCTAATTCAGTTTCTGGTCAATGGTAACCTCCAGGATGTTGATAATAGGGGATTCAGTGATGGTAATGCATTGAATGTCAATGAATAACAAATTAAGCTGGTTGTGTAATAAACACACCAATATTCTGATATACAATGCTTATGTCTGATGTTCTGTGATGGGAGACAATATAATATGATCCCTGGTGAGGTTTCCAACAGCTTTATGAAGCTGGGAAATAGTCAAGGGGTTCCCACGGGGGTGCCAAGGTAACTATAGAGGGGCATGCCTGGGCATTGCCCCTGGGCATGCCTCATCAGGGTCAAGCTGACATAATCTTGGAAGAGGAAGATTCAGGTTTGAGAGGACATGGGGGAGGGGGAAAGATGTGAGGTACCCTGGGGGGGGGTGTAACAGCTTGAGGTCTTGGATGGGTCCATCAAGGAGCGACCCCTCTTGCCCACCACCTGCCCAGCAGCTTGGTATGGGCCTCTTGCCACCAGTTAAATCTAGCAGTGACAAGATAAGGCCCTGAAGTGGGCATTTTAAAAGACTTCCATTGGCTCAGTGATGAATGGGCTACCTGACTGCTGGTAGAATTGTGGTGAGGGCAGGAATGGGCGAGTAGGCTGCAGACAGGCCACTGGCTGGATTCAACATCTGCCCACCTAGCTGGCTGGGGGAGGGGGGGGGAGGGGGGGAGCATGGGGCAGTACAGTGACACAGTGTTTAGCACTGTGTAGTAACTGTATGGAATTTGCGTGCTGTCTTTTGCATGTCCAAAGATGTATAGGTTAGGTTAATTGGCCGTGGTAAATGCATGGGTTTATATGGATAGGGTGGAGAGGAAGGTTTTGGGGTATGCTCTTTCAGAGTGTTAGTGGAGATTCAATTGGCCGAATGTCCTCTTTCTGCTGTGTAGGGATTCTGTGGTTCTATGGTTCATTAAATCTGACCCCATGTCTTTCAACTCTCTATTTCCCAGGTACTCTTATCTTCGAATTTGTTTGTAGATCACTATTTATGTTCACCTGGTTGGTGAATGTTTGCTTCAAGTGCCACCATTCCAAGTACAATTAAAGGGGTGTTTCTTAAAGGTGCCATAAACTTAGCATTGGATCAGAGCCTTCATGACATACTAGCCATCACTCTCTCTGCTACACCCCCCAAATAAACAGGTTGCTGAGATATTTAACTAATAGTAAATTAAGGGAATAATATGGTCAAAAGTTGCCTCTTGCTCTACAAACATTACCATTTCTTTTCTTAATACCATCAAATTCAAACTATCTGAAAAGAAATTTACTGTACTGTACTGTATAAATCATTAAGAAGTAACAAATTCCATTACTGGAATAGATTTTATTATGAACTACTTGACTAAAAGGCATCTTAGATAAAGCACTCATGAAAATGCAATAATCTTGTAATCTTGTAGCAAAGTTATACATCCTTTGGGGAAAATATCCTGTGGTAAAAGAGAGGAATTACAAAATGTGTTATAATAACCATATACAATACATTGGAAAGAGATAATAGACTCGACAAATGTACCAATGTGTCTAAACTGAGACAGTATCACATTATCATGATTGAGTCCAAGTTTAAAATATTGACAGCCTAAAAATATGAGTTTTAGCTAAAACGATATTAGGATTTCCTTTCACTTAACATTACAATCATTGAATTTAAGTTTTAATATAGTAAAGCAACTTTCCAACTTATTTGCAGTTTAGCCCGTGTTATGTTCCACTGATGTTACTTGTTAACAAGTATATATTTTGTAATGATTTAGGTACGTAGGGTTGGATTTTAAGAGTGGGATTGGGAGGTGGGCTGAGGGGGGGCACGGGGGAAGAGATTATTACCACCACTGACCGAGGAGTCGGTTGGCACCTTGCCAATGCGAAATCCAGCTGGGGTTGGGGGGGTCTTAATTAGAATTGAGTGGGACTTGTGCCCGTCAGGTCCCACTCTGATCGGCTGGCAGCTCTGTTGAACCAACAGCACCAGGATACAGTCATGGCCAAGGCTGGAACCACCAAGTTCCCACCAAGGAGTGAAGCTGAACATTAAATTTAAGATAACCCTGCAGATTTTGGGTGAGCCTTGGTCAGGAGACCCCAGTGAGGCAGTGGGTGGGGGGTGAGGTTAACAGAAGGCAGGTTTGGAAGGAAAGAGAGGGGTATTATCTTGGAGGGGTGTGGGGGTGCCTACCCCGAATGGGCACAAGTACGCTCCCCCCAGCCCAAAGGAGATACCCCGCTTCCAGCTGAAAACAGTCAAAGCTACCGAGCTGCTCAACTACCCCTTCAAATTGAAGAGTTGCTGAAGAGGCAGAAAAAGCCCCTTAAGTGGTAATTAATTGTCCACAATAAGCGTAATAGTGGTGGGCAGACAGGCAATGACGGGCTGCCTGACACCTTACCCAACATCTGTAAGAGGGGGAACAGATTGAAGGCATGTAAGAAGGGGGCAGGCTGGTCAACTGCTTTATTTTACACACCAATCCCCTCCCTTCAAATACACTGGCAGCCAGCCTTAAAATGCATTCCATAGGGTCAACTGTCCATAAGAACTAGTGTTTCGTGTTTCCCTTTAATAACTAAGAAGCAATGATTATTTATATTTAATCATATTTGTAAGATTTCACGCAGCATGTTCTTGAAAGGCTATTAAGCTGAAACATAGGCCAGTATTTTATAGCCTCGCTCGAGTGAGGCTCGTAAAATCCTGCCCGAGGCCAATGGAGAATTCCGTCCTGTGAGCCCCGGCCGCCCCAGAATCAGGGCGGGCGTGCCAGTAAAATTCCAACCATTAACTCTGTTTCTCTCTCCACATCTGCTCGACCTGCTGAGTATTTCAGCTTTTCCTGTTTTTATTACGTTAATCAATATGTCACATTTAACCATTAGCAATTCGATTCTCCATTTGAAGTACATTAAAAATGATTTCCTCATTTATTATCATGGCATAGGCAGCAATGCGCCAATCAGGGCAACCTTTGATATATTGAGGTCTCCAGATGCATCCAAACAAATTATGCTGTTTTTGAAATATCGCGCGAAAGTTTACCAAAAAATGGCGGAGTGTTGGTCCGGTGAGAAAAACCGTATGTTTCTCTCCAGAGAAATCAGCCAGTTTTCCCTCCAGACCTTACCACCTTCTGTCACAAAGTAACAGGTGGGTGTGTTTCACACCGTCATGTAGGGGCACAGCCTCATCACACCGGCAAAGCCCGGCAGCACTGAGATCAGGGTGTCATGTTTAAAGGGCACCCCAATCAGACCAAAAAATAACCTCCCCTCTCATACCCAAGGTCTCATGGGCCCCACCTATTCCGCCCCCCGCCCCCCACCCCGTTCAAAGCCGGCATTCAAGCCACCCCACTCCCAATCAGAACATGCATTCATGCCCCCTACCGCTCTCCCGATCAGAGTCGGCATTCAACACCATCCCCACAACAATTAATGCTGACAGCCCCGCTCCTCTTCCCCCCAGTCATCGGGCCCCTTCCCACAAACACCCCCCCCCCACACAGAGTCAATGCTGGAACCCAACCCTCCTCCCCGCAAATGGCCATCGCCGGCATCCCATGCTCCCATGTCCCCTACGCCCCTCACCACCACAAATAAATGAATCCCCCATGAAGCTCCAACTGCGGTCCACCTTGGCACTGCCCTCTGCCACAAATTGGCATTGCCAGGTTGACATGGTGCCAACCTGGCACTTCCAACAGTTCCAATCTGTGTCAAGGGACAATGCCAAGGGGCACTGCCAGGTCACTGCCTGGCCATGTCCCTCTCCCCAGAGGCAATACTCACCTATATGCCCCTGGGGGATCTCCATGACAGGTTCACACCTGGGTGAACTGCTGTAAACTGTGTCGACGTGACGTTACGTTGGTGGGGTTTGAAAGTATGCCTCAATCTCAACATACAATGAAGGGGCTCTTTAATGATATGCTAATGTATTGTAATGTATATAAATTAGCTGCACGCCCTGAAAGAGGTGGTAAATAATGGAAGTCGCGATCTTGCTGGTGAGGTTTGTGACAGTAAGAAGTTTAACAACACCAGGTTAAAGTCCAACAGGTTTATTTGGTGTTAGTGACTTCCAGGATTCACTGGATCTTGAATCCCAGCTGCCATCCCCGCGGACAGTGAGTGTGGGTTCAAGATCACTCCCATCATTTAGCTTGCTTCATTAAATATTATAATCTGTTGTGAGACTGTGCATTCTTTTGAGATTTTGTAAAGTTTCTGTTTAGATCATAGTTAATAGCAGCGAAAGAGTTCTTCACTCATTTACGATTAAGAAGTTGAAGTTTGCACTGAGCAGCTACTCAGGGCTTTAGGTCCTCAAAGGGACAAGAACAGAGGCGAACTGGGTGTGAAGATTCTGGTATCGGTTTGTGAGCGGGTTTCTGAATGTCATTCCTGATGCTGGCACCCCAGAGAGCTCACTCAATTCAGTAATAATGGGTCATTGAAGAGCTCAATGAAGGCCTTAGAATCTTATTTATGGCACTGAGCGAGGCCATTTGGCCCATCATCTCTATGCCAGCCAACAAGGAGACATCCAGCTTAATCCCACTTTCCAGCTCTTAGTCTGTCACCTTGTAAATTACAGTACTTCAAATGCATATCCATGTATTCGTAAATATTAAGAGAGTTTCTGTCTCTGCCACCCTTTCAGATAGCGAATTCGAAATCCCCTCCACCCTCTAAGTGAAAAAAATGTGCCCTCAAATCCCCTCCAAACCTTTTACCCTAAATATATGCCTCTTGATATGGAACTTCAATTATGTGGGGAGGACCTTCCTATGCACTCGATCTGGACCCCTCATGATTTTAGGCCTTTAGTCAGGTCTGCCCTCAGTCTCGGGGTTCCAAAGAAAACAGCCCTGGCCTATCCAATCTTTCCTCAGACCAGGCACCATCCTCTGCTACTGTTTCTCACAAGAGAGAAGAACAAGAGAGAAAGGCCAAAAAGCCTGCAAAAAAAATGAAAATAAATGGGGGCAATTGTCGCAATCTAAAAGCTAAAATTGTTGAACTCAGCGTTGAGTCCAGAAGGCTGTACAGTGATGGGTCAAAAGTTCAGAGCTATTCCTCAAGCTTACAGTGAGCTTTATTGGCTATAGAGGCTAAGGCCAAAGGTCAGAGAGGGAGCAAGTTGGAGAATTATAATGCAAGTGATTGGAAGCTCAGTTTGATGCATGTGCCACAAAACATTCTAGAACTCTTCAAAAGATAGGAAGATGCTGGGAACTGATGGCTGTCACAGCGAGGAAACATGTTGCCCTCAAATTTAGTGATGTCTCCCTCTAGTATCTACTAGATGTGGTGAAGGCCAGCTGTGGTGTTGTTTACCCCCCCTTTCTGGGCAAAGACCAGCAAGCAAGGTGGAAAATCCAGGTTGGGAAGTGGTGGCAGTGTTATTCAGCACCAAAACCATCCAAAAGAGAACAACTGCCCAGTGGCAAAAGAGGGTGGATAGTCTGCCCTGTTCTGCCAGGGTAAGTCACTCTTCTCATCATTCTCAACTCACACACCCATCGCATCCACCGAGATCTCACTCACTCTCAGCTCAAGGAACATCACCACTCACTCTCTCTCATTCACATCTTCATCTCCCCTGCAGATGGTGCCCTCATCACATCCATGACACCACTCACCACCCACACATGCCAGGCATCCTTCTCTCCATCTGTATTAATGCAGGACAAGCTGGCACACAACAAAAGGGAGATGTCACAGACTGGTGGAGGAATGCCCTCATGAACTTTGAAAATAAAGCAACCTAACTGGCCGGTGACAATGTGGACCATTCCTATGCTGACCGTGTAGTTAGCGGTACTCAACAAGAAGAGGAGCCAGCACTACAACATCAGTCAGACAACCATGCTGTGAGTCATGTCTCTTGTTTCACAGACCCCTGCCATGCACTAATGATCTCTCATTTCTTCCAGATCCATGAAGCAGCCAAGGGGATCGACAAGCCAGGTCCTCAACACCAGCCCAAGAAGAGGAATCCACAGACATCAAATTTGTTGACCCATCACAGCAGTCAACCACGCTCTCCACCAGGGCAGATACTCACCTCAGAGGTACCCAGTTCTAGGGTAGCCTCAGAGTCACAATCTGGTGAGCACATCACACTGTCTCATCATACAGCAGGTAGAGGCAGGGACACCCAGGGTGCCGGCACTCGGAGGATTGCTGGAGGCCAGGAATCTGCCGAGTCCCAGTCAGATGATGAGCCTCTGCACTCGGTCATGCCTTGGTTGCTGGAACTGCAAAGACAAGCTCGGGAACATCCGGAAGATATTTGCTGCTTTCCTCAAATGGCAAAGCATGGTGAGGAATCCATTCAAGTTCTGACCGAGGTGATAACACTGGGGATCTGTGTGGGATCTCACAAGCCTCCACACACACATATGTATCTACACACCGAGGTCATCAGTGGTAGGAAGGCGGTATGTTGGAGACCTGAGTCCAGGTGTTGGTCCTGCACTGTTGCAGGAGCTGCATTCAATAGCGGAGGCACTTGCTGGCATCCATCAGTGTCAATGCGAGAGAGTGTGCTGGGCATCTCGATCTCATTCCAATTACCCCTCCCTCTCAAGGAATGCGTCCAGGTCCTCCCCTCTTTGCATCACCAAGTTGTGTAACACACAGCAAGCCATGAAGATGCGTGAGACCCTCAGGGAGGTATATTGGAGCGCTTCACAAGATCTGTCCAGGCACTGGAATCTCAAATGGCGTGCTCCACCAAAGCCCAGTTGAACCATGAGCATCATTGTACATTCTCTTAGCAGTGGTCTGAGGCTGCTGTGTGAGCGTCATCAGCCACGACCTTTGTTGATAACCCTTGTCCCCGAGTAGCCAAGCCTGCAGCCTGTCTTGCCCGTGGAGGATGTCAGGGATCTGAGACTGCTGAGGATGTACAAGTCATGGGCACTGCTGGGTATCTTGCATAAACTTGCATGTTCCATTTGTTATGGTTATAGACTAGGTAACAGTGAGAGAGTGGAAGACTTTGTGGTTAACATATTGAGCTGCTTGTTGCCAAAGAGATTTAAGAGCCATGTAAGTGTGGGTGATGGCACCCTGCACTTGTGGGAATCTAGAAATCACAGCAAACTCCAGAATATGCTTGTGTCCTGGCTTGCCTGATCGCTGTCAAATTTGGCAAAGTTGTGTGTCTTGGAAGAAATGGCATCCGTGACCTCCTGGATACATATGTGTGTGGAGTCTTGTAAGATCCTGCACAGATCCCCAGTAGAAATAGACAGCAGCAGTCACTATCATTGCCACTGACTTAACAAATCCCTGTGGCACCAAATCCTTATAGAAGATGACATATGTACATGACCAGTTCCTTTGATATGCACAGTCGCAGCAACACTAGTTCTCGTTCATTCGCAGGTAGTACATTCACTTTCTATAGACCTTGGGTCAACTGATGAACTTACGAACAATGGCTCTCTGGTGCTGAACCCCTGCATGCAGAGGAGTCCCTGCAACCCCTTGGTCTTGAGGGTTCAGCTCCTGCAATTGGCAAGTCAAGCACTACTGTCACACTCTTCTCCTTCTCTCCTGCCTATAAGCACTGAGCCAAGCAGCAAGTTCACCAGATTCCATCTTCTTGATGGTCTTCTCACTGCAGTATTAAATAGAGAGATATAAAGGTCAGCAATTGTCTCCTCAAGACCACTGTTGATATGTCATCATCTGCAGTTGCTTCTCAAGGTCCCTTTATGCATGCCAGAGAGTCCTGGCCACCAGATGGATGTCCAGAGCTTATTGATCATTGACCAAATGCACACCTCCATGGCCCCCTTCCCCACCCATCACCACTGCACACCACATGACAGTGGTGACAGCTTCGGCCACTCGACTGCATCCTAAACTCTCATCTCAGGCGCAGGCATTGTCCTAACCTGCAGCTTGCTTGGACCGGGGGCTGGGGGTGACTTTTCAATGTTTACTTAAACATAATGCAAGGGTTTAGGAATGCACTGCTCCATCAGTGTTCCATTGGCGCCTTTCCAAAGGGATTCTCAAGCTTGCCCTGTCACCTAGTGGTTCTGCAGCACCATAGCACTCGTTCAATTTTGAAGTCCATATACAAGGGTATAAAAATAGATGAACAATCATTAGCACTGTCAGGAATTAGTATTGCTTGAGTGAGCACAATTGTTTGACTCCCAGCCTGTCAATTTACCTTCAGCTGAATGGTCTCAGCTGGGAGTAGTGCTGACCTTTGACATTCTTTGTCATTTGCCTGACCATTTTCTTCACCACTGTTGTAAATCATGTCACTCTGACAGCATGGCAATGTCAGATTTAAATTTGACGTGGGAGAAAGGACCACAATAATGAGATGCAAATTTATCAAAATTAAGTTCCCGATGTTGGGGAAATGTAGCCCGCCATTGACAGGGGGGGAGGAGCCAATTGCACCCTTCATTTACGCTGCCAGGAAATGAGTCTTAGACCTTCTCGCAAGATTTTCCAATCCCGCCACTGAACACGCCAACCCCAATATGGGGCTGGAAGGAGTTTTTGGGGCCTTGGACAGTGAGAAGGGATCAAGGAAAAAAACAGGTGTTGCATCTTTTACGCTTGCATGGAAAGATGCCTTGGAAAGGGAAGGGGTGACTGAAGAGTACACCAGGATATATTAAAGAATGGTCCTTTTGCAATTGAAAGAGGAGGGAAAAATACATTCGCTGATAGCAATACGCCACATACACTTTGGAAGGGTATGGCTTGGAATCAAAGAATAGTTACAATACATGAAGGCTGTGTCTGTGCCAGCTTTCTGCAAGAGAAACAGAATTAGCCCCACTATCCAACCTTTACTTTGGAACTCTTTTTCTCTTCAGATAATGATCAATGTATTTTCAAAGACAAAATTGAAACTGCCTCCACCACACTCTTAGGCACTGTATTCCAGACTTTAATCATGCTGTGTAATAAGGTCTTTCCTCACATCGATTTTGTTTCTTTTGCCATTCACCTTAAATAGGTGTCCTCCCAATCTTTACCCTTCCACTTGGGAGGAGTTTTGTCCTATCTACTCTGCACAGATCCCTCATGATTTTCATCAGCACTACCAAGTATCCTCTCAATCTTCTCAGTAAAAAGAACAGCACTAGCTTCTCTAATCTATTCACAGCATTGAAATCCCTCATCCCCAGAACCAAGCTCGAGAATCTTATCTTCACCCTCTCTAAACCTTCACATCCTTCCGAAAGTACAGTGTCCAGAATTGAACAAATTATTCCAGGTGAGGCCAACTATTGTTTTATAAAGGTTTGTCATCGCTTCATTGATTATTTATTTATAAAGGCTAGGATTCACTATGCTTTATTAACTGCTTTCTCAACCTGCCTGCCGCCTTCAATGATTTGTGCACATATGCCTCCTTTGTCCTTCTGCTCCTGCACTCCCTTTAGAATTGTGATTTTTAGTTTATACTGCCCCTCCACATTCTTCCTACCAAACTGGATCATTTCACATTTCTCTGCATTAAATTTTAAGTGCTCCTATCTGCCCACTCCACCAGCCTGTCCAGATCCTCTTGAAGTTTATCACCATCCTCTTCACAGTTCATAATGTTTCAACATTTTTTGTCATCCATCCAAAATTTAATTTTGCTGATAATGGTTAACCTACATATTTATATTTGGTTTGGGCAACCAAATATGTTCATAAGTTCATAAGATATAGGAGCAGAATCAGACCATTTGGCCCATCAAGTCCGTTCTGCTGTTCAATCATGACTGATATGCTCCTCATCCCCATTTTCCTGTCTTCTCCCCATAACCTTTCAACCCATTACCAATTAAAAAGCTGTCTAACTCCTCCTCAAATTTACTCACTGTCCCAGCATCCACATTGGAGTAGTGAATTCCACAGATTCACAACCCTCTGGGAGAAATAGTTTCTCAACTCTTTTTTAAATTTGCTACCCCTTATCCTAAGACTATGACCTCTCGTCCTAGAATGCCCCACAAGAGGAAGCAAGAGTCAGCCCCCCGCCCCCCAGAGGCAGGCCCCCCTGGCAGACCAGCACCCCCTCCCCACCCCACCCCACCCCAATCGCTGCCCTCCCTCCATCCCAGACCAATCTTATCTGCAGAGTGGCATCGGGACCCCCACCGATCGCCCCTGGGCCTACCCACAAAAGGCCCACCCTCTTGGCACTGATGGGCAGTGTCGGGCACTTTGCCCCTTGGGCAGTGCCAGGGGGAACAGGCTGGCACTGTCACGGTGCCCTTGCCCAGGGGGCACCACCCGCCGCCCAACCCTCTGGGGGGCCCCGATTGCACCCCCTTCATTCTGACGGGGTTGTCCACTAGTTCCCTGAAGGTGGGAGCTAGTGTAAACCCCGCTCGAATGAAGTACTTCTGGCGGGGTGGGAGATTCAATTGGGACTTGAAAATTCCCAATAATTAGATCCCAATAAATACATTTCAAACATATTAAAAACAGATTCAAATGACTTATCTGCCTTCTCGCCGGTTTCCAGCGTGGTCAGACCGGTGACCGGCTTTGGGAGATGCGTATGCGTTTCCGGCACATGCGCAAAGCCCGGAACAAGGCCAGCGACGCGCATCTCCCACCCCGACCCGTCAGAAAAGTTGTGGGTCGCGATGGGATAATTGTGGCCCATGTGCTAGTTTTTCTCCATACGTCCTGGTGTTCCAACAATTTTCTTCAAATTGTTTAGATTGCCCAATTTTCAGTACTGAAGCCTTCCCTTTAAAATGCCCCTCACCTTCCATTTACTGTAGGAAAACTCAAAATACCCCTCTTGCGCTGTGTTATACCCTGGGAATTGGAATAAAACTCACTTGCTGACTGTTAAGCAAGCACAGTGAGATGCTCTCATGTGTGAAATCCTTCTTACTGGCATCCAGAGTTGCTAAGGAATCAGCCTCGGAATGACGGTAGGGGACAAAGAGCAAAGAACAGTGCAGCACAGGAACAGGCCTTTTGCCCACCAAGCCTGTAGCGACACATGACGCCTTTCTAAACTAAAGACCTTTTGCTTCTCTGCAGTCCGCATCCCTCTATTCCCTTGCCTATTCATGTATTTGTCAAAATGTCTCTTAAACGTTGCTATTATATCTACTTCTACGACCTCCTTTGGCAGTGCATTCCAAGCGATTACCACAGCGATTGACAGCGATACCCACCACCCACTTGAAGAAGTAATCGGATGGCATCAATTGGTAAACAACCAATCAATGTTGAGGAAGGCAGCAGGCAAATTGGATTGGGCCATGGCACATTCAACCAAACTTCTCCTTGAAAGATCACATGCTTTCCTGCTTGTGGTACAAGGTGCAAACAAAATCTCCCACATTTGAGGTACCTTTGCTACTTTAATGTCCAGCTTCTAGCTGAAAATGTCGATTGTCAATACCCAGTTTGCAAATGAAAATAAACAAGGAGATTCGTTGTGCCATTGTGCATTGTACAGTAGAGTTAGAGTGGAATAGAAGATTCTGACTGGGGCCTTGTGACAGAACAAAACTTCGGTTCAGTTTTGAATTTAAGAAAATGAGGCAGACATCATCGAAAGAAAAGTTTCATAAATTCTATTTTCAGTAAGTGGGGCTGGAATTTTCTGGCCCTGCCACTGTGGCAGCAACAGGCTGGAAAATGTGGTGAATGAGCCAAGGATCCGTTAACTTCGGCAGGACTGGAAGATCGGCCAGCGGGTGGGTGGGTCTGGAAAATAATGGCCTGGGGTCTGAATATGGTTGTCAACTTTGGCTGGACCTAATTTGGGAGCTGTCATCACATGACCTCCTACTTCAACTTCCCCTCCCCCCAGACTCCTGCCATTGGTCACCCAATATGTCAAATCACAGAACCCCGCCTGCCCAAGGGTTGTCAATGTCTCTCGATTTTGACATGTGCAAATCTGGTCATCCTATATTTGGTTTATACACTTCGAGTGTCATTGCTAGTCATACGTTGAAACGTTTGTTCACCTCCCTCACCAAGGATGGGTCAGATGTTCAGGTTTTACAATGGGGTGTGAGGCCGACTAGAATTTGCAGAGTGTGCGATTGATATCCATGTGCTGAGCTTGGCGCTGGTCCCACTGTAATTCTCTGATTATATTATAAGTGAGCTCCAGGAGTCAGAAATACTTCTGACTGAGAGCTTACTTGCTGAGGTCCTGATGAAATCAGTAAGTGAAGGTGCCACATATCTTTGGAAAGGACAGAAGTGGAACCCTAAGAAAAGTTACCCAAAGGAATTTAAATGATTTCACATATTTATCAATTCCAACCCAACAACTTCACATCCTTGGAAACGATGAAGGAAGCAGCTTGATAACTTCATCAGTAAGAGCAGCAGAGTTTTCCTCAGCTGCCTGTACTATGCATGCATGCCACTCCCAATTACCACTTTGACACATTTTCTTAGAGAATTCTTACAATGAATGCAAAGGAAACAGCATGATGCCTCCAAATTTCACCTGGAGCTGCTCTTTCATTTCCATTGTCACAAGAACTCAGCACAGAAAGCCTCTTGTGTAATGTGACTGCCTGTCGCATTCACAGGTATCAGATCCATAATGTGTTACCTGCTGACACATGATTAATACTGGATGTCATGGTAACATTAGTCACTTCTGACTGCTTCTGAAGCAGAAGACAGCCCGTAACAACAGGGATAATGCATCATTGGGCAATAGCCCTGTGAAGCTGAAACCTTTCACCTACAAGGAAGAAATCTCCTCGGAGAGAATCCATTAGGATTGCTGAAGGTGGAGAAGTAGGAGGGCAGGATCCTGATCCAGTTTCATTTGTCTTCCTCCTCATCTGATTATCCTGTCATTAATGCCAGGAAAAGAAAAACATTTCATGAAATAAAAGCAGAAAATACTGGAAAAACTCAGCAGGTCTGGCAGCATCTGTAGAGAGAGAAACAGAGTTAAGGGGCATATTTTTTCTGCTGTCCATGCCGGCGGGATTTTCTGGTGCTGCCGATGGCGCACCCCATTGGGGAGTTCCTGGCAATGAGGGGTATATTCAATGGGAAACCCAATTGACAATGGCGGGAACTGAAGATCCCACCACCAGCCAACGGTGGGCTGCCTCTGCCATTGTGAAATACATGGCGGATTACACAGAAAATTCTGCCCAACGTTTCAAGTCCAATATGGCTCTTCTTCACGGCAGAACATTTCATGAAGCTATGCACCATGTCATTTCCCTTGCAAGTTAGATGTAACATCTACTCATTAAATTTCCGTGGCAAAATACCCCTGTTTCCAGAATCACACCTGAGGTAAAGAAGCCAGTTCTTAATATGTGCAACATGTAAACACCGCATGTCATCACTCACCTAAGCACCAGAGCAGGAATATCCACCTTAGGGACTCAGTGAGTTCGAAGAGAGGATGGGGTGAGGCATACAAAATGAAGAGCAATTGAATAAGTAACAGGAGGAGCAGGTATCTGCTATGTGAGAGAACTGCTGCTCAGGCACCTCCTGATGACCATTTAAATTTCAATCTAGCTTTAAAAGATGTAAATCATTCTGAGCATCAAGCTTTGCAGCGAGAATCGGGAGCTTGCATCTAGCAACTCATATGGAGGAATCTACTGTATGTGCATCGCCATCCTGAACAGCTTTGTAATACTGCAGTACACCAATGCTGATAGCAGCACAATGCACAACAGTGTCTCTTCATTCATAGAAGTTTGGTATGCCAGGGTAGAAGTGCCAGGCATATTAACTAGTTAGAACCACAAGGCAGGATTTCACTTATCTTATTGGTGTCATTAAGACAGTTAATCTATAGCCTTAGTTATGTAATGTTCAATAGCAGGGGTATGGATCCAATAGACATGGATGATGCTTCTGTTTCTTACAGTGTCAACACATCTAGGCCTTCCAACCAGCCTCATCTTATACTTTAACAGTGGCACAGTGTTAGCACTGATGCCTCACAGCGCCAGGGACCCATGTTTGATTCCAGCTTTGGGTGACTGTGAAGAGTTTGCATGTTCTTCCGCTGTCTGCGTGGGTTTCCTCCAGGTGTTCTGGTTTCCTCCCACAATCCAAAGATGTGCAGGTTAGGTAGATTGGCCGTGCTAAATTATCACTTAGTTACCAAGGATGGGTAGGTTAGAGAGATTAGTGGGGTAAATATGTGGGGTTATGGGGATAGGGCAAGAGCGATAGGCCTAGGTGGGATGTTCTGTCAAAGAGTCAGTGCAGACGTGATGGGCTGAATGGCCTATTTGTCCACTGTAGGGATTCTATGACTCCATGAAGTGAAGAAAAGAACATTATCTCAGGTTGCAGAAGGGTCATAACTGCAACATCTCATGAGGCTCCTATTGGTACACAACAGCCAGGTACTATATACAATCCTATAATTGAGGCTGTTGAAGTGGAAACTTTCCTGCTTCTTGACTGTGATAGAAAAACTCAACAAAGTTCGTTTCATCAATATAACAAGCATTTATTTATGAATAACTGCATGCAGTATATGGCTGAAACTTGGGGTCAGAGAGCAGTTGGTACAACTGCTGATTCTTCCACAAGTCCGCACTTACACAGAGAAACAGTACAGTATTTATATATAATCATTATCAGTTTTTGTGACCAGAGCATATTCAGGAATTCGATTAGTAATAGAATCATAAGCAATATCATTAATCATGTTTTAACTCGCTGACCTCCTGGAACTCTTTGTCTCATTATTCATACCCTTATCTTGTCCTTTGATGGAACAGAAGAAGGTCGGTGACTCCTTCCTCCCTGACCTTATCTTGTTTTATTTACTCATACAACCTTATTAACTCTTACAGGGGTCTGGCATTTTGAAATAGCTTTGGTCAGCCGTTCTTTATATTGTAACAAATAGTTGACCAATTTTCCCAGCATGCTACTGCTTAGTTCATACAATTCCAAATTCCCTCCTTTTGTCATATCATGACAACTAATTAAATAGGTACATCCAGGACCCGATTAATGATGCATTTACACATGCAGCCAAGCAATCCTATCCCCAGTAGCAGTAGTAGTAGTAGCATGAAGGCCTTAAAGATCCAATCAAAGAATCCGTGACCCAGCCCATCCTAACCAACCCGGTGGGTTATAATCATGAAATTCACGGCCAATCTCTTGAATTTGATCAGCCTGTCTCTTAATATGGTCGGCCAGGTTGGTGATATTTTCAGAGGCATCTGGGATATAAGTACAGCATTCCTGACCTACAATGGCGCACGTTCCTCCCTGCGAGGCTAACAGGTAATCCAAAGCCAGTCGATTTTGTAATGCCACGGTCCGGACAGCCACTAGCTCAGCCAAGACCTTGGCCAGTGCCTGTCCAGTTGCCCTAACTTCTGCCGCTGTTACATTTGCCAGTTGTTCCAATGCTGAGGCCATAAGAATCAGTTCGTTGGCTGCCCTGCCCTGCACATAAAAGCGCCAGAATGGAGAGGTATTCCTTCCCTCGAATGGACGGGGATGTGGGTACAAACCCAACACTTGCTTACATTCAATTTTTCAACATAAATATATGACATATATAAATAGGCATGCAGTCCCCGGGTAGTTCGTTTTTTTTACTTCCAAGTGGCCATTACGGCCAAATAGTCCAGAAAGTCCAAAAAATATAATGAAGATCTTCATCCTGTGTTTGTATCTGGCTTGGAGACAATTTTCTTGCAATCTGATAGGCGTACTCAACATGAACGTCCTTCAAGCTTGACGGAAGTCGGTGTGGTCAGTAGTGCTTGAAAAGGTCCACTCCAGTGGTGTCCCAACTTCTTTCGGTCCCAGTTCTTCACCAACACGTAGTCTCCGGGTTCGATCACTGGATATCGAGGGGTGGCTATTCCTGCTGTCACTGGGAGGTGTGCTTGTTTCACCTGTGGAGAAACTTCAGAGAAAGTGTTAATTGCTTCAAATAATTCTGCATCTGTTCCCTCATCACATGGAGATCTACTCCCTCCAGGGGTTTTTCATGAGCATCCCAGAGAGTCCTCATTGGCCGACTGTAGACTGTCTCTGCAGCTGACAGTCCGGTCCGCAAGTGTGGAGTCACCCGCATGTGAAACAGTGCCAAGGGTAATACCTTTAGCCAATTTAATCCAGTTTCTTCAGTCAATTTAGATAACTTTTCCTTTAAAGTCCCGTTGGCTCTTTCCACAATTCCTGCAGCCTGCGGGTGATACACACAGTGCAGTTGTTGTTTAATTACGAGTGCTTCGCACAATTCAGAATTGATTCGAGCCACAAAATGTGGTCCATTATCTGAGCTCACCATTTTGGGTACCCCAAAACGGGGAATAACTTCTGTCAACAATAACTTCACCACCGTATGTGCAGTACAATTCGTGGTGGGGAAGACTTCAATCCATTTACTAAACACATCGATTATTACTAAACAATATTTATAGCAATTTACTTTTGGTAATTCAATAAAATCAAGCTGTATGCAGGCAAAAGGGCCATCTGGCAAGGGAATGGTTCCAGGAGGGCATTTAATGCCTTTACCCTTATTATTTCTCATGCAAATGAGGCATCGATCCAGCCACCTTTGCGCTGCTGTATTCAAATCTGGGTGCCACCAAGTCTTTAGAAGTAGCTGTACCATTCCCTCCTTGCCAAGATGGGTACAAGAATGCAAATAGTCATTAGGAACCGGCAATAAAGAATCCGGGATACAAACTTGACCAACTGGAGTAAGCCAGAGGTCTTGTGCCAAGGAGTGCAAACACCCCATTGACTTCCATAGCGTGCGCTCAGAATCAGAGGCGTCCCTCTGTAATTGTTGAATCTCAGTTATCTCTGGCATGCCCTTCGTCCCTAATGCAGGTACCCGATTTAGAGCCTGACTACCCCCAGTGGGAACAATCACAGAGTCCGATACAGCTGCCGCTTTAGCAGCTGAATCAGCACGGGCAGTCCCTAATTGCACAGGAGTGTTCCCCAAGTGTGCGCAGCACATTTAATAACAGCCAATTGACGAGGAAGCTCAACAGCATCGAGGAGATTTTTAACTCCTCCTCTTCCTCCGTATCCCCTGAATAGGGAAACAGTGGCATGCCAGAGCAACTGGGAGGATCCTCCTGTTGTTTAACCTGATGGGCTAGCCCAACCTGCCTATCACCCGATGATTTCATACCCCCACCCTGTCGTTTTGTCCCCTGATGCTTCCTATCCCAAAGTCCACATTCTAATTTTAAAGTTTCCCAATCCTTAGATTTCCCGTCCACACATTCATCAATCCCTTTTTTGCGGGCGTTATCCCTCCAACTCATTAATAGCGATTGTTCGTGGCACCTAGTCAACTCTTTTTTCCATTTTGAAATTAAAGTTTTCCATTTGCAACCTGCATTTTCTTCCCAAATAGCTTTTTCTGCTGCAGCGCAATTTGCCAAGTTCCATGTGCCGCCTAGTGGCCAAATATCAGTGCCTAATTTACTATTTAGTGGGGCAGATAAGCTACGTAAATTACGTTCCTGAGTAGGGGACTCAGAACACATAAAAAGCAACAGAGAATTGCCCCCTGTTTTGTCTAAACTCTGTCCCATAACGTCAGTATACTGTGCCCCTGACGAAAACGTTAAAAAAAAGAGAATTCCTGGTACCAAATTCAAAATGTGGAGATGTTCCGCTGCGAGACTGATGGGGTCTATTTTGGTAGTGGGGCAAAAGTACATTATCAGTAACCCCCACAGCTTGCCTCCTTGGCTTGCAGAATTTCACTGGCTGTTCTGTCTGGAGACAATACACATCTCTTTAACCTGTGTTGAATGCTCCCTCCACCCACATTGTCTGTACATTTAAGACCTGGCTGGCTGTAGAGATTTGCATTCTAATCAGTATTCTGTAATTTGATTTCTGTGTCTGTTTGCACTGTTTGAGAACAGATAACCACTCCATCTGACGAAGGGACAGCGCTCCGAAAGCTTATGGTATTTTCTACCAAATAAACCTGTTGGACTTTAACCTGGTATTGTGAGACTTCTTACCAAATTCAAATCACAG
Source organism: Mustelus asterias (assembly GCF_964213995.1). Classification (NCBI taxonomy): domain Eukaryota; kingdom Metazoa; phylum Chordata; class Chondrichthyes; order Carcharhiniformes; family Triakidae; genus Mustelus; species Mustelus asterias. The sequence goes on along the minus strand of NC_135807.1, from coordinate 50,979,734 downwards.
GGTCCCTGACCCAAAGTAATCAAATCACAGGGTCCCTGATCCAAACTAAGCCTGTGTAACCCTGATCTGGATGTAAAACAAGATCAATGGGTCCCTGACCTCAAGCTAGCCACAATCGGGTCCTGACCCAAAATACTCACAGTCCAATTTAGGTTCGAATACCGTCACCTGTTAGTGTCCTCAGCCAGGGACGAGGGGTTGCAACACCGATCCGAGAGAGAGAGAGGGACCAAGGCGAATCTTACCTTGTGCCGGTGTCCGTCTCTTCCCTCTGGGTCATGGCTCGATCACTTCTTCAGTCCCCCACGGAATTCACTCAGGGTATTGGTTTCTGCTCACAGCGCCTAATGTTGAAGTGGAAACTTTCCTGCTTCTTGACTGTGATAGAAAAACTCAACAAAGTTTGTTTCGTCAATATAACAAGCATTTATTTACGAATAACTGTATGCAGGCTGAAACCTGGGGTCAGAGAGCAGTTGGTACAACTCCTGATTCTTCCACAAATCCACAATTACACAGAGAAACAGTTCCATATTTATACATAATCATTATCAGTTTTCGTGACCAAAGCATATTCAGGAATTTGATTAGTAATAGAATCATAAGCAATATCATTAATCGTGTTTTAACTTGCTGACCTCCTAGAACTCTTTGTCTCATTATTCATACCCTTATCTTGTCCTTTGATGGAACAGAAGAAGGTCGGTGACTCCTTCCTCCCTGGCCTTATCTTGTTTTATTTACTCATACAGCCTTATTAACTCTTACAGGGGTCTGGCATTTTGAAATGGCTTTGGTCAGCCGTTCTTTATATTGTAACAAATAGTTGACCAATTTTCCCAGCATGCTACTGCTTAGTTCATACAATTCCACAAGGCAGCGTCAAGATGAAGCATCAAATTATGGTTGAGGATATATTTCATAGAATGCAATGTATTTTTCATTTACAGATGTAATACAGTTTTAAATGATTAAAAGGTAATGCTAATAAGTGCAAAACACTCAATTTTCCAGCATTAGTCTATTTGCATTATTATTCATAACCAAGTATGGATCTGAACGGTTCCGGAGAGCACAGTGATGAGAGGAAAATTGCAAGAAAAGTTTAAAGGGATGGAGTAGCAACATGCCCGTCAAAGTGATTTAGTTTCATTTCCTTCAGCAGAGTCAGATGTACAGATACTGGCGGGAGGCAAAGAGTAATTCTTGTGCAGCCGAACTTGCCTGGCAACCCACCAGAGGAAGGGCAATATGCCACTTTGGTGAATTCCTATTCTAATAAATAATTTTAAAAAGAGACTTAAGAAATCTTTAGTGCTGGCAGGAAAATAAACATAATGAGATTAAAAATGACCCAAGAATATAATTTCACTTTTTTTGTGATTTGAAGGAAGGATTCTCTTGACTAATACATCCCAGGAATTCTTGATGTTTGATGTCTTGAAATGTGCAGTGCTTTTGATGTCCTACATCTCCATTCATCAGGGAGGAAAGAGCTTTGATGTTGGAAGTTCCACTTCCTTGGTACGTAAGGGACTTGGCTTAAGACTAGAAGTTGGTCTGCCCAGTAAGATGAGGCAAAGCAGTGCTCAAGAGGGTTATTGGGCCCATGGGAAAGGGGTTTCCAAACCAGAAAAGTTGTTGGAGTCATTAAAGATGGGCAGCTTATAATGTTGCACTCAGTGCTAAGGGATGTCCTTTCTGGGATTTTAGTAGGGGCAGATGTTTGAGGGAGTGTATGACACTTCTTCCCTAATAGTGACCAGATGTCAGAGTCACTGACAGCATAGGGTGGATGAGAAGAGATTGTATTGTCATGCATGCCTGCTGGCCATGGGAAAATTAATTCATTTCCCATTGGCCCTGCAAACTACCATTGTGTTTAGTACTGGAGAACAACAATGGGCACAATCCCAGCAAAATGCCAGATTACCTGAAACCCATGGATATTACTCCTTCTATTGTTAACGCCAGTGTGAATTGTCATGTCAATTATTGCAGCCAGATTGACTGTGAGCATCAGGAAAGCATCAGGTCAGCCCATGTTCCATCATCACTCATTGAAATGCTTGAAGCAGCTCATTAAAATACAGGAATCCTACAACTTGCTATCGTTGTCTTGCAATGCAGAGCAGAGATGCATAAATGATATAAAATACCGGAACCATAATAGCATTAAATCTAAGAGATTTATTACATTAAGCTTCATGTTGTCTTTCCTGTATCTATTTTTGGTATCAGTGTCAATGCCCCCTTATTTTCTCAATTTAACACAAGTCGCTGCTTGACATGTAAGCTTTGTGACTGACTTACATCAGTAAATTTGAATTTCCCCTGAATCTGAATGATAACGGTAGAGATATGCCTCTTTGTACAAGATCTGAAGAAAAAGATATTTTAAAGTAATTGCTTTGTACTTGAGCCAAGGTATTCATGTAGAAACTTCCTTCAGTGAATTGGGCACTGCTAAGGTATGCCTGCAGCATGCTTCAGAGCCTAATGTGGATTTATCCATCTTTCTGACATGGTTTACTTGATTTTTCTTTCCCCATCTCTGTGAAGCGATAATCTTGCTCCAATATTCCTTTATGTTTCAGAGAATGGATCAAAGGATAATCCACCAGATTTGGGGAACGTTTTGTCCCAGATTTAGAGCCCATTCGACAACATTGATGAACAGATCCATGTAAACAAAAATGGAGCTGAATTTCCTGGCCATTCCCACCCATCAGGTTCCCAGGCACCAGGATGGGTGAATTTAGAAATCATAGAAACCCTACAGTGCAGAAACAGGCCATTCGGCCCATCAAGTCTGCACTGACCACAATCCCACCCAGGCCCTATCCCCATATCCCTACACATTTACCCGCTAATCCCTCAAACCTACGCATCTCAGGACACTAAGGGGGAATTTTAGCATGGCCAATCAACCTAACCCGCACATCTGTGGACTGTGGGAGGAAACCGGAGCACCCGGAGGAAACCCACACAGACACGAGGAGAATGTGCAAACTCCACACAGACAGTGACCCAAGCCGGGAATCGAACCCAGGTCCCTGGAGCTGTGAAGCAGCAGTGCTAACCACTGTGCTACCGTACCGTACCGAGCTACGCAAAATGTCGTAGACATTGGCAGGACCGGAAGATCTCACCAGAGGCCAAAACATCCCGTGGCAAAGAGTGGTTTTGGGGGTGCTGGTGGGGGGGAAATTCCACCCATATCCTTCTCAAACTCACTGGTAACTTGTAATGCACTTGGGGAGTTTTGAAGAATTCCAACTATGTGAGGTCATTAAAAATGCTTGATAGGCTGAAACACATCATTGGTGGCAAGTATATTTAAACTTGCTGCATGTATAGAATGTTGAAGTAAGTTGGGTGGACAATAGTGTCATAGTAATCTTACTGCCGTAGATAACCAGAGGCCTGGACTAGTAATTTCACCAAAGTGGTTTGAGAATTTGAATTCAGTTTCTGAAGAAAATATAAATATCTGATATCACAAACAAATATTACAATGAAGATGTTGGGCTGTAAAAAGAAATGAGTTGGTTCACTAATTTTAAGTACTAAGCTACCACCTGCACCCACCTCCTGCCCATGCCTCCGCTAGCATAGTGATCAGAAAGTATGTACACACTGATCAAGAAAATGCCGCCTGCCTTATTAATGAAGGAAATAAAAGAGGTGTTCAGCTCCTCTGCCTGAAACATAATAAGGGGCTCAGTGTCGATTTGATGCTGGCACTGATAGTTTGGATTGCCTGAGGCAGCTGGCAACAGCACAGACCACACTCAATTAAACCTGATCTTCAGGCTACCAACCAAACAAAGAGGATTTTAACTTTACTTAAATGAATGTCAAGCTGGGAGGGACAGGCCTCTGATCTTCTGACTTCCTGCCTTCAATTACTTGAGCACTGCTGCAATGCGAGCAATATTTTGTTTTCATTCATTCATGGGATGTGCGTATCGCTGGCTAGCCCAGCATTTATTGCTCATCCCTACTTACTCTTGAGAATGTGGGGGTGAGCTGCCTTCTTGAACCACTGCAGTCCATGTGGTGTAGATGCACCTACAGTGCTGTGAGGGAGGGAGTTCCAGGGTTTTGACCCAGTGACAGCGAAGCTGACATATTTCCAAGTCAGATGGTGAATGACTTGGAGAGGAACTTCTCATTGGTGGTTTTCTCATGTGTGCCTGCCCTTGTCCTTATAGATGGTAATGGTCATGGGTTTGGAAAATGCAACCTCAGGAGCCTCGGTGAGTTCCTGCAGTGCATCTTGCAGATGGTACACACGGCTGCCTCTGTGCATTGGTGGAGTGAATGTTTGTGGATGGGGTGCCAGTAAAGGGGGTGACTTTGTCCTGGATGACATTGAGTTTCTTGAGTGTTATTTGAGCTGCACTCAACCAGGCAAGTAGTGAATATTCCAATACACTTCTGACTTGTGCCTTGAAGATGGCTTTCGGGAGTTAGAGGTGAGTTAAACACCACAGGATTCCTAGCCTCAGATCTTCTCTTGTAACCACAGCATTTATATTGCTAATCCAGTTCAGTTTCTGGTCAATGGTAACCCCCAGAATGTTGGTATTGGGGGATTCAGCAGTGGTAATGCCATTGAATGTTAGGGGGCAATGATTGAATTCTCTCTTTTTGAAATGGTCATTGCCTGGCACTTTTATGGCACAAATGTTCCTTGCCACTTGTCAGCCCAAACCTGGGCATTGTCCAGGTCTTGCTGCATTTGAACATGGACTGCTTCAGTATCTGAGGAGGCACAAACATTGTGTAGTCATCAGCGAACATCCCCACTTCTGACCTTATAATAGCTTAATCTTGGATTGCTCTTTGCCAGCAAACTATTTGCTCCATTTGCACCATTCAGTCCCTGCTCCAATATTAGCTTCCCTTGTGATTGTGGAGGACATGCTATCTACCATTTACTCACCTGCTTCTGCCAAGTGATACTTTAATTAGAAAAGCAAACATGCTATCATGTTTATGATTGTCAATGGGGTTTTGATAACTTACCTGTACCATTGTTTGTGCTTGGTCGCAAGATGGCACTGGTGCCTCGGTTATCTCATTGCAGCTCTCCCTTACCTGACTCTCCTCATGAATATGTAACAGATTAGTGCCAGAATTCAAATTGTGATCTTGGCAAATATATTCAAAAAAGTATTATTTACTTTAGCTGCATAGAAATGAATTGCATTGTGTGACAATATTCATTGAACAACAGCCTGTAGTTATTATCATGCCTTTCACATAATGAAACATCACAAGGTGTTTCAAGAATGACACCAAGCCACTAAGAACATATGCCCAAAAGCTTGGTCAAAGAGATAGGATTTAAGAAGTGTCTTAAAGGAGGAATGAGAGAGGTAGTGAGGCATAGGGAGGCAATCCCAGAGTTTGGGGCCGAGGCAACTGAAGGCATGGCCATCAATGGTAGAGCAATGATAACTGGGAATTCACAAGAGGCTGACTTAGAGATGTGCAGATACCTCAGAGTGTTTGGGGTTGGAGGAGATTTCAGAGAAAGGAAAGGGAGGACAAGAGGGCAATGAGCTCAGAGGAGAGAGAATATAATAAGTTGAGATGAAGGTTGAAATCGTCAAGGAAGACAAGACACTTGCTGCAGAGGCTGAAGGATGACAGCAATGAAGAATTTTTGGTGATAAAATTCTGACTGTACCAACAAGGGCAGTAGAGAATGATAATTTTTAGAAGACTGGTGAGAAAGGTGGAAAAGGTGCAATGCTCGAAGGAGGGTAAGTGTCAGAGGAATAGGGAGTCAGCCAATGTGGAACCTTGTGGTAAGTGCTACAGCATGCCAGCCATGACAGAGCAAGTGGCGCAAGATGTAGCCAAGCTGGGGAAGGGGAATGCACTGATCCCTGAGGCACACCGCTGGTCACAGTCCTCCAGTATGAAAAACACCCTCTGTCTTCTGTCATCAAGACAATTTTGTACCCATATGGCTATCTCCCGTGAGATTTAACCTTATGCAACAACCTACCATGTGGTACCTTGTCAAATCTTATTGAATGGCTGAGCAGACTCATGGGGCCGAGTGGCCTACTCCTCCCAATTTGTATGCTCGTATGTATGTATGTATAAAGTATTGCACTGGTTCAGAAAATATATCAAATGATGGGACAAATAATTAATAAGCAGATCACACTTCCCATCATTAAACAAATCCACTAAAATAAGTTTAGGTTTGAATTGAAACTTTGAAAGATGGTCAGTCACATTCACTAAGCGAATCTTTATTCACATAACTGTGTTGAAAATAATGAATCCTCTAAATCGGATCAATATGAGCAAAGTGCTTGTACAATGAAGTATAAACATATAAAATGCTAACAAACGCAAACATTGTCCAAGAAAAGATTAATTGCAGTTTTAAAGGTCAGTGCCTGCTGATACAGTATCAATGTTTATTTTGTTATTAATATTTAATTTAGAAGTATTGCAATGTGTGTCATCAAGTTATTTCTAGTCAATGCCTCTGCATTGCTTTAATGAAATGGCTTGCTAACCTTTGTGTTGAGAAGACTCCAAGCTGGGTCTAATTGATTGGTGATACAGTGAGCAGTATGGCAAAATACAGGATCCATCTGCATGGTAAATATTAATTGGAAAAAAATAACGATACCTGACTAATCCTATTTTCAACAAGCCTGAGACTACACTCGGAAACTGAGTAGGGTAATAATGATAGAAATAGCACTGATTCAAGCAGTCATAATAAAACTGAAGTACAGCAGGAGAGAATAAATTTACTGATTGTAACGGCTAACCATGTCTCGAATAATTTATGCATTTGAAGGCTGTACATTACATGTTGTCTTATCCCATCAAAGTGAGACAGACATTATGTAAACTGCATTCACCAACCCCCAGGTTATCTGACATACAGAATTTTTCTCAGTTCTGTTTGAAGTCAAGGTTTAGAAGTTGAAACAGACCATGACATGAAACTAAAAATTGAGAACAGAAATATTATGCACAATGGAACAACATCTATCTGAAAGTCTCTTTTCCACATTCTTATTTTGCCTTTCAGTAGTTTTTTTTCCACTGGTTATTTTGATTTGGAAGGGAGACAGTTACATTGTCACTTAGCGCATTGCTGTCAAGTTGCTTCCGTCACAACGTCAAAGTCTTGATTTGACACCTGAGGTGTGACTACCCCTTACAGAGGCAAACTCACACCACTTGGGCCTGAGTATTATTGTGTCAAACCAAGTTCAGAGAATGTTTAGAGATCTATTTCTTATTTTATCAGTGAGTTTTATTTTTAAAAGAAAAGTGTATGGAGAAACCAGCAATTTGTTACATGGGCTTTCAAACTAGCCAAGAGTAAAACCTCAGTATAGTTGGTGCCCAGCTTCATAGCAACACTGTAGATGCAGTGCTACTGACTGCGTAGCGTTCAGTGTAGTCAATGGTCTCAGTCCAGAAGCGTAGGATAACAATAGCCTTAGAGGTCTCAACATCAAACAACTCAATAAGCCAATAACTTAGTTGGTCAAAACGAAATGTCTTCATAACTTCTTTAACTTGCCATGAGATGTCCCTGAAGCCCATGAAGAAAAGGTCTCCCTTCCCCCAAATTTACCTTCTCCCCTGATTGTGAGAACTTCTGAAGGTTAATCCTTGTACATTTGCTCCACAACCATGACCTCCTGGCCCAGACATGGTGCTCATGCCAGCAGGTTCTGGGCAGACCATAGACTGAAGTCAGACATCTCTCCTGTCTCGCACTGCCATAATAAGGAAGGTTGGCCATTCACTTCATAAGACCATAAGACATAGGAGCAGAATTAGGTCACTCGACCCATCAAGTCTGCTCCACCATTCAATCATGGCTGATACTTTTCTCATCCCCATTCTCTCGCCTTTTCCCCACAAGCCCCCATTTGTTCAAATCCTGTTAAAGCTGGGGGTGAAGGAACAGAAAGCATTAGAGGAGGAGTGGTACTCCTGGGAAAGATTATGGTAATAGGGAAGGGAAAGATTTAAAACACAAGGATGAGAATTTTAAGTTTCTGATATTGTCAGGCTGGAAGTCCAGGAAGGGCAGCACGATGGGTGAAAATCATGCCTTAAATTTACACTTTGTAAAAGAATTAAAGCTAGGAGGAATATTCTAGCCCCACCAGCAGTGGGAAGCTCAGCGGGCAGGGGAACATTTTTAGAATGGAGACCAAGAATTATTTCCTGTCAGCAGGGTGAGCTTTTGCAGTTATACTCTTGCGACTTTAAAGGTGCATCAAGGTTCCCGACAAACAATGTCGCTTTCTTGGGGACTACTCATATGTGCCAGCCTCTTGACTGAGAAGAAGGCTAAGCTGCATGAAGGCTGGACACAGGAGGCAAGACCAGTGGGGACGGATGAGCAGAGGATGGACATGGGAGGCAGGCTAAAGGTAGATGGCTGGGAGCCCATCTGGGGAAGGGAGACAGATTGTCTGAGGCAGGGAGACAGACTGTCTGGGGAAGGGAGACAAACTGTCTGAGGCAGGGTGGCTGCCTGTCTGGGAAGGAAAACAGACTGTCTGGGGCAGGAAGGGAGGCTGTCTCTGGAAAGAAGACAGACAATGCACAGTGTTATTTTCACTAGTCTAGTAATCCAGGGACCCAGGGGATGCTCTGAGTTCAAATCCCAGATGGTGAAATTTGAATTAAAAATAGAAACCCATCTGGTTCACTAATGTCCTTTGGGGAAGGAAATCTGCCGTCCTTATCTGCTCTGGCCTATGTGTGACTCAGATCCATGAATGTGGTTGACTCTTAACTGCCCTTGGAAATGGCCTCGCAGGTCAGTCAGTTCAAGGGCAATCAGGGATGGGCGATAAATGCTGGCCCAGCCAGCCGCACCCATATCCTGTGAATGAATTTTTAAAAACTATCTGGGGCAGTGAGGGAGACTGTCCAGGGAAGGAAGACAGGCTTTCTGGGGAACAGAGGAAGGCAGCGAAGAAATGCAAGGGTACAGATGTGGGAGGAGGGAAAGGCCTTGCTTCTATAGTCTGGACATCCTGTAGTTGAGAAGGCGAGGGTGTTTCCAGGCACTGATGGTGGTAGAGGAGTGGCCCTGGAGGGCAGAGTTGGTGCTGTCCATGGTGGGGTCTGTGGGGGTCGAACTGAGGGTGCTGGGCAGCAGAGGGAAAAGTCACCATGAAGGGGGAAGTGGGATCCGGAAGCGTAGCATGTCCAGGACTGGATAGATGAAAGTTTCATAGAGGGATCATGGAAACCGACTAAACAGGTGGGCCAGATAACGGGAGGGGTCACGGTCACAGTGGGCTTCAGGTCGATAATAGGAGTAGGTTCAGAGGGGAAAGAAGGCATGTAGAGGGTCATGGCTATCAATGCACAGCTAACAGGTGGAGGTTCAAGGGGAGAGGAATGGTTATATTGGGTGCTCAAGAATGACGGGCTGCTTGGTGGGTGACAGATGTAGTATAAAAGGCTAAAAGTATAAAAGATGATGATGTACCATCATTATTAGTCAGTCGTGTGTTAGACTCTCTTCCCTGGGAGAGAGAGAGGTTGGAATAATGGCGAGGAGCTTCATGCCTATTCTGTAACCTGCTTAGATGGAGTACTCATAAATAAGTATTACACAAGTACCAGAATATCTACAACATGTCTACAGTCATATCTGCAGTCTGTCTACAAATTAATTCCTGTGCTTAGAGCCCAAAATAGAAAAGAACACACTCAGAAAAACAGAGGGCGGGGAAAAGATGATGGAGTTGGTCTGGAATGTGACACATACTATTTTGATATTCTCTGCTGTACAACACTGCTGCTCCAAAACTGCAGTCCCTCAAAGTGAGAGAAGGGTCTTTTGGGTGGATAAACTTCAAGGTGAGCATAAATGCCAAATAAAGGGACACCCTAATAATCATGAAGCAACTGGATGGGAACCATGCTCAGTGCCTTCTCCTTTCTATGTGAAGCCCACATGGCAGCAAGTTTGTTCCTGACTCATCTATCTCAAAGCATTGAGAACCCAGCAATTTGCCAGCTAAACAGCTTACAGAGTAAGCACACAACTCCTAGGCTTTATTCCCACCTCTCTCTCTCCTCCACTTTCTCTCGCTCTCTCTCTCTCTCTCGAGTCCCACACAAGGCTTCTTGCACATGGCTGGCATCACCCCAGTCAAAAAGAAATGTTTCCATGCATGGGCGTCTATGAACAGGAGGAACAATCATCTCTGTTCCTCCAGGATTTAATTCATCTGGAAAGGGCCCATGCAGTTTGGCACAGGGCCAGGAGGAGCAACAGACAGCAGAAAGAGGCAGTGGCTTTTAAAGAAGGTTGGCCGACCAAGAGCCAGAGCAATGGCGAGCATTGTCGTAACCATGGTTATTTCACAGGCAATGCACCTATGTACAGGTAAGTGAAAGGCAATTCCAAAGGCACCTTAGGATATCCCACGATGTGGTTCAACACATCTGTCAGCTTCCCTATGAGGATGTGTGGTTGCAAGACTTGGTGGCAATCCTATGATAAAAGATTAAAGGTCACCACCACCTTAAACTTCTTTGCCAGTGGCTCCTTACAGTGCACCACTGGGGATCAAAGAACAAAGAACAAAGAAAATTACAGCACAGGAACAGGCCCTTCGGCCCTCCAAGCCTGCACCGATCATGCTGCCCGACTGAATTAAAACCCCTTCACTTCCGGGGACCAAACCCCTCTATTCCCATCCTATTCATGTATTTGTCCAGACGCCCCTTAAAAGTCACTATCATAGCTGCTTCCACTACCTCCCCCAGCAGCAAGTTCCAGGCACCCACCATCCTTTGTGTAAAAAACATGCCTCGTACATCTCCTTTAAACCTTGCCCCTCGTGCCTTAAACCTACGCCCCCTAGTAATTGACTTTTCCACCCTGGGAAAAAGCTTCTGACTATCCAGTGTGGCATCTCAAAGTCAGCAACACAGAAGGGCAAGTGACAGATGCCTTCTTCAAGACAGCATGCCAATTTATTCAATTCTGCCTGGATCCTGAAAACTAGGCTGCGAGAGCACTGGGTTTTGCAGCAATCACAGATTTCCTGCAAGTGCAAGGGGTTATTGACTGAAACACATGTGGTGTTGAGAGCACCTTGGCAACAGCCAATCACATTCATCAACAGGGAAGGTTTCTACTCCTCGAATGTATAGCTGATAGGTGATCACACAAGACAAATCCTGTATGTTTGTGTGCGGTTCCCTGGGAGCTCTCACAAGCCCTATATTCTGAATCACTCCCAGGTGCCACAAGCTGTTGAAGTACCTTGGCAATTGCAGGGATGAGCTTCTTGGAGACAAGGGCTACCCCCAGATAATCTGGCTGATGACACCAGATCACCATTCACAGAGTACGACTGAGGAGAGTTACAATGCTGAACATACCTCTATGATTGAGTAAATGATTGGCTTCCTTAAGATGAGATTTAGATGTCTGGACCACACAGAGAGTGAACAGATCAACATTGTCTGCACAATCTCGTGGTACAAAAGGCTGTGGGAGACATGGAGGACTAATTGTCTCCTCCAACAACGAAGGGGATGATGATGACGAGGGCTCAGAAGTCACAGAGGCCCATGCAGAGGCCATTGCAATGTATAGATGTGGTAGAGAGGCTTATGTCAACTTGATAGCTGACAGATTCCTGGCAGAGTAAGCTACCAAGACCTTTACTATTTGGTTTTCTTTCCTCTGCTGGCTGGAAGATTCCAGCTCCTTTTTGGTAACAGATATTATACTTAGCTTCAACGTACCTTGATTTATGGTAGCTGAAATAAATTGCACCATTTAATATTTGCCCTACTAATGGTTTGATCCTTTGCATGTGCCAAATTGATATACAGAGCCCTGGCACTAAATGTGTGCATTAGACCCTGCAAAGAACTCTGTTTTTCCAAAGTTCATTGCTTGATGCCCTGGAGATCTGTGTGCCAAGTGTGCAATCAGTGGCACCCTATACCAATGGAAAATGAAAGATGTGTGCTAAGCCCATCACTCTTGCATCCTGGCTTGCTTGATCCCAATCGAAATGGATGAAATTGTGTGCCCTCACGAAGATTGCATCCGTCACCTTCTGGAGGCACTTGAATCCAGAGTCTTGAAAATCCCACAGAGGTCACCTATGGAACCCTGGAAGGAGCCACTGCTGTAAATATTAAGCGGCGCTTTAATTTTCAGTGACACTCGCAGTGGATGCTCTCCAAGCCCCGGGGTGCCAAATCCTGCAGCAGGTGGCTGATGTGACCAACCAGTTCCTGAGCATGCGTTATCTTCAGCAACACTAGTTCTCAGACATCTGCAGGCATGTTAGGGACTGTCTGTAGCTCTGGGTCTATTGAGGCGCCTCTGAGTGACGGCTCTCTGGGGTTCATCCTCTGCATGTGGAGTACCCTTCATGGTTCTCCCGCTACCTTTGGTAAGCCAGGTGCCTCTTGACGTCTTCTTTTTCTTGTCTCCTGCCTATGTGCAGGAAGAATGACAGCACGGTCACCAGGCTCCATGTTTTGTATGTTCTCCTCACTGCAGTATTAAAGGGAGAGACTTGATGGTAAGTATTGTCCCCAAAGGACCACTCTGTGTCCATTCATCATCTGAAGCTGCCTCTCAAAGCCCACTGGCTCATGTCCTGGCCACCACATTGACTCCCAGTCCTTACTTTGCATCCTGCTTTGGCAAGACACCACATCACCCTTGCCCGGGTAGCCACAGCTTTCGCCACTCTACCTCACCCTCAGCTCTCATCCCAGGCGCAGGCACTGTCCAAAGCTTCACTCCAAGACCTTGCACTCATCCTTGCCTATGGGAAACACTTGTAAATATGCACCTCAGCACACAGCCAAGGATTAGGAATGCCATTGCCAATGGCATATTCCCTATGGGAATATAATTGCTTGCCCAGTCTGTCAATGGCAGAAGCACACCATGGCAGTCAACGATTCTGAAAGTCAATGCACCAAGGGTGCCAATGCATGTTGAGAGTGAGAAAAAGAATGGGCGTAAGGTTCAATCGGAAGGTACTGAAGGGTGTTGTTGAAAAAAGGGACCTGAAGTTCAAACACACAATGCCCTGAAATGTAAGTGCAAGTAGATGAAACCAGAAAAAAGGCCAAATACATTTAAAATGCTTGGCATGCATGCTCATCTATACATATACCAGCGAAGTATGGCTGAGAATCTTCAACACCACTACTACTCATTGTAGACATTCACCAAATGAAGAAGGAAACCATTTTCTGGTATTGTACATTAATGAATGGTAATTTTCATTGCTTGATTTTCTGCTGGTTAGCCTTTTACATTTATATATTCATTTATGTTTAGTTAATCAGATATTTGATTACTTCACAAAGTGCTTATTTCAGCCAATCACGGTTTTTGCTCTGATGTGACACCTCCGAGGCCACATTTTGAAGTGTTTTAAAAAGACACATTGTGATGGATGCTAGACTTTAATTATAGAGATTCAAATATTGGACCAAGCTCTCCAGCGAGATACACATTTTTCAATCAGCATTATATTTGCATAATGATTTTATTTGGTTTACTGTAAGCTGTTTTGATTTGCAATGTATAAAAAATGAGCTGTTTTTAGAGCAGCAAATCTAATCCGAGAATAACTTGCGTTTCTACAGCAGTGAGAAGTGCAGAGCAGGAGGTGTCAAACAGCAGGAAGAAGGGGGAAAAAAGAAGTGGGTAGAAACCAAATGCACAGTAGAAGGGAGGGGAAAAAATATGAAAGTGGGGGGCAAGTGGGGGGCTTAATAGCTGAACACAAGAACACAAGAAATAGAAGCAGGAGTAGGCCATCAGGCCCTCCAAGACTGCCCCACCATTCAATATCATCATGGCAGCTCTATGCTGGCCTCAACTTCTTTTCTGTGTCATTTCCCCATAGCCCTCTATTTCTTTGTCCATCCAATATTCATCCACCTCCACTTGCTCCACCTTAATAAGGAACTGCAAATCAATAAAAGCCCACGTGTTGATTTTCTGCTCATGAATTATGTCCTACATGCTAGTTAAATGTTTGTAGAAACTTAAAGATGAAGAACTGGAAGTTCCATAGAGTTTCCACTGATTTCCTATCATAATTTTAACAGGATATTATCTGAGCCAGCGGTTAGCCCAATTAGGGCAGGGAATCAGGTGCATCCCTACAGACTTTAATAGTTTTGGGGGTTATTTTAGTGAAAAAGTGAAAAGAGGCACTATGTGAGTGCTGTACTAATAGGATATGTATGTTTGAAAGTTTTGGCATATAATTATGGGATGGATTGTTGATTATCATGAATTGATCTTTCCTGACGGTGTTAAAACAGATACCTTCATATTTAATATCCAAGAACTGACAGAAGCATTTACAATGCCCCCACTTCCACTGAAAGTGTGGTGTCTCTTGGTTGACACACAGGGCACATTTCAGAGTGACTCCGGAATCAAGGAAGAGGACAGATATGTTCCAGGACATGGCACTGGAGGGCCTGTTTGTGGGAGCTCCAAACAAGGAGAGATGTCCTGAACCTTTCTAGTACTGCAGGGCCACTGGGAGCACTGGCCACTGCCGGTACTACACTCAGACCTGCAGGACTGATTGGCCACAGGTCTCTAGATAGAAGTGTATGTGGATGGCATGAGGATCACAGGGAGGCGAAGCCAGTGGGGGTGGGAGGGGGGGTGGCGGAAAAGGGCGGGGGGGGGGGGGGGGTGTGGTGCAGATCAAGGGCATTTGGCTGCCTTTCTGTAGGCTCCCCTTTCCCAATGCTGGACCCTTCAATAGGGCACTGAGTGCCTGTGAATGAGGGACCCCCAGAGAAAGCCTGACATGGTTTACTGGGTCTCTCCCTGCCCTCCCAGGCCAGCATAGTGCACACCAGCGGCAGCGATATGAAGCTCTTAAGTGGCCTAGAGTGTCTGCCCAATCCCACAATGAGTTTTGTCAGGGGGTCAGCGACAAGGTGGTTCCCTCCCAGCCAATAAAATGGCTCCCGAACCTCTGAACATAACTCTGGGAGGGCATTAAATTCTACCCAATGATACAAAAATCAAAGCCCAAATGAATACATTGGGCCTGATTTTGCCTTTGGAAACAGCAAACAGGGACTGGCTCTCTTTTTGTGTCAGAAACCTGCTTCTGGTGGGAAACTGATTGATTTTTGATTTCCCAGGGAATGAGCACTATATTATGATGTCAATGTGTTTTCTGTACCATTAAAACCAGTGGGGGCACAAATGAAGACAGGTTTCAGACACTCAAGGCACAGTTATGCATATGATCACCCAGTGATGGTTACACCTTACAAAACCTAACCAGGTTTTTTTACTAACATTCTGAAACACAGATTGCAATGATTTTTATACTTTTCATTCAAGCTGGGTAGGATGTTTCGTTGATAGGATCATATTATCCAATCAAAATCCACCTGAAGCTACAAGTGCCCAAATAAGTGTCTAATTGTTTCTTCGACCTACAATACCAGAGAGTCCTTGATGTTGTATATCTATTTTAAACTCTTTTTGAAGCCTTTATTTCCCCAAGCAATCACAGTCTTTTACTCTTGTATTGCCGATTGCAAACTTTCTCTCCCCTGCCAATCATTTCCTCTCCCTCTCCACCTCAGCCATTTCATAGAACATAGAAAAAATACAGCACAAACAGGCCCTTCAGCCCACAAGTTGCGCCGGTCATGTCCTGACCTACCTAGGCTTATTTATAGGCTTACCTATAACCCTCAATCCTATTAAGTCCCATGTACTCATCCAGAAGTCTCTTAAAAGACCCTACGGAGTTTGCCTCCACCACCACTGATGGCAGCCGATTCCACTCACCCACCACCCTCTGAGTGAAAAACTTACCCCTGACATCTCCTCTGTACCTACTCCCCAGCACCTTAAACCTGTGTCCTCTCGTAGCAGCCATTTCAGCCCTGGGAAAAAGCCTTCGAGAATCCACCCGATCTATACCTCTCAACATCTTGTACACCTCTATCAGGTCACCTCTCATCCTTTGTCTCTCCAAGGAGAAAAGACCGAGCTCCCTCAACCTATCATAAGGCTTGCCAACCAATCCAGGCAACATCCTTGTAAATCTTCTCTGCACCCTTTCAATCATTTCCACATCCCTCCTGTAATGAGGCGACCAGAACTGAGCACAGTACTCCAAGTGGGGTCTGGCGAGGGTCTTATAAAGCTGCATCATTATCTCCCGACTCCTGAACTCAATCCCTCGATTGATGAAGGCCAGCACACCATATGCCTTCTTAACCACCTCCTCTACCTGCGAGGCCGATTTAAGAGTCCTATGGACCCGGACCCCAAGGTCCTTCTGATCCTCTACACTGCTAAGAGTCTTACCCTTGATATTATACTCCTTCATCCCATCTAACCTGTAAAAATGGACCACTACACATTTATCCGGGTTGAAGTCCATCTGCCACTTCTCCACCCAGTCTTCCACCCTATCTATGTCACGCTGCAGCTTCTGACATCCCTCCAACCTATCCACAACACCACCAACCTTCATGTCGTCAGCAAACTTACCAACCCATCCCTCCACTTCCTCATCCAGGTCATCTATGAAAATGACAAACAGCAAGGGTCCCAGAACAGATCCCTGGGGCACTCCACTGGTGACCGACCTCCATTCAGAAAAAGACCCATCTACAACCACTCTCTGCCTTCTGCAGGCAAGCCAGTTCTGGGTCCACAAGGCAACAGCCCCTTGGATCCCATGCCCTCTCACTTTCTCGAGAAGTCTTGCATGGGGGACCTTTCAGCCTTTCTCTTTCCCTCACTCTTTTTGTGTTCTCTCTCCCCTTGCCAATCACAGCTTCTCACTCCCATTTTGCTAATCTCTCTGTCCCCCCTCCTCCCCTCCAGTCACAGCCCCTCTCTACTCACTCGCCATGGGCCCCTGCAGCTGCCTGCTGCTGGTTTTCCCAGGGTTTGGCAGTATCTCCGCATTCCTGGTCTTTCCAGGTTCTGAGAGGCATTGACAGGGGGGATAATCAGAGGCTTTTTCCCAGGGTGGAAGTGTCAAATACAAGGGGGCTCAAGTTCAAGATGAGAGGGAGGAAGTTTAAGACAAATGTGCAGGGGAAGTTTTTTGCGCAGAGAGTGGTGGGTGCCTGGAATGCACGGCCAGAGGAGGTGGTGGAAGTAGATACATTAGCAACATTTAAGAAACATCTGGATGGGTACATGAATATGGAGGGAATAGGGGGATATGGACCGAGTAAGGGCAGAAGGTTTTTTATTGGTTTAGTTGGGACATCATGATTGGCATGGGCTTGGAGGGCCGAAGGGTCTGTTCCTGTCCTGTACTTCTCTTTGTATCTTTTGATTTGATTTGATCTGATTTATTATTGTCACATGTATTAACATACAGTGAAAAATATTGTTTCTTGCGCGCTATACAGACAAAACATACTATTCATAGAGAAGGAAACAAGAGAGTGCAGAATGTAGTGTTACAGTCATAGCTAGGGTGTAGAGAAAGATCTACTTAATGCAAGGTAAGTCCATTCAAAAGTCTGACAGCAGCAGAGAAGAAGCTGTTCTTGAGTCAGTTGGTACGTGACCTCAGACATTTGTATCTTTTTCCCGATGAAAGAAGGTGGAAGAGAGAATGTCCAGGGTGCATGGGGTCCTTAATTATGCTGGCTGCTTTGCCGAGGCAGTGGGAAGTGTAGACAGAGTCAATGGATGGGAGGCTGGTTTGCGTGATGGATTGGGCTACATTCACTACCTTTTGTAGTTCCTTGCAGTTTTGGGCAGACCAGGAGCCATACCAAGCTATGATACAACCAGAAAGAATGCTTTCTATGGTACATCTGTAAAAGTTGGTGAGAGTCATAGCTGACTTGCCAAATTCCCTTAGTCTTCTGAGAAAGTAGATGCGCTGGTGAGCTTTCTTAACTATAGTGTCGGCATGGGGGGACCAGGGCAGGTTGTTGATGATCTAGACACCTAAAAACTTGAAGCTCTCGACCCTTTCTACTTCATCCCCGTTGATGTAGGCAGGGACATGTCCTCCTTTATGCTTCCTGATGTGGATGACAATCTCCTTTGTTTTGTTGACATTGAGGGAGAGATTATTGTTGCCACCCCAGTTCACCAGATTCTCTATCTCATTCCTGTACTGTCTCGTCATGGTTTGAGATCCGACCCACTATGGTAGTGTTGTTAGCAAACTTGAAAATCGAGTTGGGAGGGGAATTTGGCCACACAGTCATAGGTGTATAAGAAGCATAGTAGGGGGCTGAGAACACAGCCTTGTGGGGCACTGGTGTTGAGGATGATCGTGGAGGAGGTGTTGTTGCCTATCCTTACTGATTGTGGTCTGTGAGTTCGGAAGTTCAGGATCCAGTCGCAGAGGGAGATTCCGAGGCCAAGGCCACGGAGTTTGGAGATGAGTTTTGTTGGAATAATGTTGTTGAAGGCTGAGCTGTAGTCAATAAATAGGAGTCTGACATAGATGTCTTGGTTATCTAGGTGTTCAGCTGTGTTCCGCCTCCTTTGGATATTATTAAACTAGAAAGAATGCAGAAAAGATTTACTAGGATGCTACTGGTACTTGATGGATTGAGTTATAAGGAGAGGCTCAATAGACTGGGACTTTTTTCTCTGGAGCGCAGGAGGCTGAGGGGTGACCTTACAGAGGTCTATAAAATAATGAGGGGCATAGACAAGGTAGATAGTCAATATCTTTTCCCAAAGGTAGGGGAGTCTAAAACTAGAGGGCATAGGTTTAAGGTGAGAGGGGAGAGATACAAAAGTGTCCAGAGGGGCAATTTTTTGACACAGAGGGTGGTGAGGGTCTGGAACAAGCTGCCAGAGGTAGTAGTAGAGGCGGGTACAATTTTATCTTTTAAAAAGCATTTAGATAGTTATATGGGTACGATGGGTATAGAGGGATATGGGCCAAATGCAGGCAATTGGGATTAGTTTAGGGTTTTTTTTTAAAAAAGGGCAGCATGGACAAGTTGGGCCGAAGGGCCTGTTTCCATGCTGTAAACCTCTATGACTCTGCTGTAAATATGAGGACCTTGAACCCTACTTTTCTGTCTGTAGATGCTGCCTGATCTGCTGAGTACTTTCGAGTATTCTCCGTTTTATTAAAGAGGAACTCTCACAAGATGGATTATACTTTTCATGAAAGTCTGAAATGTGCAAAGCAAAACTCACTGAAATATCTCTTTAGAAGACTGTTTAAGTGTTTCTGGTTTGTTAACACCCACTGCATTCTGGAAACAAGGACAATGTGCTTTATACAAAAATCAACCAAAATGCCCCCAAGAAGTGAGACTCAGCCAAGTGTAACTCTCTCTCCATATTACTGATTCAGTCCTTGCACATCAATGAAGTATTGCTTTGTGTTTGACTCAGACTTTCTAAAAGTATTCTCAAAACAATCCAGCATAGATTCCAGTTGTATTCTGTGTTTACTACTAAAGTAAAGGCTTCTCTGAATTAGAAATATAAGGCAGCAGGACCACAAAGATACAAGAGAAGCAAAGGTGGGACAAGCAATTTTTCTTCAGTACTTCTATAGAAATACACTGACTTTAAAAATCTTCAATTCTTATTGAAATTGGCGAAAAATGTCCTCATGCTGTATCTATTAATGTCAAAATTAGGTTGATGAAAATTGCTTTCTAATATCCCTTTTAGTGTCAAAAGTACGATACGTGTGTTACCTAGCTACACTTTGCAACTGATCCAGAGAATGAATGCAGCAAGTTCAGGAATCTGAAATTGGGAGGGTTTATACAACAAAAACGCAGGGAAGCAAATGGCTCATTTGAAAAGAACTATCATAGTTGTGTATTTTGCTACTGAAACCGAGCTTGCCGTAGCTTTTTGAACATGTATTTTTTTTGATGGTTGAAACTGGATGACCCTTAAGCTTAATATAGAAGCAGTTTCTTCTGAAGTCTTTGCCAGTCTGTTTCACAGTGTGATATATTGCACATTACTTTGTTTGAATGTCAATATTCCACAGGTAACACCAGAAAGTTGACATCGATGACATCCACTGAGTGGAATTCTCCCAGTAATCTGTCCAAATCTAGGCTGAAAGGTAATTGAGGCAGGACCAGCAACAGAATTAGCATTGTGAGTAATAGGGGTTGTGACCAAGTGATCAACTTCACAAATTCCCTCAATTTGATGATAAAAAAACTCCCCTGATAAACGTAAAATGAAAAATTACCATTATGTCACTTTTGGGAACATCTGCTCAGATTTTTCTTGCCCTTTTAAAGCTTCCTCACCTGGTGCAATGAGGAGGCTTCCTCAAGCACCATCTAAATGAGCACATAGCAAGTTTAAAATGACAAAAAAATGTTGAAATGAAAAACAAACTCAGTAATTTCTGCATTAAAGCATGTGCAATCTTTCAATAATGTGTGATCATTAAAGACAGACATTGACACCATTACCAGATGAACAATAAGCAAATTATGACTCGATCTCAGGAGTTCCCAACAGACATTCACATTGTGGGGGTGGGATTGAGAATTAAGTGGTTATTCATGTTGAGCTTTACATGAATTTAGTTACAAGAGGAAGGGATGTGGCAGATGCAGCCAGCAGCAATGAAATTTCCACAGGGCATTCAGCCCTTTTAACATGTTCCACTATTCAATTAGATCACTGCTGATCTGCATTCAACACAACGTCCTGACTTTGCACCATGTACACTAGTCCCCTTATCTGACAAAAATCTATCAATCTTGAAAATGCCATTTTATCAAGCATCCACAAGCTTCTGGGGGAGGGAATTCCAGTATTAAATTACCCTTTTTTTGAAAAAGTCCTTCCTGATTTCACTCTCTAATGGCCGAGTGCTAATTTTAAGATTATTATGCATTTCCCTGATTTAAGCAAATTGGGTCTATCTACTTGATTGAATTTCTTAATCCTTTCAATTCAAACTTGGGTATACAAGGCAAGTTTATGCCATTTGTTCTCATTTATTTACTGGTACCATTCAGGTGAATCTGCACTGTATCTGTTCTAAGGCTGATATTTGTTTTCAGAAGGGCAATGGTCAAAACTCAATATAATAGTCCAGATGGGGTCTGACCAACATTCTGTATAACCAAAGTATTAGTTCATCAGTTTTCAATTTAAACCTCGTGAGCTAACTGTCATGTTGCAACAGTTTTGTTTGAGCAATATTACATTAGTCTGTATATTCGCTTTTTGATGTCTCAGTGGGGGACCACTTTGGAACAGTGATCACAATTCTATAAGTTTCAAGATACTTATAGAAAAGAATAGAAGTACTCTCAGAGTGAAGGTATCAAACTGGGGGAAGGCTAACTATGACAGTATTAGGCAGGAGCTCGGGAACGTAGACCGGAGGTGGCTGTTTAAGGGTAAATCCACACCGATATGTGGGAGTCTTTTAAAAGTCAGTTGTTCACAATACAGGGCAAATATGTCCTTACAAAAATGATGGATAAAGATGGCAAGATTTGGGAACCCTGAATGACAAGAGAGATTGTGGGCTTATTGAAAAAGAAGGAGGCATGCATAAATTTAAGGAAATTGAAAACAGATAAGGCTCTTGAGGAATACAAAAAGAGCAGGAAAGAGCTTAAACAGGGACTTAAGAGGGCAAAAAGATGCCATGTAATGATCTTGGCAGGCAGGATTAAGGAGAATCCCAAGGCTTTTTATGCATACATAAGGAGGAAGAGGGTAGGAAATGATAGGTTCATTCAAGGACAATGCAGGGAATTTATATGTGGAACTAGATAAGATAGGTGAGGTCCTTAATGAGTACTTTGCAACAGTATTCACAAAGGAGAAGGATGTGCTGGATGGTGAGTGTAGAAAGGAGGATGTTGACATTCTAAAACATGTTGAAATAAAAAGGGAGGAGGTATTGGAGGTTTTGAAAAACATTAAGATGGACAAGTCCCCAGGTAGAATTAATCTCAGAATAGTGAGAGAGGCAAGGGAAGAACTTGCTGAGGCCTTGCCAAAATCTTTGTAGCCTCTTTAGCCATGGGCGAAGTACCAAAGGATTGGCAAGTAGCTAACATTGTTCCGCTGTTTAAGAAGGGCAGAAGAGACAATCTGGGAAATTACAGGCCTGTGAGCCTTACATCAGTGGTGGGGAAATTATTGGAGAAGATTCTTAGGAGCAGGATGTACTCACATCTGGAAGAGCTAACTGTCATGTTGCAACAGTTTTGTTTGAGCAATATTGAGCTTATTAGCGATAGGCAGCATGGTTTTGTGAAGAGGAGGTCATGTCTTGTAAACTTGATTGAGTTCTTTGAGGAAGGGACAAGAAAAAATGACCAGGGCAGGGCAGTGGATGCTGTATACATGGACTTTAGTAAAGCCTTCGATAAGATTCCTCATGGCAGGCTGATTCAAAAGATGAAGTCATATGGGATCTGAGGTAAGCTGGTAACATGGATACAAAATTGGCTTGGGCATAGAACTCAGAGTAGTAGTGGAAGGGTACTTTTCTAACTGGAGATCTGGGACAAACGGTGTTCCACGAGGATCAGTGCTGGGGCCTCTGTTGTTTGTAATATATATAAATGATTTGGAGGAAAATGTAGGTGGTCTGATGAGTAAATTTGTGGATGATACAAAAATTGGGGGAGTAGAGGATAGTGAACAGGATTGTCAGAAGTTACAGCAAGATATAAATTGTCTGGAGACCTGGGCTGAAAGATGGCAGATGGAATTTAACCCAGACAAATGTGAGGTGATGCGATTTGGAAGATCTACTGCAGAGGGAAAGTATACAGTAAATGGTAGAGCACTCAGAAATTTTAGCATGCAGAGGAATCTCGGCATGCAGATCCACAGTTCCATGAAGATGGCAACGCAGGTGGACAAAGTGGTCAAGAAGAGATATGGAATGCTGGCCTTCATCAGTCAGGGCATTGAATATAGGAATTGGAAAATCATGTTGCAGCTGTATAAGACTTTGGTTAGGCTGCATTTAAAGTATTGTGTACAATTATGGTCGCCACAGTACCAGAAGGACGTTGATGCATTGGAAATGGAAATGGAATGATGTATAAACCAAGATGTTGCCTTGTTTGGAGGATATAGACTATGAAGAAAGGTTGAAGAAACTTGGATTGTTTTAATTGGAGTGTCAGAGAATGAGGGGGGTCTGATGGAGGTTTACAAGATTATGATAGGCTTGGATAAAATGGATAGTCAGAGTCTATTTCCCAGGATCAAAGGGTCAATTACTCGAGGGCATAGATGGAAAGTGAGAGTGGGAAAGTTTAAAAGAGATATAAGAGGCAATTTTTCACACAGACAGTGGTGAATTCCTGGAACGCCCTGCCAGAGAAGATTGTGGAAGCAGATTCTATAGCAACATTCAAGAGGCATCGGGATAGATATATGAATAGGCAAGGAATAGAGGGATATGGACCATGTAGAGGCAAGAAAATATTAAATCAGAGAGGCATCTGTGTCAGCACAGACTTGGTGAGCTGAAGGGCCTGTTCCTGTGCTGTACTGTTCTTTGTTCTTTGTACGTGTACTACTTTTTAGTGATTTGTACACATTGACACCGATAAATCACTTTGCTGTTCCACAACTCTTTCCCAATTCAAAAACAAATTCAGATTTCTCTTCCTCAGGTCTAAGGTGAATGACCTCACAATTCCCCACATTGATCCTGAGCAGTCATAGTCTGGCCCCGTTGGAAGGAATTCTGTAAATCTCACATGTGAGCAGTCAGATATCTTGAAAGGGGAAGATGGTGGAGCCATTCTGGAAGGCAGCAAAGTGCTTCTGATATCACTATACATGAAGATGAGTTTTACCAATGAATTAAGTGTCTCTTATCATAACTGTTACTCTGCTCATTCACCTGGCTGTGAAATAAAGCATCTTAATAATTTGCATCAATCTAACTCTTTATGGTGATAACTCAGTCCACCATCAGGGACATTGAAGAAATATCTCTGTCATGATAATGGCCTACTGGTTTCACATATACTAATGTTCCTGATGAATTTTCCATCTGCCAAAAATGTGTTCATTTAAAAATATTCATCTCACTTAGGGGTGCTTTTTACAATGAACTATACTTTGACTCACCTGTTACAGGTTCATTTTCAGTTTGTACACTGGAGTCACATACACCAACCTCAGAATTTTGAATGTCAGGACTTAATGTATGGCTCCCGTGCTAATGCTCAAATAGCAGAAATGGTGGCAAGCACAATTCCATATTTCCTTTATTACAGTTAATATATATCTGTCCTCACATGGTCGGGGACATTTTCCTCAAGGGCCAGAATCAGATCAGGACACAGTAAAAATAAGTAGGAAGGGGAGAAGGAACATTAAAAGGTCTAAAAGACCTTAAGCTTTTGTACCTGAATGCTCAGAGCATTTGAAACAAAATGGATGAATTAGTTGTGCAGATAGATATAAAGGGGTATGATATAGTTGGAATTATGGAAACGTAGCTCCAAGGTGACCAAGGATGGGAACTAAACATTGAGGACTATTCAGTGTTTAGTAAGGACAGACAGAAAGGATAAGGTGGTAGAGTTGCATTGTTGATGAAAGAAGATATTGATACAATATTGAGGAAAGATATTAGCAGAGATTATGTGAAATCTGAATGGGTCGAGTTAAGAAACAGCAAGGGGCAAAAAACATTTGTGGGGGTAGTATACAGACCACCAAATTGCAGTGGTAATGTTGGAATAGAATTAGGCAGGAAATCAGAGATGCATGTGATAAAGGAACATCTGTGATTATGGGTGACTTTAATCTGCATATAGATTGGGTGAGTCATCAGAACATAAGAACTAGGAGCCGGAGTAGGCCATCTGGCCCCTCGAGCCTGCTCCGCCATTCAATAAGACCATGGCTGATCTTTTCGTGGACTCAGCTCCACTTACCCACCCGCTCACCATAACCCTTAATTCCTTTATTGTTTAAAAATTTATCTATCCTTGCCTTAAAAACACTCAACGAGGTAGCCTCAACTGCTTCACTGGGCAGGGAATCCCACAGATTCACAGCCCTTTGTGTGAAGAAGTTCCTCCTCAACTCAGTCCTAAATCTGCTTCCCCTTATTTTGAGTCTATGCCCCCTAGTTCTAGTTTCACCCACCAGTGGAAACAATTTCCCTGCTTCTATCTTATCTGTTCCCTTCATAATCTTATATGTTTCTATAAGATCTCCCCTCATTCTTCTGAATTCCAATGAGTATAACCCCAGTCTACTCAGTCTCTCCTCATACGCCAACCCTCTCAACTCCGGAATCAACCTAGTGGATCTCCTCTGCACTCCCTCCGGTGCCAGTCTGTCCTTTCTCAAGTAAGGAGACCAAAACTGTACACAGTATTCCAGGTGTGGCCTCACCAGCACCTTATACAGCTGCAACATAACCTCACTGTTTTTAAATTCCATCCCTCCAGCAATGAAGGACAAAATTCCATTTACTTTCTTAATAACCTGCTGCACCTGCAAACCAACTCCTTGTGATTCTTGCACAAGGACACCTAGCTCCCTCTGCACAGCAGCATGCTGCAATTTTTTACCATTTAAGCACTAGTCCATTTTGCTGTTATTCCTACCAAAATGGATGACCTCACATTTACCAACATTGTACTCCATCTGCCAGACCCTCGCCCATTCACTTAGACTATCTATATCCCTTTGCAGACTTTCAGCATCCTCGGAACACTTTGCTCTGCCACTCATCTTAGTGTCATCTGCGAATTTTGACACACTACACTTGGTCCCCAATTCCAAATCATCTATGTAAATCGTAAACAAATTAGTCACAGTAGTGGGTAGGGGGTAGAGTAGTGGCTTGGATTGAGGATTGGCTGACTGATAGAAAGCAGAGGGTTGGGATAAATAGGTCCTTCTCCAGTTGGCAATCTGTAACTAGTGGGGTCCTGCAGGGTTCAGTTCTCAGACCACAGCTATTTACAATCTATATCAATGATATAATTTCACAGTAACGTCATTGCAGTGTTAATGTAACCTTACTTGTGATTGATAAATACATTTTACTTTTGATCCACAAGCAGGGACAGAGTGTAACATAGTGAAAATAAGTGGGAAAGCAGGCTGTGATGAGGAGACAAGAAGTTTACAAATGAATATTGACAGACTAGGGGAATGGGCCAGAATCTGGCAGATGGAGTTTAATGTGGATAAATGCGAGGTTATCCATTTTGGCCGGAAAAATAAAAGGGCAAATTACTATTTAAATGGGAAACAGATTCAAAAGGCGTCTGTGCAGATTGATCTGGGTGCCCTTGTGCATGAGTTTCAGAAAGTGTGTATGCGGGTGCAGAATGTTATAAAGAAGACAAATGGAATCTTGGCATTTATTGCAAAGGGTCTAGAGTACTAAAGTAGAGAAATGTTGTTACAATTGTATAAGGCATTGGTAAGACCACACTATTGTGTTCCGTTTTGGTCACCTTCTTTGAGGAAGGATGTGGTGGCACTAGAGGCAGTTCAAAAGAGGTTCACGAGATTGATTCCAGGTCTGACGAGCGGTTGAGTAGTTTGGGCTGGTACTCATTGGAGTACAGAAGAATAAGAGGGGATTTGACTGAGTTATATAAAATACTAAATGGGATTGGTAAAGTAAATGTTAACCAAATGTTCCCCCTTCTAGAAAAGTCCAGGGTAAGAGGCGATAGTTGTAGAGTAAGAGGGGGGAGGTTCAAGACAAAGATAAGGAGAAGCTACTTCTCACAGAGGGTTGTGAATCTATGGAACTCAGTGCCCCAGAATGCAATGTATGCAGAATCAATCAATGGATTCAAGAAAGAGATGGATAAATATTTGATCAAAAGCGGGATAAAGGGTTATGGGGAAAAGGCAGGGAATTGGAGTTAAGATGAGATAGAGATAGAACAAAAGAACAAAGAACAAAGAACAGTACAGCACAGGAAACAGGCCCTTTGGCCCTTCAAGCCTGTGCCGCTCATTGGTCCAACTGGACCATTCATTTGCATTCCTCCATTCCCAGACTGCTCATGTGACCATCCAGGTAAGGCTTAAACGATGCCAGCGTGTCTGCCTCCACCACCCTACTTGGCAGCGCATTCCAGGCCCCCACCACTCTGTGTAAAAAAAGTCCCTCTGATAACTGAGTTATACCTCGCCCCTCTCATCTTGAGCCCGTGACCCCTTGTGGTCGTCACCTCCAACCTGGGAAAAAGCTTCCCACTGTTCACCCCATCTATGCCCTTCATAATTTTGTACACCTCTATTAGGTCTCCCCTCATTCTCCGTCTTTACAGGGAGAACAAGCCCAGTTTACCCAATCTCTCCTCATAGCTAAGACCCTCCATACCAGGCAACATCCTGGTAAACCTTCTCTGCACTCTCTCTAAAGCCTCCACGTCCTTCTGGTAGTGCGGCGACCAGAACTGGACGCAGAACTCCAAATGTGGCCTAACCAGCGTTCTATACAGCTGCAACATCAGACTCCAGCTTTTATACTCTATACCCCATCCTAAAAAGGCAAGCATACCATATGCCTTCTTCACCACCTTCTCCACCTGTGCTGCCACCTTCAAGGATTTGTGGACTTGCACACCTAGGTCCCTCTGTGTTTCTATACTCTTGATGGCTCTGCCATTTATTGTATAACTCCCCCCTACATTAGTTCTTCCAAAATGCATCACTTCGCATTTATCTGGATTAAATTCCATCTGCCATTTTTCCGCCCAATTTTCCAGCCTATCTGTATCCTGCTGTATTGTCGGACAATGTTCATCGCTATCCGCAAGTCCAGCCATCTTCGTGTCATCAGCAAACTTGCTGATACCACCAGTTACACCTTCTTCCAAATCATTTATATATAATCACAAATAGCAGAGGTCCCAGTACAGAGCCCTGCGGAACACCACTGGTCACAGACCTCCAGCCGGAAAAAGACCCTTCGACTGCTACCCTCTGTCTCCTGTGGCCAAGCCAGTTTTCTACCCATCTAGCCACCTCTCCTTGTATCCCATGAGCCTTAACCTTCTTAACCAACCTGCCATGAGGGACTTTGTCAAATGCCTTACTGAAATCCATATAGACGACATCCACGGCCCTTCCTTCGTCAACCGTTTTTGTCACTTCCTCAAAAAACTCCACCAAATTTGTAAGGCACGACCTCCCTCTTACAAAACCATGCTGTCTGTCACTAATGAGATTGTTCCATTCTAAATGCACATACATCCTGTCTCGAAGAAACCTTTCCAACAACTTCCCTACCACGGACATCAAGCTCACTGGCCTATAATTACCCGGGTTATCCCTGCTACCCTTCTTAAATAACGGTACCACATTCGCTATCCTCCAATCCTCAGGGACCTCACCTGATCAGCCATGATCAGATAGAATGGCGGAGTAGGCTCAAAGGGCTGAATTCCCCACTCTTGCTCCTAATTCCTATGTTCCTATGTTTTGTAGAATAGTTCATAACCTTTCTCCCATTGGAGGTATGCTTTGATATTGCATAAATATCTAATTATCTAGAAAGAACATTTGCATTAATGTGAAGCCGAGGTCAGGAAAACTAAATCAGATTTTCTGAAGCTTCTTGGAGGCAGTAAGGTTTATTCAGATTTTAATGTTACGATGCTTGGCCAGACTTTCGTACATGCAGTGAGATCTGGTTAGGGACCAATAACATTTTATTTAATGGAGTTAAAGGTTAAGATTCAAGACACCTGGGATTTGATTCTCTGGCCGCGCTCACCCCAAAACCGGAGAATCCTGCCCGAGATCAATGTACCTTTGAGTGGTCCCCCACCCCCTGCCCCGCCCGCTATGATTCCCGCCGGGTGGGACAGGAGAACTCCCCCCTGCTTTTGGAAGACATAAAATTCCATAGGTTTAGAACAAACAACAACAAGCTTTACGATACAAGTTCAGCAAGATAAAACAACTTATAATATGTATCTTGTACTCTAACATTCACCATGAGTATCACGGAAATGTGAATTTAAAAAACTGGTTGGACACTCCATACTATAGAATAAATGACAGATGCAACCAATACAGATTCCATAGGTTCCTTAACAAATCACCCATATATTTGTCCCACTCTGTACCTTTCCAATCTCCACCTGTGAAGACCTCCCCTTGTAAATCTCCAAAATTCACTGCAACTTAGATGCTTTAACAGCAGCCAATCTCACAGGACCTCAATCTCGCCTTCCAAGATACCTTCCCCCTGGATACCTGAAAATGTTCAAACACTAGCTTTCAAGAACACTTTCTGATTATGGCCATGCCAAGTAAAATGCTACTGCTCCAAAGGGGTACTTTTTCCCCAACTTTAAAGTCTGCTCTACACAACTCTTTCTTTAACTGTGTGTTTCTGTCCCTTTTGACTTTATGGCACTTGTTAGCTGGCAATCTGTCTCACACTGACTGTCTCAAGAAGAGGTGTTCAGTGACCCTTGGACGGATCTGGTGACCTATCAAAATATCCCCAGAGGGTCCCATTCACCATGAAGGAGAAATTAGAATATGAAAATTCTAGGTAGGAAAGTTGTTAGGAGGATACAAAGGGCCCGATTGTACCATCACGTTGCGCCCATTTTCGGGCACGTAAACTTGGTAAAGTCGAGCGTGAGGTGAATAACACGATCCGCGCCCACCTCCACCCCGGTTCCCCCTTTACCAAGGCCTGAAAATGGCCACAATCGGGTCCGTGCCCGAAACAGGCACAACGGCTAATTAAATGCATTTGCCGGCATTTAAATTGACTTAATGGGCTGCATGCCCAACTTTACCAACACTTCCCCCTTTACCACCGTGTTTATCCATCCAGAATCGGCGCAAAACAGACATGATCCATATAAGTCCGATTTGGGTGCTCCAGTTAGTGAGGAGGTAAATGCTTAGCGTCCAACGGCTCTCTGCTTGAGATCGGTTGGAAGGGGGGGCGAAGGTGGGTCCGCTGCCACTCTGCAAGGGGGGATAAGGGGGTCTGTAATGTTGTGGGAGTGGGGCAATGTCAGTGGGAACCGGGGGAGGCACTATCCGGCCCAAGTGGAATGTGGCAGGGAAGCAGCATTCTATCATTTTTATTCTGCGCATGCGCAGTTGGAGGTGCCGATCGGAGCTGGAGATCGTCAGGCGCGTTAAGCCCCACCCACAGGCTTGTGCAGCGTGATTCAGACTCACTGATATTTTTTCAGACTGAGTGTGTATGAGGGCGCCTCAGAACGGGTCCAAAAGTCGGATCTGAAACACTCCCACTTTCAAGTCAGCCCAACACTTGGAATCAAAATGGTAAAATAGGGCCCAAAGAGTCTGCAAATGGATATAGATAGGTTAAATGAGTGGGCAAAAATTGGCAGATTCAGTATAATGTGGGAAAATGTGAGGTTGTCCACTTTAACAGGAAAAATAGGAGAGCAAAGTATTATTTAAATGGAAAGAGACTATAGAATTCTGCAGTACAGAGAGATCTGGCTGTCCTTGAACATGATTCACAAAACGTTAGCATGTAGGTACAGCAAGTAATTAGAAAGGCAAATGGAATGTTGGCCTTTATTGGAAGAGCGATTGAGTTTAAACATGGGGAAGTCCTGCTTCAACTGTACAGGGAATTGGTTAGACCACATCTGTGTACAGCTTTGATCTCCTCGCGTAAGAAGGGATATTATTACATTGGAAGAAGTTCAGAAAAGGTTCATGAGGTTGATTTCTGGGATGAAGGAGTTTGTCTTATGAGGATGAGTTGAGCAGGTTGAGCCTGTACTCATTGGAGCTTTGAGGAATGAATGGTGATCTTATTGAAACTTATAAGATTCCGAGGAGGCTTGACGGGATTGATTCTGAGAGGAAATTTCCCTTCATGTGGGAATCTGGAATTAGGAAGCATGACTTAAAGATAAGGGGTCTCCCATTTAAGACAGAAATATGGAGAAATTTCTTTGCTTAGATGGTTGTTAGTCTTCGGAATTGTCTTCCCCAGTGAGCAGAGGAGGCTGGGTCATTTAACAAATTCAAGGCTGATTGTGGGGCAGGCAGGAAAGTGATGTTAAGGCCACAATCAGATCAGTCATGATCATATTGAATGGCGGAGCAGGCTTAATGCTTCAGATGGCCGACTCCTATTTCTTATGATCTTTTGATTTGATTTATTGTCACATGTATTGGGATACAGTGAAAAGAATTGTTTCTTGCGTGTTATACAGACAAAGCATACCATACATAGAGTACACAGGGGAGAAGGCAAGGAGAGGGTGCAGAATGTAGTGTTATATGGGTGTAGACATGCAGTGGGGAGGCGATCTATTCCCTTCACATTGGGAACATGCAGAGGTGTTGACCCAACATGGCTGCCACTATTTTCCCAGCCCTCCCCCTGCCTTCAATGCTGTCCTGAATGGCCCAGGAAAATTCAGCCTAGACAGTCCAACAAATACTTAATAGCTGGTGAGTCTTATATCGATAGAGAAGAGTTGAGCTGACAGTCTGTGGTTTTTAATTGTGAAGAAGCCACCCACAGGTCATGAATTCAATAATTCCAACATAGAAAGTTCGCTGACTAGTACCAGATAATGACCATGAAATCGAGCACAATTTTATCAAAATCGTACAGGCTCACTAATATTATTCAGGGAAAGGACACATCACCCATGTCCTGTCTGCATGTGATTCCAATTTAAAGCTAGCTGTGGTTGATTGTTAATGCCCCCGGGATATCTAGGGAACGATAATAAACTGTTCCCTCCCAGAAGAAATAAAATGTTGGTACCAGAGACCTCTCCAAACAGTGATCAGCTGAACAGGAAGCAGTCACTGGTGAGGATTTCAAGCATCATCTAAAGTCATGCACAGCGTTCACTCTACACTTGCTGACTACATGGTGCTTGAAGAGGAATTTTCAGACATACTGGGAGAAATTCATGAAGAATGTAATAAGTTCCACCACCATCCAATTACCATCACTACTCTTTCTCTGGAGCAAATTGACTATTTATATACACTGGAAACTAACAAGGTAAACATGTCACAACCAATAGCATTTAAAACATTGTCAAGACATCACCAACACTCTTACCACTGTTCTCTAAAATAAGACTCGCATTCCAACCATTATTTTGTAAATTGAGTTTGTGTCTTTATTTGCCCTGTTTGTGAACAGAACTCCCACTCACCTGATGAAGGAGCAGCGTTCCAAAAGCTAGTATCTTGTGTTACCAAATAAACCTGTTGGACTTTAACCTGGTGTTGTGAGACTTCTTACTGTGTTTACCCCAGTCCAACGCCAGCATCTCCACATCAAGGCTCTCAAATATTCTGTGAGGTATTCATATAAAGAGAGTGGGTAACTTATCATAGAATCATAGAATCCCGACAGTGTAGAAGGAGGCCATTCGGCCCTTCGAGCCTTCACCAACAACAATCCCACCCAGGCCCTATCCTTGTGACCCCATATATTTACTCTGCTAATCCCCCTGACACGAATGGACAATTTATCATGGCCAATCCACCTAACTTGCACATCTTTGGACTGTGGGCGGAAACCAGAGCACCCGGAGGAAACCCACGCAGTCAAGGGGAGAACATAAAAAAACTCCACACAGACAGTGACCCAAGCCGGGAATCAAACCCAGGTCCCTGGCGCTGCAAGGCAGCAGTGCTAACCCTCATGGGGACTTGTAGAAGCCATAAGGCGGCGGCGGTGGTTGGTCATGGGATCTTGGTCTGGAGGAGGAATGAGAGGAGTTAATGAGGTCAGGCAGAACAGCACTAAATGCTAGGGGCAGGGTAAAGATTCTCAGAATCACTTGCTGCATGTACCACAAAGCTGGAAATTATGAGACACCAACCACTGCCAACAACAATTATGCCAGAGGGTCAAACTCAGGAGCCACAAGCAGAGGAGGAAGAAGACGAGGAAGATAAGGGGGACCAGGGGAAGCAACAGAGAGATTCAGGTAGGTGACATGTAACTGGGAGGGATCTTCACCACTATCTAATTGATTTTCAGACACATTCTCCCCATCAGACATCAGATCACTGATGTCACATGCTTTTCCTTCCAGGAATGAGAATTTATCAGGAAGTTGACCTTCTGCACTTTATTTTTTAAACCCCCATAAAAAATATAGTAAGGAAGACCACAAATTCTATCTCTACTCAATTACTATCATCACACTTTTTCTGGAGCATGTTCACTACATCATACATCAAAAATGAACAAACAATCTAAACATGTCACAACCAAAGAATTTGCAAAGTTTAAACTACTGACACTGGTGGCTATCCTACAATTTACTCCACTGCTCTGATGCTTCCATGAAGTGCAGCTTGAGCAACAGCAGCACACAAAGTGGATCACCGTAAAGAATCTGAGGAGGACAATTCAGATGTCCTCTTGTAATGACACCAGGAGGTGTTGGATCATTATGGTCCCATTTCAGACTGCACCATCTCAGCATAGGCTTAAGCAGTTCGAGATGCCTGGCTGCAGACACGTGCAAAGACAATGGCGGGGAGCAGAAACACTGCCATCTGCAGCATAGGGACTTAATTCTAACTCTGTTATGCGAATAAGACATCACAGGAAGTGATGCAATGTCACATGATCCTACTCTCTCTTGTAGACCGCATTGGCAAAATGAAGCCACTATAAGGTGTTTCTCAATTAAGTTGGTATTTCCCATGGCTCAACAGACTCAATGAAAATTCTGTGTTAGCACAACGAGAACAAGAATATCATACGGTTGCAGCGAGTGAGAGAACTATGATGGAAAAATCTCTTCCATTACCAGAAAGCACTGAACAGGTTGAAGGTCTCAACTAAGCAGAAGCATGGCTGAATTTGTGCTGCAGATCTGTCAGGTATCGCACCACTTCTAGCCTCGCTGCATAGAAGAACAGCGAGCAGGTCAATATGCTATTATATCTGATGAATGGTTGTGCAGATGATATCCTAGTCAGGCAAGGAATCAGTGAGGACAAAGTTATGGATGATGAAGCCAAAAAAGCACATTGGTGCCTATTTCATTGTTTCATATGCTCATTGTTCCAGTGGAGCAGCTAGAGTGGTGTTTTCAGGAGAGGAGAGCGAGTGGATAACAGGTGTTTTTAAATTACTCTATTTTCAGAGTGTTTTTTTTCTCTAAGGCAGCTGGGAGGGTAAAACCGGAAGTAGGCCCCAGTGACACCTGGGAAGTTTTTTTTTCCCTTTGAAAAGCAGGCCGCTCTATCCAACGGGCAGCGTTGTGAGTGGGCGGCGGAGTGAGAGGGAGCAGAGTGAAGGCTGAAGGGCTTTGGCCCAACGGGCTAGGCAGGGTAGGTTTAGTTCTTAGTTTTTCTTGTGTTATTTGAAGAAAGGGGGAATTATGAGCGTGAGGCCAGTTTGTTGTTCTCGGTGTCGGATGTGGGAGGTCCTGGAGTCTCCTAGCCTCCCGGACGTCCATATCTGCGTCAGGTGCCTCGAGCTGCAGCTCCTAAGGGACCGCGTTAGGGAACTGGAGCTGCAGCTCGATGACCTTCGTCTGGTCAGGGAGAATGAGGAGGTGATGGAGAGGAGTTACAGGCAAGTGGTCACACCGGGGCCACGGGGAGGCAGACAAGTGGATCACGGTTAGGAAGGGGAAGGGGAAAGGTCAGGTACGAGAGAGTACCCTAGTGGCTGTGCCCCTTACCAATAAGTACTCCTGTTTGAGTGCTGTTGTGGGGGACAGTCTACCTGGGGGAAGCAACAGCGGCCGTGCTCTGGCACAGGGTCTGGCCCGGTAGCTCAGAAGGGTAGGGAAAGGAGGGGGAAGGCAGTAGTAATAGGGGACTCTATAGTGAGGGGGTTGGACAGGCGATTCTGTGGACACAGACTAGAAACTCGGATGGTAGTTTGCCTCCCTGGTGCCAGGATCCGGGATGTTTCTGATCACATCCAAGATATCCTGAAGTGGGAGGAGAAGAGCCAGAGGTCGTGATACATATTGGTACCAATGACATAGGTAGGAAAAGGGAAGAGGTCCTGAAAGGAGAATATAGGGAGTTGGGAAGGGAGTTGAGAAGAAGGACCGCAAAGGTAGTAATCTCGGGATTGCTGCCTGTGCCACGCGACAGTGAGAGTAGGAATGGAATGAGGTGGAGGATAAATGCATGGCTGAGGGATTGGAGCAGGGGGCAGGGATTCAGGTTTCTGGATCATTGGGACCTCTTTTGGGGCAGGTGTGACCTGTACAATAAGGGCAGGTTGCACTTGAATCCCAGGGGAACTAATATCCTGGCGGGGAGGTTTGCTAAGGCTACTGGGGAGAGTTTAAACTAGAATGGTTGGGGGGTGGGAATCAAGTTGAAGTGACAGGGACAGAGGAGGTTAGCTCACAAATAGAGAAAGCTTGTCGACAGTGTGAGAGGGAGGATAGGCAGGTGATAGAGAAGGGGAGTGCTCAGACAGAAGGTTTGAGATGTGTCTATTTTAACGCAAGGAGTATTGTGAACAAAGTGGATAAACTTAGAGCGTGGATCACTACTTGGAAATATGATGTGGTGGCCATTACAAAGACTTGGATGACTCAGGGACAGGACTGGTTACTTCAAGTGCCGGGTTTCAGATGTTTCAGAAGGAACAGGGAGGGAGGCAAAAGAGGTGGGGGAGTGGCACTGTTGATCAGAGATAGGGTCACGGCTGCAGAAAAGATGGACACCATGGAGGGATTGTCTACGGAGTCTCTGTGGGTGGAGGTTAGGAACAGGAAGGGGTCAAAAACTTTACTGTTTTCTATAGGCCGCCCAATAGTAACAGGGATGTTGAGGAGCAGATAGGGAAACAGATCCTGGAAAAGTGTAATAATAACAGAGTTGTCGTGATGGGAGATTTTAATTTCCCAAATATTGATTGGAATCTCCCGAGAGTAAGGGGTGTAGATGGAGAGGAGTTTGTTAGGTGTGTTCAGGAGGGTTTCTTGACACAGTATGTAGATAAGCCTACAAGAGGCGAGGCTGTACTTGATTTGGTATTGGGAAATGAACCTGGGCAGATGTCAGATCTCTCAGTGGGAGAGCATTTTGGAGATAGTGATCATAATTCTATCTCCTTTACAATAGCATTGGAGAGAGATAGGATCAGACAAGTTAGAAAAGTGTTTAATTGGAGTAAGGGGAATTATGAGGCTATCAGGCAGGAAATTGGAGGCTTAAATTGGAAAGAGGTTTTCTCAGGGAAATGTATGGAAGAAATGCGGCAGCTTTTCAGGGAATATTTGTCTGGAGTTCTGCATAGCAATGTTCCAATGAGACAGGGAAGTTATGGTAGGTTACAGGAACCGTGGTGTACAAAGGCTGTAATGAATCTAGTCAAGAAGAAAACGAAAGCTTACAAAAGGTTTAGGGAGCTAGGTAATGTTAGAGATCTTGAAGAGTATACGGCTAATAGGAAGGATCTTAAGAAGTAAATTAGGAGAGCCAGAAGGGGTCATGAGAAGGCCTTGGCAGGCAGGATTAAGGAAAACCCCAAGGCATTCTACAAGTATGTGAAGAGCAAGAGGATAAGACGTGAAAGAATCGGACTTATCAAGTGTGACAGTGGGAAAGTTTGTATGGAACCGGAAGAAATAGCAGAGGTACTTAATGAATACTTTACTTCAGTATTCACTATGGAAAAGGATCTTGGTGGTTGTAGTGCAGACTTCCAGCAGACTGAAAAGCTTGAGCATGTAGATATTAAGAAAGAGGATGTGTTGGAGCTTTTGAAAAGCATCAAGTTAGATAAGTTGCCGGGACCGGATGAGATGTACCCCAGGCTACTGTGGGAGGCGAGGGAGGAGATTGCTGAGCCTCTGGCGATGATCTTTGCATCATCAATGGAGACGGGAGAGGTTCCGGAGGATTGGAGGATTGTGGATGTTGTTCCTTTATTCAAGAAAAGGAGTAGAGATAGCCCTGGAAATTATAGACCAGTGAGTCTAACCTCAGTGGTTGGTAAGTTGATGGAGAAGATCCTGAGAGGCAGGATTTATGAACATTTGGAGAGGTATAATATGATTAAGAATAGTCAGCATGGCTTTGTCAAAGGCAGACCATGCCTTTCGAGCCTGATTGAATTTCTTGAGTATGTGACTAAACACATTGATGAAGGAAGAGCAGTAGATGTAGTATATATGGACTTCAGCAAGGCATTTGATAAGGTGCCCCATGCAAGGCTTATTGAGAAAGTGAGGGGGCATGGGATCCAAGGGGACATTGCTTTGTGGATCCAGAACTGGCTTGCCCACAGAAGGCAAAGAGTGGTTATAGATGGGTCATATTCTGGATGGAGGTCAGTCATCAGTGGAGTGCCCCAGGGGTCTGTTCTGGGACCCTTACTCTTTGTGATTTTTATAAATGACCTGGATGAGGAAATGGAGAGATGGGTTGGTAAGTTTGCTGATGAGACAAAGATTGGAGGTTTTGTGGATAGTGTGGAGGGATGTCAGATGTTGCAGCGAGACATTGATAGGATGCAAGACTAGGTGGAGAAGTGGCAGATGGAGTTCAACCCAGATAAGTGTGAAGTGGTTCATTAGGCAGGTCAAATAGGATGGCGGAATATAATATTAATGGTAGGACTCTTGGCAGTGTGGAAGATCAGAAGGATCTCGGGGTCCGAGTTCATAGGACACTCAAAGCAGCTGTGCAGGTTGAGGCTGTGGTGAAGAAGGCGTATGGTGTACTGGCCTTCATCAATCGAGGAATTGAGTTTAGGAGTCGTGATATAATGTTGCAGTTATATAAGACTCTGGTCAGACCACACTTGGAATACTGTGCTCAGTTCTGGTCGCCTCATTACAGGAAGGATGTGGAAGCCATAGAAAGGGTGCAGAGGAGATTTACAAGGATGTTGCCTGGGCTGGGGAGCATGCCTTATGAGGACAGGTTGAGTGAGCTCAGCCTTTTCTCCTTGGAGAGATGAAGGATGAGGGGTGACCTGATAGAGGTGTATAAGATGTTGAGGGGTATTGATCGAGTGGATAGTCAGAGGCTTTTTCCCAGGGCTGAAATGGTTGCCACAAGAGGACACAGGTTTAAGGTGCTGGGGAGTAGGTACAGAGGAGATGTCAGGGTAAGTTTTTCACTCAGAGGGTGGTGGGTGCGTGGAATGGGCTGCCAGCAACGGTGGTGGAGGCAGATTCGATAGGGTCTTTTAAGAGACTTTTAGATAAGTACATGGAACTTAGTAAGATAGAGGGTTATAGGTAAGCCTAGTAATCGCTAAGGTAGGGACATGTTCGGCACAACTTTGTGGGCTGAAGGGCCTGTATTGTACTGTAGTTTTTCTATGTTTCTATTTCAACCTGAGAAAGAATACCATTGTTGAGCAGGCTAAATTTCATCAGCATACCTAATGACAAGGGGAAATTATTGATACTTTTATCAACAATCTGTACAGTCCTGCAGAGAACTATAAGTATGGCAGCTTAAAAGATGAAATAATCAGGAACAGAGTTGTTGTCAGAGTCTTGAATGAAGCACCTGGATGTCACCCACAACTGGTCCAACAATCCAGGGTTCATCATGGTCCCAGTACCAAAACCCAATGGATCTATCAGAACATGAGTAGATCTTACCCAGATGAACAAAGCAGTTGAATGCAAAGTTCATCCATGATGTCTGTGGACAAGAACTTAGCAAAGAAGAGTTCAAACTTCACAAAGCCTGATGCAAATAGTGGTGCATGGCCCCATCTGCCATTGGGACCATGGACCTTTAGCTGGGCTGCCGAATCTCCCGCAGCAGGTCCCATCACAATGGGGGCAGAGAATCTCAGCCACTGTCTTTTCTGAAGACTCTTTTAACCTCCCTTTTACTGCCACTGCTTTACTGTTCCATTTCCAACAATTTGCTTTCATATGCCCTGTCTTCGGGCAATAAAAACATACTGAATTTTTAGTATCATTTTTATACTCTATACTATCATTTTGATTAACTGGAACATCTCCTGCCTTCCTCCAAAAACTAGATTGTTTTCTAATCCTCCCTGTGGGTTTAGAAGTGGAGATTTACTGCCCCTAGCTGGCTATGTAATATATCACACCCAATTGCGAGTACCGCCACTTCCCTTGCATTCAAAATTTTGTGGTCTTCCGGGTGGGACCTGATAGCTATTAGGATGCCATTCCAAAATTCTTCCATTATTATTCGCTCCTGCATATTCTTAAAAGTTTGTTCTAACTTCATTGATCAAGAACACTTGTCAAACAACATTTCTTTTGAACTCTCGCAAATGAGTTCAAATGTTCCATTTGGATTTTTGCTTAAAGTCCAATGTTATAACTGATATGTTTTGGGGACAAGCTCATTAGCATTAAGTGTCCAGAATAAATGTCCATCGCTTTCCCAGCCAGAAAGCTCTGCAAAATGAGAATCCATGTGTCCTTTGGCCATTTTAGCTTGGTAGCCACCTTTTCAAACAAGATCAAATATTTCTCAACCCTTTCCGCAGTGAATTTAGGCAAAAGGCAAAGATTCTTTGTTGCATCAAAGCTTAGAGTGGGACTCAACTCATCATTCAATCTACTAGGCTCTCTCTCACCCCATAACCTAAGCTTTTCCTTCTCCAGTTCATACTGTCTGATCTCTCACTTTGAAAGTCACTAACTCTTTCCTAATGTCATTCTGCTAGCTTCTCTGTCTGGAGTTCAAGTTCAAACTTTTGTATTGCTCTTTCTTTTCCTTGTTAAGGTTAAAGTTTTCGCTTTTCTCTCAATCTCAAGTTGCTTCATTTCATTTTCTTTTGCAACTGCTTCACCTACTATTGAATTCTAGTTAACTCAAGCTGGGCGGCACAGTGGCTAGCATTTCTGCCTCACAGTGCCAGTGACCCAGGTTTGATTCAAGTCTTGGGTGATTGTGTGGAGTTTGCACGTTCTCCCATTGTCTGCATGGGTTTCTTCCGGGTGCTCTGCTTTCCTCCCACAGTCCATAGATGTGCAGGTTAGGTGGATTGGCCATGCTAAATTGCACCTCAGTGTCCACAGATGTGTAGGTTAGGGGGATTAGCAGGATAAATGTGTGGGGCTATGGGGATAGGGCTGGGGATGGACCTTGATAAGATGCTCTGTCGGAAAGTCGGTGCAGATTCGATGAGCCGAATAGTCTTCTTTTAAAAAAGTAAAATTTATTTTTAAAAGAAAAGTTTATTTACTTATTAGTCACAAGGCTGCAACAAGTGACTGTGGAAGTCGCCTAGTTGCCACACTCCAGCGCTTCTTCAGGCCAATGCACCTAAGCAGCACATCTTTCAGACTGGGGAGGAAATTGGAGCATCCGGAGGAAACACATGCAGACATGGGGAGAACACAGTGGCCCAAGCCGGGAATCGAACCTAGGCCCCTGGTGCTGTGAGGCAGCAGTGCTAACCATTGTGCTGCCTTTCTGCATTGTAGCTCCCAATGTATGCTATTACCTCAACCACATCTACTTTTAACACCAATTTCAACTTTTCTGCTAATGCGATTAACCTAACCTTGGTTAATTGTTCCAAATAACTCTTCCCGGAAAAAGTTGTAACAATTGACAAAGATATTTTGTTTTTCAGTAAGTATAGTAAAATTCAGTTTTATCAGCCCTAACCTGTACAATTCCTAATGCTCATATTTGTCTGAGATTCAAAATGCCAGACAAGCCCCCAGTTCAATTTACAATCGATTCATGACCAGTATCTTTGTTTATAAAGTAGAAACAGTTTGAAATCCCAGATGCTTGCTAAGAAAATTAAGCCACTAGATTCCACAGTTTTGAAGAGACAAAATAAATTTTACTATGCAAAGTTAGAAAGGTAAAACAATTTACATTGAGCGGGATTTTCCAGCTGTTCCTGCTGGTGGGATCATCTGGTCCCATCGATGATGACTCCCTGCCAAGGCGAAAGCTTATGGTATTTGCTACCAAATAAACCTGTTGGACTTTAATCTGGTGTTGTTAGACTTCTTACTGTGCTTATCCCAGTCCAACGCCGGCATCTCCACATCAGGGTTCCCGAATGACAGAGTGTGAGAACAATGGGAAACCCTGTTGAGTGTAGCGGGACTAGAAGATCCCACTGCTGGCCAATAGCGGGCAGACTCTACTGCTGCAAACCATGCCGTGAGTTTGGCGGGGGGGGGGGGGGGGAGTGGAAAATCCGCCCAATATCTATGTTATACATTCAGAATAAAAGGAAATAAGTAAGTATTAGTCGGAAAACTAATGGTCACACATATCAAACTACACAATATATGGCAAATGCTGCTAAGTCAGTTTCTATGGGTTTCTCAGCATTCCAACCAAATGGCAGTGTCCATGCTGAATTTCATAATATCATGAAAACTCTGAATCCCTCATGAAGGATTGTGAGTCTCCATTCTCAAAGTCTAGCCTCTGGATCCCTTTAAAAGCCACTCTGACTCAGCCTGCCTCAATGACTTCACACCTCCTTACGGTTCAATCTCCTTCGCTGAGTGTCTCTGTTTCACTGGCTTCCTGAGGCTGCACTCAGCACCAACTCACAGGGACAGCTCCAACTCCTCAGCCACACCAAGCAGAATATCAATGCTTCAAAGGGTTATCTTTGACCCACTAGCCTGCAGCATAGAGTCAATTATCTACTGCCTATTCAGTCACCAGGGCTTTTCTGAGCCTTACCTGTTCAGAGCCAACACACAGCTTATCTTGCACTGTCTAGAACCTGTTCCTTGCTCCTTTTCCAAAGGTTTCTCTCATTCTTTAGATCCCCCTCTGGACCCTCACTGGGAGCCTTCCCCGGGGCTTCATCCTGAGATAAGTCTCTCCTTTTTATGGCACCATATTGGGTTCTATAATTGTTGCAGGCTGATGTTCAGGACGGCCCTTTAACTGCAAAAAAAAATAGAATGGAGCATGGCACTAAGTGACTGACACTAAGTGAATTTTTCATTCAGAGAGTGGACGCAGACATGATGGGCCAAATGGCCTCCTTCTGTCCTGTTAAAAAAAAATTGTGATTCAGTGGCAAATAGCGGATCACTGCCAGAACAGTCTCCTGAGGATGACTGATCTCATGGAGCTGTGCTTCCTCTCCCTCCACCTGACCCCACCCCTGTCACGTCCTGCTGGCCCCTGTTATCTGTCGCTTTGACTTGTTTGAGTGGTGCTTGTGAATGACTGAATTGGCAGGTATGGCTCTGTCTATTAATAATGTCTCATGGTTGAAGACCTGTGAGAGCTATCTGAGAAATGAGTACTGCCTGTGAAGGATGCAAAAGTGCGGGGTTTGTGAATATCAGTGTATAAATAGATGGTGAATGCACTGGCCCAGATTGTGATGCTGGATATGGCACAGTTATTGAGTAGTGTTTGTGTATGAGATGAAATCATGCCTTGACAACTTATGTCAATTCGTTAAATTTCTTGCGGCACTGGAGCCGTGTCCTGGGGGCAATGCTCCTGCTAATGACCTCCTCACGAATCACCTCCCATATCCATCACATTTATTGTCTCTGTGGTGTCTCTTTCCTAACACCCTCTCCCCCGCGCACACACGAGTAATACCTACTCTACAGTACCTCCTCCACTAGGTCCTTCGCACTACCCCTGTGAACCTCTAAACACTGTCCCTCAGTCCCCAA
Organism: Mustelus asterias; assembly: GCF_964213995.1. NCBI lineage: Eukaryota > Metazoa > Chordata > Chondrichthyes > Carcharhiniformes > Triakidae > Mustelus > Mustelus asterias. The sequence continues at coordinate 50,937,116 of NC_135807.1, read as the reverse complement.
GCTATTCTGAAACATTCTGCTGTCTGTCAGCCAATGTACTCCACAGCATCAGTGGAAGTGCATGTTGGAGACTACATATACCCTCCAGGAAAAAATTTTCCGATAAGTGCCTGAGTGCTAAATGTGCAGATGTCAATTTTTGTGCCTTCAGGCAGCTTTAAATCATGGTAATCATCAATTCAGTCAAAGATTGCAGGCTAAAATCAGACTTTTAAACAGGCATTTCTTGTGAGCATAGAACTCATGCAGTGCCTATTTTCATCCCTTCTACGCAACTGCCTTAGGCTATCAGGTGACAAAAGCAGAAGGCCTCAATGCTGTAATCACCTTTTAAAAAATTAACCCCCAAACATCATGCCAGCTCCTGAGAAGGCTGCAAATTATATCGAGTATATGTGGCAGCTACTGGCCAGAATTTTACCGCCCCACTCGCCCAGCACGGGAATCGGAGCAGGCGAGGGCTGGATCGTGGAAAGGTCTGCTGACCTCAGGCGGGATTTTATGGTTTCGGGACGAGTGAGGCCATAAAATCCCGTCCCCTGTTTAAAAACCTGGAGAAATTTTACATCAAAGAACAAAGAAAATTACAGCACAGGAACAGGCCCTTTGGCCCTCCAAGCCTGCACCGACCATGCTGCCCGACTTAACTGAAACTCCCTACGCTTCCGGGGACCACATCCCTCTATTCCCAACTCATTCATGTACTTGTCAAGACGCCCCTTAAAGGTCACTACCGTATCCGCTTCCACTACCTCCCCCGGCAACGAGTTCCGGGCACCCACCACTCTCTGTGTAAAAAAGAATCTGCCTCGAACATCTCTTTTAAAACTTGCCCCTCGTACCTTAAACCTATGCCCTAGTAATTGACTCTTCCACCCTGGGAAAAAGCTTCTGACTGTCCATGCCTCTCATAATCTTGTAGACTTCTATCAAGTCTCCCCTCAACCTCCGTCGCTCCAGTGAGAACAAACCAAGTTTCTCCAACCTCTCCTCATAGCTAATGCCCTCCATACCAGGCAACATCCTGGTAAATCTTTTCTGCACCCTCTCCAAAGCCTCCACATCCTTCTGGTAGTGTGGCAACCGGAATTGAACACTATATTCCAAGTGTGGCCTCACTAAGGTTCTATAAAGCGTCAACATGACTTGCCAATTTTTAAACTCAATGCCCCAGCCGATGAAGGCAAGCATGCCGTATGCCTTCTTGACTACTTTCTCCACCTGCATTGCCACTTTCAGTGACCTGTGTACCTGTACACCCAGATCCCTTTGCCTATCAATACTCCTAAGGGTTCTGCCATTTACTGTATATTTCCTATCTGTATTAGACCTTCCAAAATGCATTACCTCACATTTGTCCGGATTAAACTCCATCTGCCATCTCTCTGCCCAAGTCTCCAACTGATCTATATCCTGCTGTATCCTCTGATGGTCCTCATCGCTATCCGCAAATCCACCAACCTTTGTGTCATTCGCAAACTTACTAATCAACCCAGTTACATTTTCCTCCAAATCATTTATATATATTACAAACAGTAAAGGTCCCAGCACTGATCCCTGAGGAACACCACTTGTCACAGCCCTCCATTCAGAAACGCACCCTTCCACTGCTACCCTCTGTCTTCTTTGTCCGAGCCAGGTTTGTATCCACCTTGCCAGCTCACCTCTGATCCCATGCAACTTCACCTTCTGCACCAGTCTGCCATAAAAGTGCTACATAAATGCAAGTTATTGCAGTGGACCAAGAGCTTTGGTTAATCAAAGTAGGGGCTGAATGATGACAGGTCACAACATGAATTGCGAGCCTCAAAATTCTACTGTACGGCCAGTGAACCTCAAACTTACCATCAGAAATACAACTTTTGAGGGCTGGGGTTAGGTGTACACTCTGTCACTCACATAACCTCTGGAAATAAGTTCCAATGAGAAGCAAAGAATGTTGCGTGACTGTCCCATCCTCTCACAACTTCCCAGAACTCCCATTCATTTCAGTCACTTGGTAACTTACCGTTTGGTTGAGATATTCTGGTTGGGCTACTCTGTTAGTATTTCGTAATAGTCCATGTCCAAGTGATATAAAAAGAGCCTTTGCTCTATTGCTGTGGATGAGTTACAGAATGTCTCACTTGTTGGCCAATAGCTCTAGTCAAACATCAAATACAGCAAGAAATCATGTCACACCAAACTAATCTTGTAGATTAATTCTGTTAATTATGATTCATTATCATTGTTTTGAAGTGCTTTAGAAATCTCACTCAAGCATTCTGGAGTCTGAATCTCCACTTGCATTGACTCTTTAACAATTCATCATTGAGTATGTACCATGACAGGTTATTGTATTTAATTTTATAGTATTGTTGAATAATTTGTACATAAACTACGCACCCTTTACATCTTTATGACAAAAACACTTACATCACCTTGCTAATTTTCATCAAATATACAGCACAAAGACACATGGAGCATCATTAGAACTCTGGTCGTTCCTGTTTGAAAGGACTGCTAACACTGTTAAAAGGCACATAAAGAGGGTATCACAGCAGGCTGCAAATTTAAAAGAGGGGAATTTTAACCCAGGGCCAGGGTTTATGGTAACAGACGTGCCTTTGCTGGCAGTATAATGCCTGTGCTATTTTAACTGCACAATGTGGCTGTTCTAAATGGGTAAAGAGCTGTGAAAAAGGCAAAATACTGTGAATGCTGGAATCTGAAAGAAAAATGCTGGAAAATCTCAGCAGGACCAACAGCTCTGATGAAGGGTCATCCTGACTCTCAATGTTGGTTCCATTCTCTCTCCACAGATGCTGTCGGACCTGCTGAGATTTTCCAGTACTTTCTGTTTTTGTATAATAAAAAGCTGTAGCTGACTGGTGAGTGGCAGCAGACATTTGGCCAATGAGAAGTCACTGGTCAGCATCAAAGCCACGGGTTGTGGATCTCAGAAGGCTATTGTGACAGGAAATGGGTAGCGGAAGCCTGAGGAACTCCCGTTCTGCAAACAAAAATTAGGGTGGTTGAAGTGGGAGACTTTAATTTCCCTCACATAGACTGGAAATCGCTAGGCCTGGGGGCCTGGACGGGGAAGAATTTATAAAATGCATACAAGAAGGCTCTTTGGAACAATATGTTGACAGTCCAACTAGAGAGGGGGCTATACTGGACCTAGTACTGGGGAATGAGCCCGGTCAGGTCATCAAAGTTACAGTAGGGGAACATGTGGCAAATAGTGACCACAATTCTGTAAACTTTAGGATAGTAATGGGAAAAGATGAGTGTTGTTCTGTGGGTAAGGTGCTGAATTGGGGGAAGGCTAACTACAGCCGGATTAGGCAGGATTTGATGGCTCTTGATTGGGAGAGGCTGTTCGAGGGTAGATCCACATCTGGCAGGTGGGAGTCTTTTAAGGAGCAGTTGGTAGGACTGCAGGACAGGCATGTGCCTGTAAAGAGGAAGGATAGGAAAGGTAGGATTTGGGAGCCGTGGATAACCAGTGAAATTGTGGGTCTAATCAAAAAGAAAAAAGAGGCATACATGAGGTCCAGGCAGCTAAAAACAGATGGAGCACTGGAGGAATGCAGAGAAAGTAGAAAAGAACTCAAACAGGGACTTAGGGCAAAAAGGGATCACGAAATGTCCTGGGCAGACAGGATTAAGGAGAATCCTAAGGCATTTTATACATACGTTAGGAACAAGAGGGTTGTTAGGGAAAGAATCGGACCTCTCAGGGACAAAGGAGGGGAATTATGCTTAGAACCAAAGGAAGTAGGAGAGATCCTAAACGAATACTTTGCATCAGTATTCACAAAGGAGAGGGACATGTTGACTGGTAGTGTCTCAGAGAGATGTGTTGACCCGTTAGAAAAAATCTCAATTACAAGGGAGGGAGTGTTAGGTTTTTTTTTAGGAAACATTAAGACAGACAAATCCCCAGGGCCAGATGGCATCTATCCTAGACTCCTCAGGGAGGCGAGAGATGCAATTGCTGGGCCTCTAACAGAAATCTTTGTCTCTTCACTGGACACAGGTGAGGTCCCTGAGGATTGGAGGATAGCAAATGTGGTCTCATTATTTAAGAAGGGTAGCAAGGATAACCCGGGTAATTGTAGGTCGGTGAGCTTGACGTCCGTGGTAGGGAAGTTGTTGGAGAAGATTCTTAGAGATAGGATATATGCGCATTTAGAACTGAATAATCTCATTAGTGATAGGTAGCATGGTTTTGTATGAGGGAGGTCATGCCTCACAAATTTGGTTGAGTTTTTTGAGGAGGTGACAAAAACGATTGACGAAGGAAGGGCCGTGGATGTAGTCTATATGGATTTTAGTAAAGCGTTTGACAAGGTCCCTCATGGCAAGCTGGTGCAAAATCTCACGGGATAAAAGGTGAGCCAGCGAGATGGGTGGAGAACTGGCTTAGCCATAGAAGACAGAGGGTAGCAGTGGAAGGGTCTTTTTCCGGTTGGAGGTCTGTGACTAGTGGTGTTTCGCAGGGCTCTGTACTGGGACCTCTGCCGTTTGTGATATATATAAATGATTTGGAGGAAGATGGAGCTGGTGTGATCAGTAAGTTTGCGGACGACTGCTGGAGATGCGGATAGTGATGAATGTTGTCAGAGAATACAGCAGGATATAGATAGGCTGGAACATTGGGCGGAGAAATGGCAGATGGAATTTAATCCAGATAAATGCAAAGTGATGCATTTCGGTAGATCTAATGTAAGGGGGAGCTATACAATAAATAGCTATACAATAAATGGCAGAACCATCAGGAGTATAGACACACAGAGGGACCTGGGTGTACAAGTCCACAGATCCTTAAAGGTGGCAGCACAGGTGGAGAGGGTGGTGAAGAAGACATATGGCATGCTTGCCTTTATTGGACGGGGCATAGAATATAAAAGTTGGCATATGATGTTGCAGCTGTATAGAACGATGGTTAGGCCACATTTGGAATACTGCATCCAGTTCTGGTCGCCACACTACCAGAAGGACGTGGAGGCTTTGGAGAGAGTACAGAGAAGATTTACCAGGATGTTGCCTGCTATGAGGAGAGATTGGGTAAACTGGGGTTCTTCTCCCTGGAAAGGCGGAAGGTGAGGGGGACCTAATAGAGGTGTATAAAACTATGAAGGGCATAGATAGAGTGAACAGTGGGAAGCTTTTTCCCAGGTCGGAGGTGACGAACACAAGGGGTCACGGGTTCAAGGTGAGGGGGTCAAGGTTCAACACAGATGTCAGGGGGACGTATTTTACACAGAGGGTGGTGGGGGCCTGGAATGCACTGCCAGGCAAGGTGATTGAGGCGGACACGCTGGGATCGTTTAAGACTTATCTAGATCATCACATGAACAGACTGGGAATAGAGGGATATAAAAGAATGGTCTAGTGGGCACATGAGCAGCGCAGGCTTGGAGGGCCGAAGGGCCTGTTCCTGTGCTGTATTGTTCTTTGTTCTTTGTTCTTTCTGACCCCAAGGAGAAAGTGAAAAGTTAAAATATTGCCCGAACTGTCCTCACTGGTTTTGGGTTCTCTTCTCACTCCCTTCCCTGGGCAGTGACTTATTTACTCAGGTCACAGTTAAAACTGCAGTCAGAAGCTGATGACATCTTCAGCGTACAATCTGCATATTTACTACTTGCCCCCTTTTTCGAAGAACTGGTTAAAATTAGGAACAGCGTGTAGCTAGTGAGAAAGCAGCTAGTAAGTCACCTGGCAGATAGAGATAAAATTGCCCCTGGGAACAGATTAAATCCCAAGGATGGGTGATTGGGGGAGGGTGGGAAAGCGATGAATTTTGGATTCCCAAACCTGACAAACAGCACCCTCCAAACGTGGTTTAAATAGAGGTGAATCTGGCTGCAGGTAACCACTTCACTTTCAGGAGGTGGACATCACAAATATATTCTCAATAGGCCGCATGCTTCCATTTTAACATCACTTTTATTTTTAACACTTGCAGACAAGGAATCCCAGGCTGTGGAAAGGCCGACAGGGAAAAGGAAGTGAGAAGGATCGCATCCATGAGGTAAGTGATTTTAACTGCATTATGTGTGGGTGGGGGTGAACAGGGTTATTACCTCATCCATTACAAGCTAGCCTTCATGCAATTAGACCACTGAGTCTAATTGCATGGACCGCCAGTCTTCTGTGATTATCCAACATCCGCTGTGATGTCCAATTCATCACCAAACCCCCTTGCAATGTCAGAATCTCCTCCAACGCCACATTCAAGACTTCCCAGGATATCCCAACCTTCCCACCGTGAAGTTGCATGCAACTGATAAATGCCACCACAAATTCCTACCCCCCCCCCCCCCCCCACCGCCACCGCCACCACCACCAACGGATCTGTTTGGCCATCAGGCAGGAAACCCATTGAAAACACTTAGCAGGCATCCTAAATTCAGTGGGAAGTTCGGAAAACCAATATTTTTGTGTTTGCTGTCTGAACATTTTCCCCACTCCTGGTTCTCTTCTTCATTCCCAATTTCCCAGTAAACCCCGGAGCATGTCAGAGATTTGAATCTGTCCAGGTTATGCCTGAAAAGGCAATCATTTTAAGCTGTCTCCTTACTTAGCAATCTGAGATATTGAATACAACCTGACAGAACAAAAACAAAAGAGAGCAAATTTGTCACATTAACCAAATGTCAAATTGTTTCAACCTTGTCAGCTCTTGAAGTGTTTCTGGCGTGAGAGAGATCTAGGGGAATGTGATGTTTGGAATTATGATTGAATGAATTGACTTCTTGACTGGCTCGGTATATGTCTGACTACATTTCTATTCCTAAGTGCAGCAGCAAGTAACAGTATTCAATGAAATTAATTATCTCCTTTAACCGCATTACATACTTTTGTTGTGGGAAGGGAAGGCCTTACTCAGTATTAATCACCAAATTTCATGTGCAATGGGAAGTTTTAGAATAAAGGCAGACCAAATCTGTAAAGCTGATAAACATGCATGAGTGAAGGCATCAGTTATATTGTATATGTAACAATGAATGAGATTTATATGTCAATTCATCTCCAGTTCCTTACAGCATAATGCATTGTTGTAATATCATGTTTTGCACAATTTGGGACTGCATTACAGGGATATAAATGATGTAAAATGTAACACACTCTATATCCCACAGTTCTCCCTTGTGCCACTGCATTAAATGAATTTTTAAACAGTGTTACTGCTTTAAAGCTTTCACTATCTTTCAGTGTTAAAACTTGCAGATGGTGATTCTCTCCTCTATATTGTAGGAACCATTTTCATTTCCATCCATGGGCCACCATTTTAAAAATCCCATAAGCAAAGATGAAGTATTCAACATATTGACATTGGCTGAAATATTTATATTTGGAGCCTAAAATCAAATACTCCTAATTAAAAAAGAAAATGTCTATAGCCACAATATCAGCCACTGTACAAAAATTAATCTTGTTATAATTCCATTTAAGAGCATACATAATGTCACATGAATAAGAATAAAGGTCAGCCAGCTGATTGCATCGCTGGCAACATTTGTAATTTAATTAAGTCATTATTGATTTTTGTACTATTGCTAAAATTTGTGTGACTCATCAGGTTAAAAATGAGGGAGGGAGAAAATTTGTCTCTGTTTCTGAATCAATAAATCATTAACAAAATCACAAGTGTTGACAGTGATATGATTAACCTTGTTTCTCCCACTTGTCATGAACAATTTGTATTGTTGGGAATTTTTCCAAATTCTTTTCTAGGCAGATAGGCAAATCTTCGAAAAAGATAAACCTCTTTGCAATTGTTTCCTGGCACAAGATGGTAAAGATGCAAAACTGCAGAATCCGTACAGCTTTCAGATCTGATCAATTATATTTTACAAGCATATCCATAGTTTTAGTGGGATTAGAATCAGTTTTTAAAGTTTATATTATTATTGTCACAACTTGGCTTACATCAATACTGCAATGAAATTACTGTGAAAATCATCACACTCCGGCACCTATTTGGGTACACTGAGGGAGAATTTAACATGGCCAATGCACCTAACCAACATGTCTTTCGGACTGTGGGAGGAAACCGGAGCACCCAGAGGAAACCCATGCAGACACGGAGAGAACATAGACTCTGCACAGACAAAGACTCAAGCTGTGAATCAAACCCGGTTCCTGGTGGTGTGAGGCAGCAGTGCTAACCAATGTGCCACCTCATGGGCCAAATTTAGTCGGTCAGTGCTACACAGCACGTGAGCTAAATGGAGAAGGGGTAATCTGGCAGGGAGGCCTGCATGTGCAGGAAGATTTGCTCGAGCCACTCGGGAGGGTTTAAACTAGTTTGGCAGGGGGAGTGGGACCCAAAGCAGTAGGGAGACAGAAGAGAAGGTTGAGGACAGCACAGAAGTTAAAGAGAGCACATTAAGTAGTAAAGTCAGTGTCAGTAATCATAGTACCAGACAGATCAGGCAAAAGTAGAGCAGAGAGCAAGGGAAGTCCAGATTAAACTGCATTTATTTCAATGCAAGAGGCCTGACGGGCAAGGCAGATGAACTCAGGGCATGGATGGGAACGTGGGACTAGGATATTATAGCAATTACTGAAACATGGCTAAGGGAGGGACATGACTGGCAGCTCAATGTTCCAGGGTACAGATGCTATAGGAAAGATAGAACAGGAGTAAGAGAGGAGGGGGAGTTGCACTTTTGATTAGGGAAAACATCACGGCAGTACTGAGAGGGGATATATCTGAGGGTTTGGCCACTGAGTCTATATGGGTAGAACTGAGAAATAAGAAGGGGGAAATCATTTTGATAGGATTGTACTATAGGCCCCCAAATAGTCAGCAGGAAATTGAGGAGCAAATATGTAAGGAGATTACACATAGCTCCAAGAAAAATAGGGTGGTATAAGTAGGGGATTTTAACTTTCCCAACATTGACTGGGCCAGCCATAGTATTAGAGGGTTGGATGGAGAGAAATTTGTTGTGTGTATTCAGGAGGAATTTCTCATTCAGTATGTGGATGGCCCGACTAGAGAGAGGGCAAAACCTGACCTCCTCTTGGGAAATAAGGAAGGGCAGGTGACAGAAATGTTCGTGAGGGATCACTTTGGGATCAGTGACCATAATTCCATTAGTTTTAAGATAGCTATGAAGAATGATAGGTCTGGCCCAAAAGTTAAAATTCTAAATTGGGGCAAGGCCAATTTTGATGGTATCAGGCAAGAACTTTCAAAAGTTAATTGGGGGAGTCTGTGAGAAGGTAAAGGGACATCTGGTAAGTGGGAGGCTTTCAAAAAGTGTGTTAACCAGGGTTCAGGATAAGCACATTCCTCTTAGAGTGAAGGGCAAGACTGGTAGAAGTAGGGAACCCTGGATGACTCGAGATATTGAGGCCCTCGTCAAGAAGAAGAAGGAAGCACATGACATGCATAGGCAGCTGGGATCAAGTGAATCCCTTGAAGAGTATAGTGGGTGGAGGAGTAGAGTTGAGAGAAATCAGGAGGGCAAAAAGGGGACACAAGATTGCTTTGACAGATAAGGCAAAGGAGAATCCAAAGAGCTTCTACAATACATAAAGGCCAAAAGAGTAACTAGGGAGAGAGTAGGGCCTCTTGAGGATCAACAAGGTCTCTATGTGCGGATCCACAAGAGATGCGTGAGATCTTAAATGAATATTTCTCTTCAGTATTTACTGTTGAGAAAAGCATGGATGTTAGGGAACTTGGGGAAATAAATAGTGATGGCTTGAGGAGTGTACATATTACAGAGAAGGGAGTGCTGGAAGTCTTAAAGAGAATCAAGGTGGATAAAGCCCCGGGACCGGATGAAGCGTATCCCAGGACATTGTGGGAGGCCAGGGAGGAAATTGCGGGTCCCCTAGCAGAGATATTTGAATCATCGATAATCATAGGTGAAGTGCCTGAAGATTGGAGGGTGGCAAATGTTGCGCGTTTGTTTAAAAAGGGCTGCAGGGAAAAGCCTGGGAACTACAAGCCGATGAGCCTCACATCTGTGGTGGGTAAGTTGTTGGAAGGTATTTTGAGAGACACGATCTACAGGCATTTAGAGATGCAAGGACTGATTAGGGACAGGCAGCATGGCTTTGTGAGTGGAAAATCATGTCTCACAAATTTGATTGAGTTTTTTTGAAGGGGTAACCAAGAAGGTAGATGAGGGCAGTGCAGTTGATGTTGTCTACATGGACTTTAGCAAGGCCTTTGATAAGGTACCACATGGTAGGTTGTTGCATAAGATTAAATCTCTCAGGATCCACGGTGAGGTAGCTAAATGGATAAAAAATTAGCTTGATGACAGAAGCCAGATAGTGTTGTAGAGGGTTGTTTTTCAAACTGGAGGTCTGTGACCAGCGGTGTACCTCAGGAATCGGTGCTATTTGTCATTTGGATGGGAATGATTTGGATGGGAATATAGGGGGCATGGTTAGTAAGTTGCAGATGACACCAAGATTGGTGGCATAGTGGACAGTGATGAGAGTTATCTAGAATTGCAACAGGATCTTGATCAATTGCGCTAGTGGGCTGATGAATGGCAGATGGAATTTAATTTAGATAAATGCAAGGTGATGCATTTTGGTAGATTGAACCAGGGCAGGACTTACTCAGTTAATCGTAGGGCGTTGGGGAGAGTTACAGAACAAAGAGATCTAGGGGTACATGTTCATAGCTCCTTGAAAGTGGAGTCACAAATGGACAGAGTGGTGAAGAAGGCATTCAGCATGCTTGGTTTCATTGATCAGAACATTGAATACAGGAGTTGGGACATCTTGTTGAAGTTGTACAAGACATTGGTAAGGCCACACTTGGAATACTGTGCACAGTTCTGGTCATCCTATTATAGAAAGGATATTATTGAACTAGAAAGAGTACAGAAAAGATTTACTTGGATGCTACCGGGACTTGATGGTTTGAGTTATAAGGAGAGGCTGGATAGACTGGGACTTTTTTCTCTGGAGCGTAGAAGGCTGAGGGGTGATCTTATAGAGGCCTATAAAATAATGAGGGCCATAGATCAGCTAGATAGTCATTATCTTTTCCCAAATGTAGGGGGGGTCTAAAACTATAGGGCATGGGTTTAAGATGAGAGGGGAGAGATACAGAAGTGTTCAGAGGGGCAATTTTTTCACACAGAGGATGGTGAGTGTCTGGAACAAGCTGCCAGAGGTAGTAGGAGAGGCGGATACAATTTTGTCTTTTAAAAAGCATTTAGACAGTTACATGGGTAAGATGGGTGCAGAGGGATATGGGCCAAATGCGGGCAATTGGGACTAGCTTAGGTTTTTTAAAAAAGGGGCAGTGTTGACAAGTTGAGCCGAAGGGCCTGTTTACATGCTGTAAACTTCTATGATTCTATGACTCTAACCTGCAAGGTTTTCCTTCCATCCAATTCAATTAGAAAAATGAACCTAGTCCTATTGCCAGTCATGATCAACAACTTCAGGAAGCATTGTGGAGGGCATGCCCCTGTCTACATCAATGGGATGAAATAGTAATACCATTATTTATTTTATTTATTATTGAGCACCCGCGGAAAAAGTTAAATCCCACAACAACCTCCTCAGTAAACTGGTCGTACCTCATGGCGGGGGGTCACAGGCCAAGACCCTAAGGACCTCTGCGCTGGCCGTCACATACTGAACTGCGGAATACTGTTCCACAGCATGGTGCCAGTCTGCCTACATTAAACTTATTGATGTGCAATTCAACTGGGCAAGGTGCATCATGACAGGTACTCTCTGACCAAGTGACCCCCTCTGTCTCCCAGCCCTGAACAACATTGCCACCCCCAACGCCACCCCCACCGCCACCCCCACCACCACCCCCACCCCACCATCCCCCACCACCCCCACATCACAATGGTGATTGCAATAAGCAAGCTCAAGCTACTTGAGGAGCATAACAGGTAAGACAGGCGAACTTAGGGCCATAATGCTTACGTGGAATTTGGATGTGGTTGCGGTAACAGAGGGACAGGACTGGCAGCTGAATATTCCGGGGTATAAGTGTTTTAGGCGAGACAGAGGAGGGGCTAAAAAAGGTGGGGGAGTAGCGGTATTAGTTAAGGAGCATATTACAGCGGTGCAGAGGGTGGACAATTTAGAGGGGTCATGTACTGAGTCACTGTAGGTGGAGCTCAGAAACAGGAAAGGTACAATCACTATGCTGGGGGTATACTACAGGCCACCCAACAGCCCACGGGAAGCGGAGGAAAGGATATGTCAGGAGATTCTGGATATGTGCAGAAAAAATAGGGTTGTTGTAGTGGGAGACTTCAATTTCCCTGGTGTAGACTGGAAAGTGCTTAGGGCTGGGGGTCTGGACGGGGAGGAATTTGTAAAATGCGTACTGGAAGGTTCTTTGGAACAGTATGTAGATAGCCCAACTAGAGAGGGGGCTATACTGGATCTAGTTCTGGGAAATGAGCCCGGTCAGGTCGTCAAAGTTTTGGTAGGGGAACATGTGGCAAATAGTGACCACAACTCTGTTAACTTTAGGATAGTAATGGACAAGGACAAGTGTTGTCCTAAGGGTAGGGTGCTAAATTGGGGGAAGGCTAACTATAGCCGGATTAGGCAGGAATTAGTGGCTGTTGACTAGGAGAGACTGTTCGGGGGTAAGTCCACGTCTGGTATGTGGGAGTCTTTTAAGGAACAGTTGATAAGGTTGCAGGACAGGCATGTGCCTGTAAAAAGGAAGGATAGGAAAGGTAGGATTCGAGAGCCATGGATAACCAGGGAAATTGAGGATCTGATCAAAAAGAAAAGAGAGGCGTACGTTAGGTCCAGGCAACTGAAAACAGATGGAGCTCTGGAGGAATACAGAGAGAGTAGGAGTTAGAAGGGCAAAAAGAGGTCACGAAATGTTCTTGGCAGACAGGATTAAGGAGAATCCGAAGGCATTTTATTTATATGATAGGAACAAAAGAGTTGTCAGGGAAAAAGTTGGACCCCTCAGGGACAAAGGAGGGGAATTATGTTTAGAACCCAAGGGAATAGGGGAGATCCTAAATGAATACTTTGCATCGGTATTCACAAAGGAGAGGGGCGTGTTGACTGGAAGTGTATCAGAGGGAGGTGTTGACCCGTTAGAGAGAATCTCCATTACAAGGGAGGAAGTGTTAGGTTTTTTAGGTAACATTAAAACTGACAAATCCCCAGGGCCTGATGGCATCTATCCTAGACTGCTCAGGGAGACAAGAGATGTAATTGCTGGGCCTCTGACGGAAATCTTGTCTCTTCGTTGGACAAAGGTGAGGTCCCTGAGGATTGGAGGATAGCGAATGTGGTACTGTTATTTAAGAAGGGTAGCAGAGATAACTCGGGTAATTATAGGCCACTGAGCTTGACGTCCATGGCAGGGAAGTTGTTGGAGAGGATTCTTAGAGACAGGATGTATGTGCATTTAGAACGGAACAATCTCATTAGTGACAGACAGCATGGTTTTGTAAGAGGGAGGTCGTGCCTTACAAATTTGGTGGAGTTTTTTGAGGAAGTGGCAAAAACGGTTGACGAAGCAAGGGCCATGGATGTCGTCTATATGGATTTCAGTAAGGCATTTGACAAAGTCCCACATGGCAGGTTGGTTAAGAAGGCTCATGGGACACAAGGAGAGGTGGCTAGATGGGTAGAAAACTGGCTTGGCCACAGGAGACAGAGGGTAGCAGTCGAAGGGTCTTTTTCCGGCTGGAGGTCTGTGACCAGTGGTGTTCCGCAGGGCTCTGTACTGGGACCTCTGCTATTTGTGATATATATAAATGATTTGGAAGAAGGTGTAACTGGTGTTATCAGCAAGTTTGCGGATGACATGAAGATGGCTGGACTTGCGGATAGCAATGAACATTGTCGGACAATACAGCAGGATTTGGATAGGCTGGAAAGTTGGGCGGAGAAATGGCAGATGGAATTTAATCCAGATAAATGCGAAGTGATGCATTTGGAAGAACTAATGTAGGGGGGAGTTATACAATAAATGGCAGAGCCATCAAGAGTATAGAAACAGAGGGACCTAGGTGTGCAAGTCCACAAATCCTTGAAGGTGGCAGCACAGGTGGAGAAGGTGGTGAAGAAGGCACATGGTATGCTTGCCTTTATAGGACGGGGTATAGAGTATAAAAGCTGGAGTCTGATGTTGCAGCTGTATAGAACGCTGGTTAGGCCACATTTGGAGTACTACGTCCAGTTCTGGTCGCCGCACTACCAGAAGGACGTGGAGGCTTTAGAGAGAGTGCAGAGAAGGTTTACCAGGATGTTGCCTGGTATGGAGGGTCTTAGCTATGAGGAGAGATTGGGTAAACTGGGCTTATTCTTCCTGGAAATACGCAGAATGAGGGGAGACCTAATAGAGGTGTACAAGATTATGAAGGGTATAGATAGGGTGAACAGTGGGAAGCTTTTTCCCAGGTCGGAGATGACGATCACGAGGGGTCACGGGCTCAAGGTGAGAGGGGCGAGGTATAACTCAGATATCAGAGGGATGTTTTTTACACAGAGAGTGGTGGGGGCCTGGAATGCGCTGCCAAGTAGGGTGGTGGAGGCAGACACGCTGGCATCGTTTAAGACTTACCTGGATAGTCACATGAGCAGTCTGGGAATGGAGGGATACAAACGAATGGTCTAGTTGGACCAAGGAGCGGCACAGGCTTGGAGGGCCGAAGGGCCTGTTTCCTGTGCTGTACTGTTCTTTGTTCTTTGTTCTTTGTACTGGAGAAAGTTTCTTCCATCCCAAGCCTGCCCTTGTTCAAAAACCTCCTCAACCCACCAGCAGCACACCTTCCCTCACATCACCCGATAAGGTTCAATCCACCATGCCGAGGAGTAACAGCTGAGGGCCTCTGGCAGGAGAAAACATCCACCAGAAACAACTCTCTCATTGAAGTTCTTACTGCTCGTCTACACAGCCTTGATCTCCCAAAGTGACTGTGGGCCATTGTAAACTATTCCTGCACTGGCCAAGGTCTCTGTGCAGCCACCCAACATCACTGAGGTTCCCCAGACCATTCAGGTTGCAGCTGTTGTTCAGTCCAAAAAATGACTTGCATTGTGTCCACTGGTTAAACTTGAACTCCATCTGGCCATTGACAGGGCAATTGCTTGGCTTTATGATTTGCACCCACAAAAAAAAAGCATTATTAGCATCCATGTGCCCAGGGTGAATGTCAGTTGTATAATGAACATTGTACATTGTGACTGTATACGATGATTCATGAGTGGCAGTCACTTCTGCAGCTAGCATAGATGAATGATGATGGCCCAAGATTGACTGATGTTTTGTCCTTGAGCTCTCTTTCACACTATGTGGTCATTTCTTTTGTCCTCTGCTTTTTCATTGACCTTCCTGACTGCTTGTCCCCAGGTACTCCGGTCAGCAGCAAGGACTTCTCATGCATCGACTCCAATCCCAGTCAACTTGAGAACTTGCTGATAGACATCCTGTTATCACAGACGTGGGTAACTTGCTGGTCTCGTGCCAATAGCAAGCTCACCATAGAGCATGACTTTGGGCTTGTGGCTCTCATCAATTTGGCTCAGATAACCCAGCCCCAGTGGAGTGGCCAGGGATGCTGCTAAACTTCCATATTTGGCACTCTGTCAAAATGAGAGGTGACCAGGAGATGCTCAATCTGTAGCAACGGAGGTGAAAGCTGTTCAGCCACTTCTCTTGTCTTGTTGTCCATGACTTGCTGCTGTAAAGAAGGGTGCTGAGAACACAGACCTGGTGCACACGACATTTAGTATTTTTGGTTAGTTTGCTATTTGTCCACACTCGACATTTTCAGCTTTGACATGATGGTTGAGGCCCTGGCAATCCTTGTGCTGATTTTGGTATTAAAGGGCCGCTTGTTTGTAATTATTGATCCAAGGTATGTGAAGCTGCTGATGACTTCCAAAGTGAGGTTGTCAATGTTGATTGAATGTGGATTCCCTTCCTGCCCGTAGCTTTGGTCCTGATGCTGACTGTCAGTCCAAATTGCTTGTAGGCCCAGAAGAACTGATCGACAAGCTGTTGCAAGTGGACTTCAGTATGAGATGCCAAATGCAACATCATAAGCAAACAGCAACGCACAGAATAGGACATTATGCACATTTATCATGGAGCACAGCTGAACCGCTTGCCACTGGTTCTAACATGTAGGTAGATATCCTCACTTGAGATACACTGAAAGCTTAAAATAGCAGCATAGAGAAAAATATACCAAAGAGAGCTGGTGCAGGATGCAGCCCTGTTTTACTCTGCTGCTAATCTTGATGATGCTATATTGTAACTGTCTAAACTATGCATAAACTCCTGGAAAGAAGAAATCACCTCTAGGAGTCCAGTCAGGCAGCCTATTTCCCAAAGCAGCTTGAAGAGTCCTTCTTTACTGACAATCTCAAAGGCTTTGGTGAGGTCTATGAAGGCAATGTAGCATGGTCTGTGCTGTCCATAGAATTTCTCCTGTAACTGTCAGCTGTCGTTCTGCCAGCTATGAAGTATACCAAGACTCTGGGTATATACGTAATGCTTTGGGTCACAGATTTTGTCAGAACAATGCAAGCAAAGACCTCCCCCACAATACACAACATGGAGATGCTTCAGTCATTGTTGCAATCACAGTGGTCCTCTTTGCTTTTGTATAAGATGACTATATTTGCATCATGTCTGAAAGTCTAAATCTATCCTCCCAGCAGAAATGTAAATTTTATGGAGATGCAGTGTTGGTTTTTTATTTCTGATTATTTCAGATGGAATGCCATCATTTCCTCGGACTTAATCACTGTCAAGATGATCAATGATCTTGTTGAGTTCTACTATGGTGGGCTTGCTGTCCAGTTCCTCCATGACAGGAAAGCCTGGAGCTTTTTCAGGCACAATGTTCTCCATTGTGCAGAGTTCTCTGACTTGATTTGATTTGATTTGATTTATTATTGTCACATGTATTAACATACAGTGAAAAGTATTATTTCTTGTACACTATACAGACAAAACATACCATTCATAGAGAAGGAAACAAGAGAGTGCAGAATGTAGTGTTACAGTCATAGCTAGGGTGTAGAGAAAGATCTATTTAATGCAAGGTAAGTCCATTCAAAAGTCTGACAGCAGCAGGGAAGAGGCTGTTCTTGAGTCAGTTGGCATGTGACCTCAGACTTTTGTATCTTCTTCCCGAAGGAAGAAGGTGGAAGAGAGAATGCCCGGGGTGCATGGGGTCCTTAATTATGCCAGCTGCTTTGCCGAGGCAGCGGAAAGTGTAGACAGAGTCAATGGATGGGAGGCTGGTTTGCGTGATGGATTGGGCTACATTCACAACCTTTTATAGTTCCTTGCGGTCTTGGGCAGAGCAGGAGTCACACCAAGCTGTGATACAACCAGAAGGAATGTTTTCTATGGTGCATCTGTAAAAGTTGGCGAGAGTTGTAGCTGACATGCCAAATTTTCTTCATTTTCTGAGAAAGTAGAGGCGTTGATGCGTTTTCTTAACTATAGTGTCGGCATGGGGGGACCAGGATAAGTTGTTGGTGATCTGGACACCTAAAAACTTGAAGCTCTCGACCCTTTCGACTTCGTCCCCGTTGATGTAGACAGGGGCACGTTCTCCTTTATGCTTCCTGAAGTCGATGATATTCTCCTTCATTTTGTTGACATTGAGGGAGAGATTATTTTTGCCGCACCATTTCACCAGATTCTCTATCTCATTCCTGTCTCTGTCTCGTCATTGTTTGAGATCCGACCCACTATGGTGGTGTTGCCAGCAAACTTGAAAATCGAATTGGAGGGGAATTTGGCCGCACAGTCATTGGTGTATAAGGAGTATAGGAGGGGGCTGAGAACACAGCCTTGTGGGGCATCGGTGTTGAGGATGTTCGGGGAGGAGGTGTTGTTGCCTATCCTCACTGATTGTGGTCTGTGAGTTAGGAAGTTCAGGATCCAGTCGCAAAGGGAGATGCCGAGGCCCAGGCCATGGAGTTTGGAGATGAGTTTTGTGGGAATACTAGTGTTGAAGGCTGAGCTGTAGTCAATAAATAGGAGTCTGACAAAGGTGTCCTTGATATCTAGGTTTTTCAGGGTTGAGTGCAGGGCCAGTGAAATGGCGTTTGCTGTGGACCTGTTGTAGCGGTAGGCAAACTGTAGTGGATCCAGGCAGTCCGGGAGGCTGGAAGTGATTTGTGCCATGACTAATCTTTGATTGCTTGATTGCCATCAGCAGAATTCTCAGCACCGAGGAACTGTACCTTCAAGGAAATTTCAACATAAGAGTGGGTACCGACCACACAGCTTGGCCAACATGCATTGAGCACCAGAGAATTGGCAAGATGAACAGAAATAGCTAGGATAATGCTGGAGATATGCTGTTTCCATGGACTCATAGAGATAGTGCTCCACACACCCATCCATCTGCTTGTGGGGTTCAGAGATGATCACCTGTCTTTGGCTTCTTGGGGGGTTGATTTGGTTGCTGCTGGGTCTGTTACTTTCATGGTTCTTTCATACAAGCCTCCAGCATCCCCCGGAAGCTGTTGCAGAGTTTCAACTAGTATTGATTGGCACAGTGCCAAGAAGTCTGCTGACACATGATTCTGGCAGTGCTGAGAGCATCTAGGTTTTGTTTGCTGGGGATTTGCTTGTATCTCATGAGTGCTCTCCTCTTGGTTGCAATAAGTGGCCTCATTTCAGTCCAATAAGCTTCAAAGCAGTTCCTCTGATCTCTTTTCCGGTATGTATTGAGCACAGAGTTACAAATGGTGTTGTCCAAATGATTTCACTTTGACACTGCACTCTGGCCTTGAGCATTGTTGTCCAATAGAACCTGATTGTGGAACTCTTGAGTTCTTTCAGGAACAGTGATCCTTCATGTGTTGACCCAATCTTCCTTCCTGGGGTGGTTTTGTTTCCTTGGCTAAAGCTTGACTTTGCGACACACCAGGGGCTGGTCAGTGACATAGTTAGCACTGTGTTAGCTATAAGTGGTAAGGGTACTTTTGAGGTTGATGTGTCTGGTGGTGGTGATATCTAGCTGGTACCAGTGGCGTGATCTCAGGTCTTGGACATCTTGTGACAACCGGGGTTTGGAAGTAATTGTTTGTCAAACAGAGTCCATGGTAACAGCATATCTCCAGCATCATCCTATCTATTTCTGTTCATCTTGCCGATTCTCTGGTGCCCAATGTATGTTGGCCAAGCGGTGTGGTCGTCCCCACCCTTGTGTCGAAATTTCCTTGAAGGTACAGTTCCTCGGTGCTGGGAATTCTGCTGATGGCAGCATCAAGTGTTCTCATAGAATTGATCCTTGCCATCTGGGGTGGAGCTGGGTGTTGGTGAGGCAGCAGAGCATGGAGTGAGATTCACAGTAAAATACACTCTACTCACAATGAACTCATCACAGAAGGCTCAGGGCAATTTGTACATTTCGCTTGTCAACACGTGGTCGCAGTTACTATGATAAGAAAACATATTTCACAAATGGAATGGGACTTTTTTCGTGAAATGATGAAATTACTCATCAAGTCAGATTGCATCTCACACAGCCATAGATTGATAGATTGATAGAATCATAGAATCCCTACAGTGTAGAACATAGAACATAGAACAGTACAGCACAGAACAGGCCCTTCGGCCCACGATGTTGTGCCGAGCTTTATCTGAAACCAAGATCAAGCTATCCCACTCCCTATCATCCTGGTGTGCTCCATGTGCCTATCCAATAACCGCTTAAATGTTCCTAAAGTGTCTGACTCCACTATCACTGCAGGCAGTCCATTCCACACCCCAACCACTCTCTGCGTAAAGAACCTACCTCTGATTTCCTTCCTATATCTCCCACCATGAACCCTATAGTTATGCCCCCTTGTAATAGCTCCATCCACCCGAGGAAATAGTCTTTGAACGTTCACTCTATCTATCCCCTTCATCATTTTATAAATCTCTATTAAGTCTCCCCTCAGCCTCCTCCGTTCCAGAGAGAACAGCCCTAGCTCCCTCAACCTTTCCTCATAAGACTGTTGTAGGGAAAAATCCCTTGTACCAGTGCATTCAAGGGAGTCGAGTCGCAAGGCAAAGTTCAAAGCGTTTTTCTTTATTGTACAATTACTGGGAACCCAGGGAGAACAGCGTAACCAGCTCAGAAACAGTGGCTTGGCCACGTTGATCTCAATCCTTTCACATCAGCTCTGGATCTTTATAGGGATCCAAATTCGAGCGGGAACATTTGATTATGCATTTTTACAATATGTATAAAGTGGTCTGTCGGGTCAGGAAGTTCTCTGGGAGGCTTGTCAATTTGCATTTGTATGGTGTGTGTTTGTGTTAATGGGACTACCTGTTCTTGCCCCGGTGTTTTAATGTGTTTCCCATTATCCCCTCTATGTGTCCCCTCATCTGAATTGACCTCATTGTTTTGTGTCTGTGTTCCCTGCTTGCGAGATTAGGTGTTAATGTCATTTTGTCCTGCTGTGTGTAGGGAGATTTAATCTAATCTTTTATTCCTTTTACCCTAGTTTGTTAAGTTTCTTTGCCTGCCTTGGCCATTTTATTCCTGTAATATTTTATTGATAGTCTGGTTATGCCATATAGCCCACTCTCGGTCTTGACTCGCAGATATCCCGATCTTCCTTGGCCAAAGGCCGGTTTAAAATGCAGCTTCGCGCTGTTGCTGGGCAGAATAAGGATCTTTCGTTGGCTTTGAAATTTAAAGGTCTCTCAGCTGTGCAGAGGGGGTTTGAACGAATATCCATCCAGGTGTTCCCCTCTGCATTGTAGGCACGTTATGAATGGTGCCAATATGGCTTTTGGAAAATTGCCTACTTCAGTCCCTCCTCTCGTCCAGGGGGTCCCATTCATGGCTGACCCCCCATGGACGATCTTCAGAGGTACAGTGACTTGTACAGATGTCGTCCTTGCCGTTGTTCCTCTTCCTCTGTGGCGTGGTTAAATTCTTGCATCTGGATACTGGCAGTGGGTAGCATTCTTGATGTAATATTTGCACAAATCACTTTAATACAGGTTAGGCCCAGGCAGAGTGTGAACAGGATGGCTACTACTAAGATTAATCCCTTCATAATGTATGCTCCCCAAACTGTGTTAAACAGCCACCCTAACCACCCATCAGTCCCTGTTAATCCCTGTTTAAAGCTATCCAATTGCTTTTGTATCCCGGACATGGCTGCTGTTATGTTTAGTGTCTCGTCGTGTACATATGTGATGCATTTTCCTTTGATGATGGTGCATACCCCTCCTTGTCTGGCTAGCTGATAGTCTACTGCATATCTCGTTTGCTGTGTGTATAGTCTGAGTTCTGCGAGTTCTTGGTCAATTGCACCCAGTGCTTGTAGGGTGTTGTTTCCTAAAATGGTCAGTCCACATATGAAGAAATTCCTATTACTGGCACTGATCACCCCTGCGGCGCCTCCTAGGGATAGTGTCCCCAGAAATCCATACCCCAGAGAAGACCCTAATGTGACAGGGGCCTGCCAGTCGGCGCAGAATTCTGCGCTGATGGCCCTGGGTCACTATGCGTTTCTGGACATGTCCCTCGCTTGGGCACGGAACCGTGAGAGGTCTGATTGTCCCTACGGAAAAGAACCTTGGAGGCCTGTCTGTGGCCGTCATGAATACATTTTTGAATAAAAACACGTAATCTTCTTTAACCCGATAACATGCATTACCCCGGGGTCGTTTGACCACATGGTCCCATCTTGTGGGACCTTCCCTCCCCCGGGACTGTCCACTTGATTGTACCCCTTGGTGAGAATCAAATGGGTATGTCCCCGAGGCTGAGCTTACGTGGGTGCCGTTGCACTTGCCACACATAAGCTGCCTACCCGCGGTGACTGCAATGCATTTTTGTTGCTTGCAGTCACAAGTGAAGTGTCCTTCCCGGACCCGGCACTCCTGGAGAGCACAATGTGCCTCAGCGCACGAATCATTTTTAGGGACAAAGGCATGCACGCACCCCCATCCCTCTCCCTTAAAACATTGTGGGTAGTTCCCATGTGTCTCCTCCTGTTGGGGTCCCATCCCCCTTAGAATTCCCGGCTCAGTGAGCTCTACACACCTTCCTTGTATCCCTTGTTTAAAGTACCCAATATGTTCCTTGCAGGGTGCCCCCGATGTGTCAATAGTGAATAACTCTTGTGGGAGCCACCCTGGTGTTGCGATGAATAGGGAGTTTACTGATCGCGCTGAAGGGTAACAAGCGGTCCTATTCCCATAGATCTGGATGTGTGTTTTCAGGAATAGGTTTCCTTCCATGATTGGGGGTTCTGCTCCCCGAACCCCCATGTGTTGGAGCGTATTTACAATGGTCATGGTTATTATCAAATATGTCTCTGTTCCCATATCGTTTTTTTCTCAACAGTATTTTTACAGTTATAGTATATACAGAAAATAAACAGGCAATCAAATTAAAAGTAGTTTGTTCCGACGTCTTGATAGTAGATCTGGTCCTGGTTCCTGTGGAATTTGAATGAACGAAAACGGTATTCTTTAGTTCATTTGTCTTCATACAGCTTTAATTGAGTCCAGTGTTTCCAGACCCCCCTGTCCCCTTATATCTATACAGGCACAGGTATCTCCGCTAATAATGACCTCGTAAGGTCCGTGCCATCTTGGGGCAAATCCTGGTTTTGCAGGAAGCACTTTTGTTAATACCCGGCTCTCGGCCTTTGGGACCTCTGGTAATATTTCTGAGTCCTCCTCTGTATCGACCTGTGCCTGATTAAAAATTACGGACCGGCGCAACCCCTTCAATTGGGTGCTAAGGTCTCGGATGTATTGACGGATCTTATCCTTTATCGGACCCACATCTGTCCAGCCTGTAATAATGTTTTCGGGTAAGTGCATTGCTCGCCCGGTCATCAGCTCGTATGGAGTCAAGTCGGTAGTTCGATTTGTGGTCGCCCTAAGCCTCATCAGAACTGCAGGTAGGACTTCTGTCCAATTTCTACCTGAGGATTGCATTGCTTTTGCCATGGTTATTTTAAGAGTCCGATTCATCCTCTCCACCATCCCGGAACTTTGTGGGTGATAGGGGATGTGAAATTTCTGTTTTATTCCTAATAGTTGGCAAATGTTTTTCATAACCTTTCCTGTGAAATGTGTTCCCTGGTCCGAATCAACTTGAATTGGCATCCCCCATCGGGGAATGACTTCTGCTGCCAATATCCTGGCTACCGTTAGGGCTGTACAATTGGTTGTGGGGAATGCTTCGACCCACCTGGTGAATTGATCTACTATTACCAGGCAATATGTTTTCCCGTGAGAGGGGGGCAATGGTCCTATGAAGTCCATTTGTATCTGTTCCCAGGGTCCCTTCGGTCTGGGTTGGTGTCCCATCTTTACCTTTATGGGCTTCCCGGGGTTGTGCTGTGCACATATAGTGCATCTGCGGCAGTATGTGGCCACATCTCGTCCCAATCCTTTCCACCACCACTCTCTCCCCAGGCTCTGTATCATTGCATCCCTGCCTGTATGGGGAAGCCCGTGGTGTAGTTCCAGTAATGTGTTCTGGATACATCCTGGCACCAATACCCGGTTATCTTTTCTCCACACCCCGTCAGTCCCTTTAACTGCGCCCAGCTCCTCCCATCTATCTCGTTCTTGCTGTGTAATGTCCCCGTGTAATTTCTGTATGTCAATTTCTTCCAGTTCTACCACTATCGCTGCAAGGGGCAGGCTTTTAATGTCGCTGTTTTCTAGTGCTTGCTGTGCCGCTGTGTCTGCGGCTTGATTCCCTTTGAAATGAATCCACCCCAAGGTGTCCCTTCCGGGTTCCCGCTGGTGGGCTTTTATTTTAATTACTGCGGCCTCTGTAGGCTGTTCACTAGCTGCTAGCAGCGCCCTTATCTGCTGTTGGTGTTTAATGGGGGTACCTCCTGTAGTAATGAACCCCCTTCTCCCCCATGCGGGCATGTAATCATGGATCACACCAAACGCATATTGGCTGTCTGTATACACATTGACTGTTTTCCCTGCTGCTAATCTTAAGGCTTGGGTGAGGGCAACTAATTCTGCTACCTGAGCGGACTGACCCCCGTCGATCCTTCCTGATTCTAGGGTTTCCAGGTTCTGGTCTACTACTGCCCACCCTGTCCTTGGTGATCCTGATACATATTTGCGGGACCCATCCACATAGAAGGTCTTATTTGCTGTTGGAAGGGGTTCATCTCTAATCTTTCCTTCCTTGTTATCTTTGTCGATTTCTCCACAGCTGTGCGCTACCCCAGTATCTAAAATCCCTTCTGCGGGATTTTCTCCCGTGTCCCTAATGATGGTGACTGACTTGTTAGGTGGTAGGAGTGTGGCCTCCCACCTTGCCCTCCTTATATTTGAGACTGTTTTGAGTTTGCCCGTGTTTAGCATCTCTACCAATGTATGTTTTGTGTGTAGCACAATATCTCCTGTCATGACAATGGGCTCACTTATCCTCACAGCCCATGCTGCACAATCTAGGGCGGCTATGCACCTGGGCATCCCGGTGACTACTGGTCCCTCAGCCGTTGAATAATACCCTACGGGTCTCTTTCTATCTCCATGAGTCTGTGCCACTACGGCAGAATAGAAGCCGTCCTGGTTATCACAGAAGATGTGGAACTTCTTGCTTCCATCTGGCAGTCCCAGCCCTGGGGCTGAAACTAACCTAGCTTTCAACTCTGCATATGCTGTCTCTTGCTCTTGTCCCCACTCTATACTTTCCAAGGCTGGCTTTCCTCCCTTCACTAGTCTCTGAATTGGCTCCGCGGTTCTTGCAAAGTCAGGGATAAAACTCCTACTGTAATTAAATAGTCCTAAAACTTTTCGGACCCCTCTTACTGTAACTGGTCGCGGCATTTCTTTAATCGCGGTTTTGCGATCTGCGGGCATTTCTTTCATTCCCTGGGAAATTAGGTGTCCTAAGTACAGGACCTGGGGTTTTGCAATTTGTGCCTTATGTGGGCTGACTTTCAGCCCGGCTTTTGCCAATCCTTCTAGTACTGCATACAGGGCTGCCTTGTGCCCTTTTTCTGTTTTGGAAGCTATTAACACATCGTCCACATACTGGAGGACCGTATTGTCCTCATGCAATTTCACCCTACTCAGGATATCGCTCATTGTTCTGTGAAATATGGCAGGACTGTTATGAAATCCCTGTGGGAGGCGAGTCCATGTATACTGTTTCTCTCCCACAGTGAAGGCGAATTTGTTTTGGGATTCTGAATCCAGTGGAAGGGACCAGAACCCATTTGCTATATCTAGCACCGTGAAAATTTTGTGGTCTTGTGCCAATCCGTTTAAAATAGTCGAGGGGTTTGCCACAATGGGGTGTAATTTAGGTGTTACCTTGTTCAAACCTGTGTAATCGATGGTGAGCCGGTAGCTCCCGTCAGGTTTTATAACTGGCCATGTGGGGGAATTGGTGGTACTGGTGGTTTCCCTGAGGATTCCCTTTTCTATTAAACCCTTGACTATTTCTACCACTGCCCCTTGCGCTTCTCTCTTGATAGGGTATTGTCGGTGGGGCTTGTGTTCCGGTCCTGGGACTTTTATCGGTTCTGTGTCGGTTAGTCCGGTATCTAATTTCGTCCTAGCCCAGGCTTCGGGAATGGAAGCGCAGATGGCTCCGAACCCTTCTTTTTCCTGATCCCAATCTCGGGCCACTATGGTGGCTATCCCAACCGTCCCCAGGTGGCCAGCTAATGTCCCTATTCCGGTCTTCCTACCGTCAGGTTGTGGCCAAATTAGTTTCCCTTTCCCACAATCTATCAGCACCTGGTATTCCCTCATTAAATCGTTCCCCATGATTGTGCCCTCATTATTCTGACAAATGTAAAATTGCATTGGAATATACTTGTGGTTGATTTCTACTAGTGTGGTTTCACTAAGATAGGCGGGTATTCTCTCTCCCCCTACCCCGGTTATGTGTATTCTTTTGTTGGTCAGTGGCAGGGGTAGGTTTGTAATTGATATGGCTGCTCCTGTATCTACTAACATGTGGCATTCCCTACCCCCTACCAGGGCTTCTACATATATTCTCTCCCCCTCTTTCCTGTTTTGGATGGGAGCTACGGGTTGTGAGATTTCGACCAGTGTTGGCCGATAAGTGGAGTGGACGGACACCGGCTTTTGTCGGGATTCACTGTCTTCTGTGGGCGTGGCTACACAAATCCTCTCTTGTCTCCCATCTCCCTGGTTTGGGGTCTCTTCTAGTCACCCTAGTGGATTCCGGGAATGTGGTGCCCCCGGGGTTGGTCTATAGTTGTCTCGGGGTCTCCCATGTTTCCCCCAACATGTTGCCTCGGTGTGCCCTGCCCTGTGGCAGTGGTCACAGCGGGGCCCGCCATTCTCGGGTTTCCCTTTGAATGGTGCTTCCCTGCAGAATCTAGCCGTATGCCCTGGCTGGCCACATGTGTAGCAGCTGAACCCGGTTCTCCCCTTATCTCCGTTATGGGGGGTTCCAGTTCTCTCTCGTCTGGGCTTTGTCTGGGCAACCTTCCCTTCTTTTATCCCGCTAGCCCACTCGACTAGCTCGTCATAGTCTTGGGATGCTATCACCCCCATCTTAAGGATTTCTTGGTGTACCTCTGATAGCCCGTCCTTGAATGCCTGGATAAAAGCCCTGTCTCTCCTGTCCACATTGTCCTGTCCTGAACATTCCCTATATACCTGGAATAATCTCTCTCCAAATTCCGATGCACTTTCCCCCTGTCCTTGTTTAGTATTTGTGATCCTGCTCCAATTAGTGGGGGAGTTCCCTAAGACCCGTTGGATTTCGGTCTTAAATAATGTGAAGGGTGCCTGCTGGTCGTCTATCTCAGCCGTTGTAGGAACGGCATGTGTCCACCTTCCTCCATTATAGTCCTGTGCTGCTTGGGTCACTGGCCCTCCTGCCACCAACCTCCATTTATCCGCTGGACAGGCTGCCCTGACCAGCTGGTGTATGTCCCTTAAATGTAACTGGTGTCCTACCCAGAGTGAATCCAATTCGCCCCAAAATCCCAGGTTTGCGCTTCTGGGTTTTAACTTCCCTAGGGATGCCATAATCTGCTGCCTTTCCCCTGGGGTAAAAGGCTTATAGGTTGCTTTTGGTTGTGCTAACGTCCCTCCTCTGGTGACTGGTGCTAGATTATAATTTTTTATGTCTCCTTCTGATGCTGGAGCGGTTGTATGTTTCTGCACTGACTCGTATGAGCGCCGAGTGTCCGTTTCCTCTGATCTCTGCGTTATCTCCGCAGTGTGGCTTCTGTGTTCTAATTCCCTCACTCTCTCCTGCAATGCCTTAATTTGTTCTGTCTCTTTGTGTCTCTCCTCCATTGAGGCATTTACCTTCTCAATTAGTCCAGCTAACTGGGTCACTAACATTACTCCCATTACTTTTGTTTTGTCCCGTTTAACTCCGTCTACCCACTTTCTTTGATCTTCTAAAGTTTGTGATGCGTTCCACCCGTTCCGTTTCATCTTTGCAACAATCGCTTCTCTGGCTAACAGATACTTCAAAATGAGAGCTACTGCAGTTTCTCCCTTAACAACGTGGTCTGCCATTTTTCTGTCTAGCAGTCCTGCAACCTCCGTATGCTGGTTCCAACAGTAAAAGTGCCCCAACTCTCTTTCTTATCTCCTGTCACTGATACTGCTCCAGCACCGTCTGTATTGCTGTAGGGTCTCGTAGTGGGGTCCCAGTGGGTCTCTTCCCCTGTGCTCCCCCAACTATTCCTGACACCTCACGCTTGGTCTATTTTGTGTTGTCTTATTAGGATGTGTGCTGGTTTTTTTAGTGGGTTTGTCGGCCCCTGTCCCCAGCCCCTTTAAGTACAACGCCTCCCGCTTGGCCACCACCTCCACTAGCAAGGTTGATCCGTTACCCCAAAACCTGGTACCCTGCTATGGACTGTGGTGTTCCCTACAGACGAACAAGGTTATCAAACTCCGCCCGGGTCCCTAATGGATCCTCCGTCGTCGTGTCTCTTGGTCAGGATGGATCGGGTCCCCTTTTCCTCAACACTTACACATATGTGTCTGTTATCAAAGCCCCTGTTATAATTAGTAACTGTATCGACTCTGAGGTTGTTCGTCCCTTCAGAGTCTGTGTTGTTACCCGATTTACACTGTCCGTGCCTTGCACCCTGAGTGCCTGTGCCTCTTAGCGCCCGTTTCAAAACCCAACCTTAACGTGGGAGATTTCTCCTCTTAACGTCCAGTTTAGGGTAGGGCACCTTGAGTCAAGCACTCCCTTGTCCTATTGCCTTGGCACAGACAGCGGTTTCGTCTACAATCCTGGGTTAGTTACACCAATTAGTTCTGCATGCGGTTCTTATCTTTATATTAGTCTTAATTCCTTATTCCCGTTATCAAATAGCCCAAAACCTGTTATCTTTACCTCTGGTCCTCTATTCCTATTAAAGTTACTTACCTTCTTCCACGCGGTCGTTCTGACCTGTACCTTCAATTTAAAAACTTAGGCAAGATTATACAGTTCTACAAGACAACAATATTTAACACAGACAAACCCTAACCCTTAAAGGTACCTCACTTTGAACGGAGACTTGTACTCGCCCTTGACTGCTCTGGATTTTTATCAGATTCGTTTAAATTTGATCCCGGCTTCCAGACCGTGGCCACCAGTCAGAAGTCAGATATCAAATCCTGAGCCGACTACGCCATTTGTTGTAGGGAAAAATCCCTTGTACCAGTGCATTCAAGGGAGTCGAGTCGCAAGGCAAAGTTCAAAGCGTTTTTCTTTATTGTACAATTACTGGGAACCCAGGGAGAACCAACGTAACCAGCTCTGAAACAGTGGCTTGGCCACGTTGATCTCATTCCTTTCACATCAGCTCTGGATCTTTATAGGGATCCAAATTCGAGCGGGAACATTTGATTATGCATTTTTACAATATGTATAAAGTGGTCTGTCGGGTCAGGAAGTTCTCTGGGAGACTTGTCAATTTGCATTTGTATGGTGTGTGTTTGTGTTAATGGGACTACCTGTTCTTGCCCCGGTGTTTTAATGTGTTTCCCATTATCCCCTCTATGTGTCCCCTTATCTGAATTGACCTCATTGTTTTGTGTCTGTGTTCCCTGCTTGCGAGATTAGGTGTTAATGTCATTTTGTCCTGCTGTGTGTAGGGAGATTTAATCTAATCTTTTATTCCTTTTACCCTAGTTTGTTAAGTTTCTTTGCCTGCCTTGGCCATTTTATTCCTGTAATATTTTATTGATAGTCTGGTTATGCCATATAGCCCACTCTCGGTCTTGACTCGCAGATATCCCGATCTTCCTTGGCCAAAGGCCGGTTTAAAATGCAGCTTCGCGCTGTTGCTGGGCAGAATAAGGATCTTTCGTTGGCTTTGAAATTTAAAGGTCTCTCAGCTGTGCAGAGGGGGTTTGAACGAATATCCATCCAGGTGTTCCCCTCTGCATTGTAGGCACGTTATGAATGGTGCCAATATGGCTTTTGGAAAATTGCCTACTTCAAGACCTACCCTCCAAACCAGGCAGCATCCTGGTAAATCACCTCTGCACTCTCTCCAATGCTTCCGCATCCTTCTTATAGTGTACAAGGAGGCCATTCGGCCCCTCAAGTCTGCACTGACTCTTCGGAAAAGCAATTTACCAAGGCTCAAACAACCACCCTTTCCCCATAACCCCGCACATTTACCATGGCTTATCCACCTAACCTATATATCTTTGGACTGTGGGAGGAAACCGGAGGACCCAGAGGAAACCCACACAGACACAGGGAGAATGTGAAAACTTCACACAGACAGTGACGCAAGGTTGGAATTGATCCTATGTCCTTGACACTGTGAGGCAGAAGTGCTAACCACTGTGCCACTATGCTGCCCTAGAGATTTACAGCACAAAAAAAGGCCTTTGACCCATCATGTCTGCACCGGTCATCAATCACCTACCAATTCTAATCCCATCTTCCAGCACTTGCTCCATAGCCTTGTATGCTATGGGTTTTCAAGTGTTCATCGAAATGTTTTTTAAGTGTTCTGAGGGTTCCTGCCTCGACCACTCTTTTAGGCAGTCGGTTCCAGATTCTCATCACCCTCTGGAAAAAAACAATCCCCAAATCCCCTCTAAATTTCTTGCCCCTGACCTTAAATCCATGCCCTGTGGTTATTGACCCCTCTACTAAGGGGAAAAGATTATTCCTATCAATGCTCTTTATGTCCCTCATAATTTTGTACACCTTGATGAGGACCCCCTCAGCATAACCAGCCTCTCCATAACTGAAATGCTCAAGCCAAGGAAACATCCAGGTGAATCTCCTCTACACCCTCTCTAGTGCAATCACATCCTTCCTATAGTGTGGCAACCAAAACTGCACACAGTACTCTCGCTGTGGCCTAACAAGCATTTGATACAGCTCCATCATAACCTCCCTGTGGAGAGAGTTAGGCCGGGATTCTCCCAAAACAATTCTAAGTCTCCAATTCACGTGAAAAATGGGAGTAACTCACATTGATTATTTTAGCGGGATTTTCAGATTGAATCTCCGGCACTCCGCATCACAGAGTGTCCGACCAGGATTCCCTCCAAAAATCTGGGATGGGGCCTAATCCCGCCTGAGAGGCTGACAATATAGTGCTGAGCGGGCCACCGCGCACACGCCCATCTCTCAGCGCCGAGGCCGGTGCATGCGCAGTGGCCCCGCATTGCCAGCCTCCTGATCGCTGGCCAGCCCCAGATTTCTGGCGCAGAGCTGATTACTCTGAAAATCTTTGCCACGGAGACACACGAAAGCCGTGGTGCCCAGCGGGAAGCTTCCGAAATGGCATCCACTGATGTCTCCCAGCCAGCTGCACTGCTCGAGCAGCACAGCAGGCTGGGAGAATCGCCCCCTTAATGTTTCAGGCTAACAGCCTTTCATCAAAATTGTTCTTGCAGCCACAATGCATCTCTTCTTCAAAAGGTCCAGGCTGCCTTTAAGTAGCACAAACTGTTTGTGATATAAGACCTCCTCTGTTGCATCCACAATGCATCTGCATGCAACCAATGAACAGCTTGGGTAACCCTGTCTGCTTGCAGCATTCATCTGAAGCAGCAGATAGCACAATTTTTAACTTTCTGTAAAGCAATAAACAAGTGTGGGTTAATCTTAGACTGTGATCCCCACACCCAATTTCTCCCTCATCCACTCTTTCCTCACTGATAATTTGGTCCAGTCTTTGACTGACTGCCAGGTAGATTGTATCAATTTGATAAACCCAGGTGGAAAAATGCAAACTGCACATCATCTTGTTGATTAGATATTAAATCAATGCAGATTAACAGAACTTTTGTTTTTTTAATACAAGAAATAAAGTATCTCAATATATTAACATTTTAAAATATTTGAAAGCAATTTTCTCATTTTCTTACTGTCATATTATTATATAAAGACATACCTGTCCGGAGGAAACTTCTAATCTTTGATTCAACAGCTCACTCAACCTTAGGCATTGGCATTTAATCAGCACAGGAGTAGCTTATACTCTGATCAAACAAAACAGTACTTATGTATTCCAAACCAGTATAAGGACCCTCATTTCTAATGTTATTTTAAGCAAGATTATTTTTTGGCTCTTGTCCTGTGGGCTGAAATCAAAATTTATTTGTGTTAACAGTAAATAAACAATGACTGTGCAATGACTCCAGGGTGTTCTTGGTTAACCTGGGACTGGCTTATGGCTCAAAGTAATTTTTCTTCCTTAAGTGGTGTTATATATGCAGGGAAGGCATTAAGAAATGCATTAACATTTCAATTCTCAGTCCTTGCAGTCGGTATCGAGTGTTTATCCTGGAGCTCCTGAAATGATCTGTAAACCATACATTGGTGAACAAAACAGTCGATGTGGTTGTAATTGGAATGTAATCAGTTTGAAAAGAGGTCTAATTCTATAACTTAATCAAGTATTTAACTCTTCAATTCTTGATCCGAGTTTGTGCATTGTTACCAAGAATGGATTTCAATCAGAGGAAAGCAAATGTAATGTTGTCATTTATCTCAAGAGGCTTGGAATACAAAAGCAGGGATGTACTTCTGAGGCTTTATAAAGCACTGGTTAGGCCCCATTTGGAGTACTGTGAGCAATTTTGGGCCCCACACCTCAGGAAGGACATACTGGCACTGGAGCGGGTCCAGCGGAGATTCACACGGATGATCCCAGGAATGGTAGGCCTGACATACGATGAACGTCTGAGGATCGTGGGATTATATTCATTGGAGTTTAGGAGGTTGAGGGGAGATCTGATAGAAACTTACAAGATAATGAACGGCTTAGATAGGATGGACGTAGGGAAGTTGTTTCCATTAACAGGGGAGACTAGGACGCGGGGGCACAGCCTTAGAATAAAAGGGAGTCACTTTAGAACAGAGATGAGGAGAAATTTCTTCAGCCAGAGAGTGGTGGGTCTGTGGAATTCATTGCCACAGAGGGCTGTGGAGGCCGAGACGTTGAGCGTCTTCAAGACAGAAATTGATAAATTCTTGATTTCTCGAGGAATTAAGGGCTATGGGGAGAGAGCGGGTAAATGGAGTTGAAATCAACCATGATTGAATGGTGGAGTGGACCCGATGGGCCGAATGGCCTTACTTCCGCTCCTATGTCTTATGATCTTATGATCTTATGATCCTATCAGGATGAAGCTGGTTGGGTGTTCATTTTTACCAGTCGTGTTAAAATGTCATATTTATAATTCAAAGTTAAGATTTTTATATTTTTTCAGATGAGTGTGGAGAGAGTAAACATATTAGTGATTTTACTTCTAATGTATAGATATTTTACAGTGAGAAGTCTCACGACACCAGGTTAAAGCCCAACAGGTTTACATCAAAAATCAGGAAAAAAATTAAAAGGAAGGAGAACTCAGGAGATGTTATTAATGGAAGTTTTAGAATTCAAAAAGAAGGTACAAAAACCAGCATAAGGGCACTTTATCTGAATGCTCGTAGCATTCAAAACAAGGTAAATGAGTTGACAGCACTAATCATTGCGAACAATTTGGTGGCCATTACAGAGACATGATTGCAGGATGGTCACGACTGGGAGTTAAATATCCAGGGGTATCAGACTGTTCGGAGGGACCGACAGGAAGGTAAGGGAGATGGTGTAGCTCTGATATTTAAGGATGACATCAGAGCGATAGTGAGAGATGATACAGGTTCTATGAAAAAAAAGGTTGAATCCATTTGGGTGGAAATTAGAAATAGTAAGGAGAAAAAGTCACTGATAGGCTGCCAAATAATGACATCATGGTGGGGCAAGAAATAAACAAAGAAATAACTGATGCATGCAAAAATGGTACAGCAATTATCATGGGGGATTTTAATCTACATATCAATTTGTTAAACCAGGCTGGTCAAGGCAGTCTTGAGGAGGAGTTCATAGAATGTATCCGCGATAGCTTCCTTGAACAGTATATAATGGAACCTACGAGGGAGAAAGCTATCCTAGATCTGGTCCTGTGTAATGAGACAGGAATAATTAATGATCTTGCAGTTAGGGATCCTCTCGGAAGAAGCGATCACAGTATGGTTGAATTTAAAATACAGCTGGAACGTGAAAAGGTAAAATCCAATACCAGTGTCTTGTGCTTAAACAAAGGAGACTACAAAGGGATGAGGGAGGAGTTGGCTAAGGTAGACTGGGAGCAAAACCTTTATGGTGGGACAATTGAGGAACAGTGGAGGACTTTCAAAACGATCTTTCACAGTGCTCAGCAAAAGTATATACCAGCGATAAGGAAGGACTGTAGAAAAAGAGATAATCAGCCATGGATATCTAAGGAAATAAAGGAGGGTATCAAATTGAAAGAAAATGCATACAAAGTGGCAAAGACTAGTGGGAACCAAGAGGATTGGGAAATCTTTAAAGGTCAGCAGAAAGCCACGAAAAAAGCTATAAAGAAAAGTAAGATGGATTATGAGAGTAAACTAGCTCAGACTATAAAAACAGATAGCAAAAGTTTCTACAAATATCTAAAATGAAAAAGAGTGGCTAAAGTAAACATTGGTCTTTTACAGGATGAGAAGGGGGATGTAATACTGGAAATGAAAAAATGGCTGAGGCATTGAACAGGTATTTTGTGTTGGTCTTCACAATGGAAGACACAAATAGCATGTCAAAAATTGATGACAGGAAGGCAATGGCAGGTGAGGACCTAGAAACTATCATCACGAAAGAGGTAGTGTTGGGCAAGTTAAATGGGGCTAAAGGTAGACAAGTCTCCTGGCCCTGATGGAATGCATCCCAGGATACTAAAGGAGATGGTGGGTGAAATAGCAAATGCACTAGTGGTAATGTACCAAAATTCGCTGGACTCTGGCGTGGTTCCTGCACAGATTGGAAAACAGCAAATGTGACGTCACTGTTTAAAGAAGGTCGACAAAAGGCGAGTAACTATAGGCCAGTTAGCTTAACTTCTGTAGTAGGGAAAATGCTTGAATTTAGCATCAAGGAAGAAATAGCGAGACATCTGTATATAAATTGTCCCATTGATAAGACGCAGCATGGGGTTCATAAAGGGAAGGTCATGTTTGACTAATTTGGTGGAATTCTTTGAGAACATTACATGTGCAGTGGACAATGGGGAACCTGTGGATGTGGTGTATCTGGATTTCCAGAAGGCATTTGACAAGGTGCCGCACCAAAGACTGCTATATAAGATAAAGATGCATGGTGTTACGGTAATGTATTAGCATGGATAGAGGATTGGTTAACGAACAGAAAGCAAAGAGTGGGGGTAAATGGGTGTTTTTCTGGTTGGCGATCAGTGACTAGTGGTGTACCTCAGGGATCAGTGTTGGGACTGCAATTGTTTACGATTTACATAGATGGTTTGGAATTGGGGACCAAGTGTAGTGTGTCAAAATTCACAGATTACATTAAGATGAGTGGCAGAGCAAAGTGTACAGAGGATGCTGAAAGTCTGCATGGGGATATAGATAGTCTAAGTGAGTGGGCGAGTGTCTGGCAGATGGAGTACAATGTTGGTAAATGTGAGGTCATCCATTTTGGTAGGAATAACAGCAAAATGGACTATTATTTAAATAGTAAAAAATTGCAGCCTGCTGCTGTGCAGAGGGACCTGGGTGTCCTTCTGCAAGAATCTCAAGGAGTTGGTTTGCAGGTGCAGCAGGTAATTAAGAAAGTAAATGGAATTTTGTCCTTCATTGCTAGAGGGATGGAGTTTAAAAACGGCGAGGTTATGTTGCAGCTGCATAAGGTGCTGGTGAGGCCACACCTGGAGCACTGTGTACAGTTTTGGTCTCTTTACTTGAGAAAGGATATACTGGCACTGGAGGGGGTGCGGACGCGATTCACTAGGTTGATTCTGGAGTTGAGAGGGTTGGCTTATGAGGAGAGACTGAGTAGAC
Organism: Mustelus asterias; assembly: GCF_964213995.1. Taxonomy (NCBI): domain Eukaryota; kingdom Metazoa; phylum Chordata; class Chondrichthyes; order Carcharhiniformes; family Triakidae; genus Mustelus; species Mustelus asterias. The sequence continues at coordinate 50,901,822 of NC_135807.1, read as the reverse complement.
TGGGGCTATACTCATTGCAATTCAGAAGAATGAGGGGAGATCTTATAGAAACATGTAAGATTATGAAGGGAATAGATAAAACAGAAGCAGGGAAGTTGTTTCCACTGGCAGGTGAGACTAGAACTAGGGGGCAAAGCCTCAAAATAAGGGGAAGCAGATTTAGGACTGAGTTGAGGAGGAACTTTTTCACACAAAGGGTTGTGAATCTGTGGGATTCCCTGCCCAGTGAAGCAGTTGAGGCTACCTCATTGAATGTTTTTAAGGATAGATAAATTTTTGAACAGTAAAGGAATTAAGGGTTATGGTGAGCGGGCGGGTAAGTGGAGCTGAGTCCACGAAAAGATCAGCCATGATCTTATTGGATGGAGAAGGAGGCTCGAGGGGTCAGATGGCCTACTCCGGCTCCTAGTTCTTATGTTCTTATGTTCTTAGATTTACGTCGGTGAGACTACGCAGACACCACGACAACGGACAAACGGACACCGCGTGACAATCACCAGGCAGGCATGTTCTCTTCCAGTTGGGGAACACTTCTGCAGTCAAGGGCATTCAAATTCCGACCTTCGGCTAAGCATTCTCCAAGGCGGCCTTCAAGACACACGACAACACAGAATCGTTGAGCAAAAGCTGATAGCCAAGTTCTGCACACATGAGGGTGGCCTCAACCAGGATCTTGGGTTCATGTAACCCCAACCATTTGGCCTGCGCTTGCAAAATCCTACTAACTGTCCTGGCTTGAGACAATTCACACCTCTTTAACCTGTGATTGTCCCTCTCTCCACTCACACTGTACCTATAAAGACTTGATCCTGTAAAAACTTGCATTCAACCATTCCAAGTATCATTGCCTATATATGCTGTGTTTGTGAAACCTACCTCTCCAATCACCCGATGAAGGGGCAGTGCTCCGAAAGCTCATGATTCCAAATAAACCTGCTGGACTTTAACCTGGTGTTGTGAGACTTCTTACTGTGCCCACCCCAGTCTAACACCGGCATTTCCACATCATTGATATTTTAAGATTCACTTTAACTGCATCACTGTCCAGCCAATGAAATCCAAAGACTGCAAAAAAATCACCCAAATGCCATTTGGTTTTGTGAACATTTTGTGAAGAAAGCCATTTGTATATAATTGTAAAATGCATAATTTATCAAATTATTAAAGCATGCTACTCAGCAGTAACCAAAGTAAGTGTGCTAATATAAACTGATATAGAATTTGGATGATCTGGAATTCTATGGACTCTATGGAACTACATATACACATACACACGTGTCCATATATTAATTAGGAGCAGGAGTAGGCCATTTGGCCCTCAGGTCTGGTCTGCTATTTAACAAGATCATGGCTGATCTGATTGTGGCCTCAACTCTACCTTCCTGCCTATTCCCTGTACTCTTTGATTCCCTTGAGAGTTAAGAATTCAACTCCGCCTTGAAAATATTCAAAAACAAAATTCTCCTAATCTCCACTGTAAATGGGAGACTCTTTATTTTTAATTCTAGTTTTTCTCAGGAGGAAAAACATTGGTCAAAATGTTCACGCCCTTCCCGCCAGTGGGATCTTCTGGTCATGCCAGTGGAGACCTCCTGTGGGAGCACACCACAGGCTCGCTGAGTTGTGGGGGGGGGGGGGGGTTGCGGGGCTGGAAAATCCCACCGATATCTGTTGCAAGGAGGGGTGGAATATAAAAGTAGGGAAGTTTAGCTATTGTTTACAGGGCATTGGTGAGACCAACGCCGGAATTCTAGTGCCTTGCCCGGAATTGGAGCGGGCAAGGAGCAGACAATGTAAATGTCTGGTGACCTTGGGCAGTAGTTTCTGGTCTCGCTCGAGCGAGGCCATAAAATCCTGCCCCACATAGGAAGTACCGTGTACAGTTATAGGCTTAGTTAAGACTGTAACCGTGTGCATTGATAATGGCCAATCCACCTCACCTGCACATAGAACATAGAACATAGAACAGTACAGCACAGAACAGGCCCTTCGGCCCACGATGTTGTGCCGAGCTTTGTCTGAAACCCAGATCAAGCTATTTCCTCCCTATCATCCCGAAGTACTCCATGTGCCTATCCAATAGCTTCTTAAATGTTCCTAAAGTTTCTGACTCCACTATCCCTGCAGGCAGTCCATTCCACACCCCAACCACTCTCTGAGTAAAAAACCCACCTCGGACATCCTTCCGATATCTCCCACCATGAACCCTATAATTATGCCCCCTAGTTAGCGCTCCATTCACCCGAGGAAATAGTCTTTGAACGTTCACTCTATCTATTCCCCTCATCATCTTATAAACCTCTATCAAGTCTCCTCTCAACCTCCTCCGCTCCAAAGAGAAAAGCCCAAGTTCCCTCAACCTTTCCTCATAAGACCTACCCTCCAAACCAGGCAGCATCCTGGTAAATCTCCTTTGCACTCTTTCCAGTGTCTCCACATCCTTCTTGTAGTGAGGTGACCAGAACTGCACACAATATTCCAAATGTGGTCTCACCAAGGTCCTGTACAGTTGCAGCATAACCCCACGGCACTTAAATTCAAACCCCCTGTTAATGAACACCAACACACTATAGGCCTTCTTCACAGCTCTATCCACTTGAGTGGCAACCTTCAGAGATCTATGGATATGAACCCCAAGATCTCTCTATTCCTCCACATTCTTCAGAACCCTACCTTTGACCCTGTAATCCACATTTAAATTTGTCCTACCAAAATGAATCACTTCGCATTTGTCAGGGTTAAACTCCATTTGCCATTTTTCAGCCCAGCTCTGCATCCTATCTATATCTCTTTGCAGCCTACAACAGCCCTCCACCTCATCCACTACTCCACCAATCTTGGTGTCATCAGCAAATTTACTGATCCACCCTTCAGCCCCCTCCTCCAAGTCATTTATAAAAATTACAAACAGCAGAGGACCAAGCACTGATCCCTGTGGCACTCCGCTGGTAATCGGTTTCCAGTCCGAAAATTTTCCATCCACCAGCACCCTCTGTCTTCTATTAGATAGCCAGTTACCTATCCAATCGGCCAAACTTCCCTCTATCCCACACATCCTTACTTTCTTCATAAGCCGACCGTGGGGGACTTTATCAAACGCCTTACTAAAATCCATGTATATGACATCAACTGCACTACCTTCATCTACACACTTAGTTACCTCCTCAAAAAATTCTATCAAATTTGTGAGGCAAGACTTGCCCTTCACAAATCCGTGCTGACTACCCCGGATTAAGCTGCATCTTTCTAAATGGTCATAAATCCTATCGCTAAGGACCTTTTCCATCAACTTACCGACCACCGAAGTAAGACTAACCGGCCTATAATTACCAGGGTCATTTCTATTCCCTTTCTTAAACAGAGGAACAACATTCGCCACTCTCCAGTCCTCTGGCACCACCCCCGTGGACAGTGAGGACGCAAAGATCAAAGCCAAATGCTCTGCTATCTCATCCCTTGCCTCCCAAAGAATCCTAGGATATATTTCATCAGGCCCAGGGGACTTATCAACTTTCAGTTTATTCAAAATTGCTAGTACATCTTCCCTCCGAACATCTACTTCCTCCAGCCTATCAGCCTGTGACACCCTCTCTTCCTCAAAAACATGGCCCCTCTCCTTGGTGAACACCGAAGAAAAGTATTCATTCATCACCTCTCCTATCTCTTCTGACTCCATGCACAAATTCCCACTGTCGTCCTTGACCTTCACATCTTTGGACTTTGGACTTTCTTTTGGAATATCTGTACGAACATTATTTATCATGTATGTTGCATTTATGAGGATGAAAGAAAGTGGAGTCACAGCACATGGGTTGGTTGCAGTCGGCAAGATGGGTTTATTGAGAAGTTGTTCACTGCACAAAGGCTTGGACTAGACTGTCTCAAAGTCAGCGAAGCAGCCGATGATGTCATGAACTAAACACATGACTGGACTCTGAAAGTGCCAGCACAACAACACAACATCCACCCAAATACATAACATTTTTGTTTACCAGTTTGCACCTGTTTTCCACCTCATTTAATTTAAAGTAGTATTTCAATTAACCTTTTTCCATGCTATTTACCTCTATAATGATGAAGCCTCCTGTTGAATCAATAGAAGAGTCTCAAGTGTAATGGGTGTGCTGCGGGGTGAGAGCCCAATCCAGGACATGCATACACAGCTACACTGATATACAGAAAGCTGAGTGATTGATGCACGTCAATCGAGCACAAGACACAAGGCTTCGGTAACTGAAGGCTTTTATTGCCTAACAATGGAACTATTAGAACATAAGTACACCACTCCAGACTGACGAGGTCCCGCCCGAGCAGGGGGTCTTATACCTCTCCCAGGAGGCGGGGCCCGACTGGGATGTGCCACAACAGCAACAACCACAGGTGTATTAATCCCACAGTGTAAACACCCTAGCCCAACAACAACATTAGAACAATCCCACAGTGTGAACACCCTAGCCCAACAACAACATTAGAACAACCCCACAGTGGGAACCAACGATGGTTCACCACATTCACCCCTCCTTTGAGAACAAAGGCCGGCGGGGTGCGAAAACAGACTATATGAAAAAAAAAAGTCAACAATCTACAAGTCCAGACGGTCTGGAGGACCGCACCGTCGTTGTGACCTCCTCAATACCGGCGGTGACACCGGAGCAGGTGCTTGCAGTGGCGTTCTCTCCAAAACAGCGTCCGGCTGTCCTCTCGCGGACTCACGGGCCGGTTGACCCTGATGAAGCAGTAGTGCAGGGGATCCCGGTACATTCAGCGATGGCGCCGATCTCCGAGTCTCAGGCAAGCTGTACAGTGGAGTATAACTGTTATGCACTGGTCCCGGTGCTGACCGTGCCACGTCCGGGGGAGAAATAAGGGATAAGGGATTCGTGACTGGGGGTATGGGAGCGACAGGAGTTGCTACGTCCCCTGCGGGCGCCAGGTCTCAGATCGAGACTGTGTCCTCTCGCCCGTCAGGATATGCCACTTAGGCATACTGAGGGTTGGCGTGGAGGAGGTGGACCGGTTCGACCAAGGGGTCGGACTTGCGGGCCCTTACATGTCGCCGCAGAAGGACGGGTCCTGGGTACGTCAACCAGGCTGGTAAAGATATCCCCGAGGACGACTTCCGAGGGAATGAGAACATCCTCTCGTGGGGAGTAGCATTGGTTGCCGTACACAGGAGGGAGCGAATGGAGTGAAGCGCATTTGGGAGGACCTCCTGCCAATGGGAGACTGGAAGGCCTTTGGACTTCAGCGCCAATAAGACAGCCTTCCAGACTGTAGCATTCTCTCTTTCCACCTGTCCATTGCCCCTAGGGTTGTAACTCGTGGTCCTACTAGAGGCAATCCCGTATGAGAGCAGGAATTGCCTCAAGTCATTACTCATGAACGACGAGCCCCTGTCGCTATGTATATAGCTGGGGTACCCGAACAGGGTAAAAAGATCACGGAATGCCTTGATCACCGTGGCAGTCGACGTGTCCGCGCAGGGGACAACAAACGGGAACCGGGAGTACTCATCTATGATGTTAAGAAAGTACACGTTCCGATCTGTTGAGGGAAGGGGGCCCTTAAAATCCATACTCAGCCTCTCGAAGGGGCGAGTGGCCTTGACCAAATGTGCCAGGTCAGGTCGGTAAAAGTGCGGTTTGCATTCCGCGCAAATCCGACAGCTCCTTGTCACTGACCTGACGTCCTCCACCGAGTAAGGCAGGTGGCGGGCTTTGATGAAGTGGTAGAGCCGAGTGACCCCAGGATGGCACAGGTCATTATGGAGGGCGTTCAAGCGGTCCTCCTGCATAGTAGCGCATGTTCCGCGCGAGAGGGCATCCGAGGGCTCATTGAGTTTCCCTGGACGATACATGATATCGTAATTATAGGTGGAGAGCTCAATTCTCCACCGCAAGATCTTGTCATTCTTGATCTTGCCCCTCTGCGTGTTATTGAACATAAACGCCACGGACCGCTGGTCCGTGATCAGGGTGAACCGCTTCCCCGCCAGGTAATGGCGCCAGTGTCTGACGGCCTCCACAATGGCCTGGGCCTCCTTTTCCACCGCTGAATGCCGAATTTCGGGACCTTGGAGGGTGCGGGAAAAAAATGCGACGGGCCTGCCTGCCTGGTTTAGTGTGGCGGCCAGGGCGAAATCAGATGCATCACTTTCCACCTGAAAAGGGATGGATTCGTCCACCGCGTGCATCGTGGCTTTCGCAATGTCGTGTTTCAATGCCTTGAAGGCCAATTGGGCCTCTGGCGCGAGTGGAAAAGTCGTGGACTTAATACGCGGACGGGCTTTGTCCGCGTAGTTGGGGACCCACTGCGCATAATAGGAGAAGAAGCCTAGGCATCTCCTCAGTGCTTTTGCGCTAGCAGGCAAGGGAAGTTCAGCAAGGGGGCGCATACGGTCGGGATCAGGGCCAATGACCCCGTTTTCCACTACGTATCCCAGGATGGCTAACCGACGCGTACGGAATACACACTTCTCCCTGTTGTAGGTCAGATTCAGGCGAGATGCAGTGCGCAAAAAGTTCTGGAGATTTGTGTCATGGTCCTGCTGATCACGGCCGCAGATGGTGACATTATCCAGGTACGGGAAGGTAGCCCGCAGCCCGTTCTGGTCCACCATTCGGTCCATAGCACGCTGGAAGACCGAGACCCCATTGGTGACACCAGATGGAACCCTAAGAAACTGATACAGACGACCATCCGCCTCAAAAGCCGTGTAATGTCGGTCCTCTGGGCGGATGGGGAGTTGGTGGTAGGCGGACTTAAGGTCTATGGTGGAGAACACCCGGTACTGCGCAATCTGATTGACCATATCAGATATGCGCGGGAGAGGATACGCATCCAGCTGCGTATATCGATTAATGGTCTGACTGTAATCAATGACCATCCGGGGTTTGTTCCCGCTCTTAACCACCACGACCTGTGCTCTCCACGGACTAACACTGGGCTGTATGATCCCTTCTTTGAGGAGCCGCTGAACCTCAGATCTGATGAAGATCCGATCTTCAGCGCTGTAACGCCTACTTTTAGTAGCGATGGGCTTGCAGCCTGGTACCAGATTCTTGAATAAAGAGGGTGTGGTGATCTTTAATGTGGAAAGATTGCATGCGGGGCGCTTTGGACAATTTGGAGGCTGCAGCTGGTCCCCTACTGTCAGCGAAGGGAGTGGCCCACCGTACTGTAGGATCACACTCTTCATGTGGACCATAAAGTTTAGTCCGAGGAGAATTGGTGCGCAAAGATGCGGCAACACAAGGAGCCTGTATCGCTCGTAAATTGTGCCCTGCACTTTCAGAGTTACCACACAACGTCCTTGAACCGGTACAGATCGGGACCGTGAAGTATCCTTGTGTACCAGAAGCTTAGCATTTGGAACTTAATCTTGCAGTTGCAAATTCATTTAAGTCAATGTTTCGAGTCTGGATGACCCTTCGTCAGTTCTGACAAAGGGTCAACCAGACTCAAAACATTGGCTTTATTCTCTCTCCACAGATGCTGTCAGATGCTGCTGCGATTTTCCAGCATTTTCTGTTTCTGTTTCAGATTCCAACATCCGCAGTATTTTGCCTTTATCAAATTCATTCAAACCTGCCCAGTAGACGGTCCACAATTGTGGTGTGTTTGGGGCTGTCTTTACCCAGATGCTAAAGTTAATATTGCAAGATTTAAAGGCGGCTGTTCATGTGCCTTTATAATGTTTCTTCTGATCATCTCTGTACCAATTGTTGGCCAGCTTAAAGAACACTTTTTCGAATTTTACAATGGGCCATAGTATATGAATGCAATTGGGTCTTATTGATCTTGACCTCATTTCCAGTTATTGTCCAGCATGTGAGGAACTCAGTTCTGGGCACTCTTTTCTGCCACTTGTTGTCAGCGATACATCATAGATAACGTATGTGCAAACAGTCAAGTCAATTAATCTGTAAGATCACCTTGCAGGAATCTCCTTTCTCAAATTAAAATCAGCAGTTGTAGAATCAGATTCCTCTCCAACTGGACTTTAATTAAATATAGAGCATTTTTAAAGTTTCATGGACATAAATAATGTGAACAAACTGGCCAAACCTCAACACACAGATCTCCCTGTCCACCTCAGAGAGGACAAGCTCCCCTATTCGGCAGTTCAGTGTTCACCCAATAGGGAAAAAGCAGCAGAGGGTTTAAAACCAGCTGGCTCCTCTCAGGTCAGCAGTTGAAAGACTTGGGGCTGACCTGCACTCTGTAGCCACTGAACGACATTCAGAACACACTGTGAATCAAGGCTGATTGGTGACGGAAGACTGGCTGTGATAAGATTATTACATTGGCGAAGAGGATAAAATAACATCCAGAAAATCATAATGCAATTAAACAGAGTCATGGTTTAGAAAATGAAAATTGTGTTTGACCAATTTATTCAAGTTCTTTGAAGGCGTAGCAGGCAAGGTAGATAAAGAGCAACTGCTTGATATAGTGTATGTAAATTTCCAAAAGGCATTTGATGAGGTGCCACAGAAAAGCTAAGAGCCATTGATGTTGGGGCAAATGGGTCATTTTCATATCGGCATATTGTAATCAGCGGGTGCTGCGAGAATCAATGCTGAGTGCTGTGGTGAACCATAGATGGTTAGCACTATGGGTACTGAACCATAGATGGTTAGCACTATGGGTACTGAACCATAGATGGTTACCACTATGGGTACTGAACCATAGATGGTTAGCACTATGGGTACTGAACCATAGATGGTTAGCACTATGGGTACTTGTACATATGTTACTGTTGTCACTGTTGGGGTTAGGGTTCGGGTGTTCTACCTGTTGATATTGTTCTGTGGTACACTCCGGTTGGCTCCGCCTACCTGGAGGAGTATAAAGGTCACTGCACTGCCGGGTGACCCTTTAGTCTGGGATTGTATTGTATATAGTATGCTCCATTCTTGTCAGTAATAAAAGCCTTTATTTCCCGGGTACGATCCAGTCTCCCGAGTGATTTAATCGCGCATCAATTTTATTAGTAACAAATTTTGGTAAAAAAAAACCATGGAGCAAATGTTAAAACCCGATCGGCTTACCTCAGATCCACGTGCAGCTGGAGCGTCGAACACTTTCGACCATTAGTTGAAGTGTTTTCAAGACTATATCGATGCCTCAACAGCCATTCAAAACGACGCCGATAGACTGCGGGTCCTCCACGCAAGGATAAGCGACACTGTATACTCATCAATCCGCGATGCCCAAGACTACAAAGGGGCCATCGAACTACTTAAGAAACTGTACAACAAACCGCCAAACGAGATTCATGCTCGACACCTTCTAGCCACTCGACGGCGGCAGCCCGGTGAAACGACGGGACAGTACCTGCGTGAACTTCAGCAGCTAGCCAGAGCCTGCAACTGCAAGCCAGTGTCGGCGGCCCAGTATACTAATGACTTGATCCGAGATGCGTTCATGGTGGGAATCGGCTCATCCTATATTCGCCTGCGGCTGCTAGAGCAAGGTAACCTAGACCTAGCTAAGACGGTGGAATTGGCTGACACGATGGAAACAGCCTCCAGAAGTCTAGAAACTTACCCCACCGACCACGTGGGAACATCGTGGCAAGTACAGCCACTGACTCAACTCTACCCAGCGGCTCCGAAAAACTGCGCGATTGTGCTTTCAACCTCGGACCTAACGATGGCAGCAGCTCCAGGAGGCCCGCGGTGCTATTTCTGTGGATTGGCAAAACACCCTCGGCAGCGATGTCCGGCCAGAACGGTATTTTGCTCCGCGTGTGGGAAGAAAGGGCACTATGCCAAAGTATGCAGAGCTAAACCACCCTCGAAGCTTAGCAGCGCGGCGTGTGATTCTCCAGAGCCTGTCTCCTTGTCTCCAGCTTCATCGAGGTCTTCCACCACGTGCGATTCACGAGCGCCGCCATTCCTGACGACGAAGACGCAAGACACGTGCGACCTGCAGAGGCCGCCACTTTTAGCGCCACCGACCACATGCGATCCATGGGCGCAGCCATTTTGGTCGGCACCGACCGCAGACGACCAGCAGGGGTCAACATCATCAACCATCTCAGCTGCCTGCAGTTGCACTCAAGACCCAACGGTGGCGTCAATCATCCTGGACCAGGCCAAGCCTCACAGACTCGACAAGTCCATGATGGGCATAGAGGTAAATGGACGCCTAATACATTGTCTGTTTGACAGTGGGAGCACGGAGAGTTTCATTCATCCCGACACCATGAAACGGTGCGGTCTCCGAGTACAGACTGTCAGACAGACAATTTCTATGGCGTCGAGGTCCCGATCTGTTACCGTTCTTGGGAGCTGCGTGGTCAACCTAACGGTGCGGGGCACAGTTTATGAGAACTTCAGGCTCCTCGTGTTACCGCACCTTTGTGCTCCGATACACCTGGGACTAGACTTTATGGTCCACCTGAGGATTGTAACCCTGCAGTACGATGGGCCACTCCCTCCACTTTCAGTGGGAGAACAGCAGCCTCCAAATTGCCCAGCGTGCTCCACGTGCAGTCTCTCGACACTCAGAATCACCCCAACATCTTTATTCAAGAATCTCGTGCCAGGCTGCAAGCCCATCGCAATTAAGAGCAGGCGTTACCGCGCTGAGGATTGGATCTTTATTCGATCTGAGGTTCAGCGGCTCCTCAGGGAAGGGATCATTCAACCTAGCACTAGTCCATGGAGAGCGCAAGTCGTGGTGGTTAAAACTGGAGGCAAACCCCGGATGGTCATAGACTATAGTCAGACCATTAATAGATACACACAGCTGGACGCGTATCCTCTCCCGCGCATATCTGACATGGTCAACCAGATTGCGCAGTATCGGGTGTTCTCCACCATTGACTTGAAGTCAGCTTACCACCAGCTCCCCATTCGCCCAGAGGACCGAAAATATACGGCCTTTGAAGCGGATGGTCGTCTCTACCACTTTTTAAGGGTCCCTTTTGGCATCACGAATGGGGTCTCGGTCTTCCAGCGTGCAATGGACCGAATGATGGACCAAAACGGGCTACGGGCTACCTTCCCATACCTGGACAACGTCACTATCTGCAGCCATGACCAGCAGGACCACGATGCCAACCTCCTTAAATTTTTATGCACTGTGTCTCGCCTGAATCTGACCTACAACAGGGAGAAGTGTGTATTTAGCAAGCGCCGCCTAGCAATTCTCGGATACGTGGTGGAAAACGGGGTCCTTGGCCCTGATCCAGACCGTATGCGTCCCCTCCTTGAACTTCCCCTACCCACTAGCATCAAAGCACTGAGAAGATGCTTAGGCTTCTTTTCGTACTACGCACAGTGGGTTCCCAATTATGAGGACAAAGCCCGTCCGCTCATAAAGTCTACCTCTTTTCCCCTGGCAGCAGAGGCTCGCTTAGCCTTTGAAGGGATAAAAGCTGACATCGCGAAAGCCACGATGCACGCTGTCGATGAGTCCATCCCCTTTCAGGTGGAGAGTGATGCATCCGATTTCGCCCTGGCCGCCACACTTAACCAGGCGGGCAGGCCCGTCGCCTTTTTCTCTCGCACCCTCCAAGGCCCTGAAATTCGGCACTCCGCGGTGGAAAAAGAGGCTCAGGCCATTGTGGAGGCCATCCGGCATTGGCGCCATTACTTGGCTGGGAAACGATTCACCCTGCTCACGGACCAGAGGTCCGTGGCGTTCATGTTCAACAACAAATTACGGGGTAAGATCAAAAATGATAAAATCTTGAGGTGGAGAATCGAACTCTCCACCGACAACTATGATATCATGTACCGACCGGGGAAGCTCAATGAGCCCTCAGACACCCTGTCGCGTGGAACATGTGCCAGTGTGCAGGAGGATCGGTTACAGGCCCTCCACAATGATCTCTGCCATCCGGGGATCACTCGGCTCTTCCATTTCGTAAAGGCCCGGAATCTACCCTACTCAGTAGAAGATGTCAGGTCAATAACCCGAAGCTGCCAGGTATGTGCTGAATGCAAACCGCACTTCTATCGACCTGACAGGGCACACCTCATTAAGGCCACTTGCCCTTTTGAAAGACTGAGTGTGGATTTCAAGGGCCCCCTTCCTTCGACAGATGGGAATGTGTACTTCCTCAACGTGATTGACGAGTACTCACGTTTCCCTTTTGCGATTCCCTGTTCAGATATGACCGCTGCCACGGTTATCAAAGCATTGCGGGATCTTTTCACCCTGTTCGGTTACCCCAACTATATCCACAGTGATAGGGGCTCGTCGTTTATGAGTGACGACTTGAGGCAATACCTGCTCTCAGAAGGGATTGCCTCAAGTAGAACTACGAGTTACAACCCCAGGGGTAACGGGCAGGTTGAAAGAGAAAATGCTACAGTCTGGAAGGCTGTCTTATTGACGTTGAGGTCTAAAGGTCTTCCAGTCTCCTGTTGGCAAGAGGTACTTTCTGATGCGCTCCATTCAATCCGGTCCCTCCTGTGTATGACAACCAACGCTACCCCACATGAGCGGATGTTTACCTTCCCTAGGAAGTCTTTCTCTGGGACCTCACTGCCGTCTTGGTTGATGTACTCAGGACCTGTCCTCCTGCGGCGGCATGTTAGGACCCGCAAGTCCGACCCTTTGGTTGAACAGGTCCATCTCCTCCACGTCAATCCTCAATATGCCTATGTGGCATATCCTGACGGGCAAGAGGACACGGTCTCTATTTGAGGTCTGGCGCCTGGAGGGGACTTGGAAACTCCTGTCGCTCCCGCACCCCTGGTTAGGGACCCCTTGACCTTTATCTCCCCTCCTGACACGACGCGGGCAGTATCGGGACCACCACTTAATCCTCTTACTCCCGTGTACAGCTTGCCTGAGTCCAGGAGATTGTCGCCACCTCGGGGCGTGCTCGAGTCCAGGAGATTGTCGCCACCTCGTGGTCCACCTGTCCGTGAGGAACTGGAGGAGTCACTGGACACCGCCTTGGAGAGAGGGTCATCACGGTCACCAGAACCGGCGCTACCGCCAGTGTTGAGAAGGTCGCAGAGGCGGTGCGGGCCTCCAATACGTCTGAACTTGTGAATATATGGACAGTTCGTTCTGTTTTTTTGCCCCACCGGCCTTTGTTTTAAAGGAGGGGTGAATGTGGTGAAACATAGATGGGTTACCACTATGGGTACTGAACCATAGATGGTTAGCACTATGGGTACTTGTACATATGTTACTCTTGTCACTGTTGGGGTTAGGGTTGGGGTGTTCTACCTGTTGATATTGCTCTGTGGTACACTCCGGTTGGCTCCGCCTACCTGGAGGAGTATAAAGGTCACTGCACTGCCTGGTGACCCTTTAGTCTGGGATTGTATTGTTATATAGTATGCTCCATTCTTGTTACTAATAAAAGCCTTTATTTCCCGGGTACGATCCAGCCTCCCGAGTGATTTAATCGCACATCAAGTGCCAATGGAATTCCCAAGCCTGGTCGTGAAAAAGACTCTGAGACTGGGATGCTTTGGTGGAGCCAGTTTATTGCTTGTCACAAAGCTCGCTTCTCTACTCTAACCCAGACTCACTGCTAGCCCGATCTTCTTTATAAATGTATCTGAATATAATTAACTAATCAATATACCCAACACCTGTTCACCTTACCACTTTAAACTATTAGGTATTTAACATTCTTCAACAGAACCTATTAGATAGTAACACTAAGGCATCAATTATTTACAATCTATGTTAATGACTTGGCTTAAAGGCCAGAGCGTTATGCAGCTAAAGTTGCTGATGTTACAAAGATAGATGAGAAAGCAAGTTGTGAAGAAGACAGCGTCTGCAAAGAGATATAGATAGGTTAAGTGAAGGGGCAAAAATTTGGCAGATGGAGAATAATGTGGGGAAATGTGAAGGTGCATTTTTGGTAGGAAGAATAGAAGAGCAAATATCACTTAACATAAGAGACTACCAAATGCTTCAGTGCAGAGCGATCCAGGATTCCCTGCCATGAAATGCAAATAGGTGGAATTGAACCCGTAAGTTGGAAGCCAATGGAACACTGGCTTTTAATGCATGGGGGGATGGAGAATGAAAATAAGAAAATATTGCTAAAACTGTACAGGGCATTGGTGAAGCCACACCTCAGGTATTGTATACGGTTTTGGTCAATTTACTTAAAGAGGAATATACTTCCATGAGAGCAGTTCATAGAAAGTTCTCTATTTTCATTCCTGGGATGAAAGGTTTGACTGATGAGGAAAGGTTGGGTGTTGGGTATTAGGAGGTTGATTCTTTGATTGTGGAGGCTGGTGGGGTGAAAATTGAGGACAGGAGGGACCCTGTCATAGTTTTGGGAGGGAGGGGGATGGATGAGGGCACAGGTGCGGGAAATGGATCAGACATGATTGAATGCCCTGTCAATCAGTCGCAGGGAGGATCCTCAGTCAAGGAAAAAGGCAGGCTTTTCCGAAACATTGTTTTCATAGATGGCATCATTGGAACAAATGTAACAGAGGCAGAGAAACAAGGACAGTGGGATGGAGCCTTTACAGGGCGTGGTGTTTAAGGAGCTGTAGTCAAGGTGGCTGTGAAACTCGGTGAGTTTGTAATTAATATTGGAGGTTAGTCTATTGCCAGAAATGGAGACAGAGAGATCAAGGAAGGGAAGGGAAGTGTCAGAGTGAGAAATTGGAAACAAAATTGATAATTTTTCCAGGTCCAGACAAGAGCATGAAACGGTATTGATATAGTCATTAATACAATGGAAAAAAAGTTGTGGAAGAGGGCCTGAGTAAGACTGGAACAAGGAATGTTCCACATAACCCACAAAAAGGTAAGCATAACTGGGATCCAGGAAGGTTCCCTTACCATACTTTTCATTTGCAGGGAGTGAGGCTGGTTAAGGCAGAAATTATTGAGTGAGAGAACAAGTTCAGCTAGATGAAGGAGATTGATGGTGGACGGGGATTGTTTGGGCCTCTGCTCAAGGAAGAAGTGGAGAGCCCTGAGGCTATCCTGGTAGGGGATGGAAGTGTGGAGGGATTGGACATCCATAGTGAAGCGGAGGTGGGAGGGCCGAGAAACTGGAAATTGTTGATGTGACATAGGGGATCAGAGAAATCACAAATGTAGGTGGGAAGGGAAGGGAGAATGGTGTCAAGAATAGGGGGAAATGAGTTCAGTAGGGCAGAAACAGGTTTATATACTGGCCTTACCTGCGCAGTCCTGTTTGTGCATTTTGTGAAAGAAGTAGAAGCAGGCTATTTGGGGCTGGGGGACCATGAGGTTAGAAGCTGTGAAGGGAAGAACCCCTGTGGAGATCAGTGATAGTCCTGGAAACAATGTCTTGATATTCGGCAGTGGTTGTGGTTGTGGTCCAGTGGGAAGTAGGAGGAAGTGTCTGAGATTTGGCACTCAGACTCTGCCAGATAGAAGTCAGTACACCAGACAATAACAGCACCACTTTGTCGGCAGATTTGCGAACAAAATCTGGGTTTGACTTGCAAGAACGGAGGCTCAGAAGGAGACAGGTTAGAGTTTGTGAGAGGAACAGCGAAGTTGATATGACCGATGTCACACCGACAGTTCTCAATGAAAAGATCAAGAGTAAGAAGAAGGCCAGAAGGAGGTGTCCAGGTGGAGAGAGATTGGAGGTGGGTAGAAAGATCCATTGGTTGGGGAGAGGGCTCCTGCCATGAATTTATCATTTCAAATTCCCTCTGCACTGCAGGATCAATGGAGTGCAATTTCACATGGTATAACTCTGCACTGATTTTTTTCCTGTATACACGTGTTTCTATTTGTGTGTGTTCTGTAACAATTTGAGAAAATATATTTCAATAATACGGAACACAGGTACAGTATGTTGGAAGAATATGATCGTGATATGGCCAAGCTGGCACTCAGCTGAGACGATAAAGCAATTCAGCTTTGCTCTTGTGGATTATGCTGTGATTGGAGTGCCTCCATCACATTATCTCCTTCAAATTGCATCCTGATATCCATTATGCTATGATGAATCACACACGAAGAGCTATAAAATCACATCATCAGGACAAGATGAGCTGAGATCTAAAGTGATATTTAGCCATTTCTATTGTACCAGATTGGTGGAGAAAACTTGAATGTTTAAATGTGCATTTAGATATAATAATTTATGATAGTGAAACACCTTATGTTTCAAAGAATGAATTTCATTGGGAACACAGTGACCAGTGTTATGTAGACAAACACTGTGCCTATAAACCATTAACATGAAGAACGATCAAATTGATCTAGGAATATCTAGGTTTGAGGTAGGAATATTGACCGGGAGGCTGACAGAACTCCCTACTCTTCTTTGGCTAATGCCACCTTTAATGTCCACTTCAATCATGGGAACAAGCGAATAAGATCTTGGCCTGATATTTAACACAAGAGCAGCTCCTCTAACAATGCAACATTCCTTCAGTGTTGTACTGGAGTGTCAATCAGATGGTCAGTTCAAATTCTTGTTTATGTTTTTTACATATTGGAAGGAATGGTGACCATGTCAAGTTGTGCTGTGGTATGTTCTTTTTAATGTTATATCATATTGGTGACAATATTGGCACGCCAACATATGATGTCACAGAGCTGTTAGGCATGAGTTAAGCCAGAGATGTCCATAAGGTGAGTTCATAATCTTGGTTTGCCTGGACAAGTTTTGATTACCAAAGAGGAATGGAGAAGCATTTTCCAGATTTTTTATTTCAGTGGTGGAATTTGCACATTCTCTTCATATCTGTGCAGGTTTCTTCCAGGTGCTCCGGTTTCCTCCCACAGTCCAAAGATGTGCAGGTTAGGTGAATTAGCCGTGCTAAATTGCTCCTAGTGTCCCATGATGTGTAGGTTAGATGGATTAGCCATGATAAGTGTAGCGGGGGGGGGGGGGGGGGGGGGGCGGGGGGGGGGTGGTTACAGGGGTAGAGCGGGGGAGCGGGCCTGGGTAAGATACTCTGATGGAGAGTCAGTGCAGACTCAATGGGTCAAATGGCCTCTTCTGCACTGTCGGGATTCTATGAGTCTAGTCTATGATTATTTGAACTGGGCTTTTATGTAATTCTTCATCTTTCCAAGGAGGTTTGTGGGTGTGCCGAGATGGCAGTGTATGTATTCCACAAAGTATTGCAGTTCTGTGAGACAGGCTGAACCAGCAGCTGTTTTCTTGACTCATTGTTTCTATGCCTTTTATGTTCATGTGCTATAGAAGCATGCTGGGTAGAGGGCAGAAGATTCTCTATAGATTGGAGGAAAAGATCAGAAAACTAGCCATCATTGGAACACTGTGGCATACTTCTTAATGGTTAGTTTCAGCTCCATATTTCTGAAGTTGTGGCAGTAACTTGCTTGACTGTACAATCTCTTTATTAGAGATAGTGTATGATACAGGGAGACCGAGAAATGTGGAGAAAATTAAATTACCTTCAAGCCAGGGATTTGCACCTTCAAAAAAGTGATACTCATTTAAGCCCTTCTACATCCTCACTAAGTCACTGGGAAATTTATCTCTGTCTGAAATTTCTATAAAGAAAACAGTATTTATCCCTCCCAGAACTAAATTGAGATCTCCTGCATTAAAATTTTGACAATAACATAATCAAATTTAAATTTATTCAAACGATGTTGAAGTTGAGATGATGCCAGTGGACAACCCCAGATCCTAAATATTCTTTCACTTTTAACTGGAAAAGTTACATGATTGAAGAGACTCTGATGGGTAGGCTGCACCAGGCCCGAATTCAAACTGACAATGATTTTAAATTGGAAAGTCACAGGTGGGAGCTTCAATTTCTTCAAGATGTTTGTTTTGCTGAATAAAAATAATTAATCCGAAGCTATACCTTTCAGATGGCCAGTCTGTCTCAACTGCCCTCTGCAGTATAAATGTCAAGACGTTACCCCGCCCAATGATAAATCATGCCGTGGTTACATATTTTGTTCAATCTCCTGTTAATACTGGGAATTTTCAAAGTGGGAAATAGAAATGAAAATTTTGAATGATTCCTGGGAGAGTTGGGCACAGTGGTAAGCATGGCTGCCTCACAGTAAGAAGCCTCACAACACCAGGTTAAAGTCCAACAGGTTTATTTGGTAGCAAATACCATAAGCTTTCGGAGCTTGCTGCTCCGACTGTGCTTACCCCAGTCCAACGCCGGCATCTCCACATCATGCCTCACAGTGCCAGGGACCCGGGTTCGATGCCCACCTTGGTACACAGTCTGTGTGGAATCTGCACGTTCTACCTGTGTTCCATATTATTGAAATGTATTTTCTCAATGTGTTAGAGGGTTTCCTCTGGGCACTCCGGTTTCCTCCCACAATCTGAACGATGTGCAGGTTAGGTGAATTTGCCATGCTAAATTCTCCCTCAGTGTACCCAAACAGGCACCAGAGTGTGGCGACCAGGGGATTTTCACAGTAACTTCATTGCAGTGTTAATGTAAGCCTACCTGTGGCACTAATAAATAAGTGTAAATTAGTCTTAACCCCAAGCGGTAGGGTGGGGGTAGGCCATGGAATTGGAGACAGTTTGGTTTCAAATATCTGTTATGGCTCAGGTCAGAAACTCCAGAATGTTTTATGGAGCCCACTTGGATCATAAAGTTTGTTATTTGCCTTGGATAAGCATGATATGTTCCACTTCAGGTATGATTCAAATGACCCATTAGGGAGCTTTTATCAAACAAAGTTTAATTAAGAATATAGTTAGAACATAGAACAAAGAACATTACAGCGCAGTACAGGCCCTTCGGCCCTCGATGTTGCACCGACCAGTGGAACCAATCTAAAGCCCCTCTAATCTACACTATTCCAATATCATCCATATGTTTATCCAATAACCATTTGAATGCTCTTAATGTTGCCGAGTCCACTACTGCTGCAGGCAGGGCATTCCACGCCCTTACTACTCTCTGAGTAAAGAACCTACCTCTAACATCTGTCCTATATCTCTCACCCCTCAATTTAAAGCTATGTCCCCTCGTGTTAGCCACCATCATCCGAGGAAAAAGGCTCTCACTATCCACCCTATCTGATCCTCTGATCATCTTGTATGCCTCTATTAAGTCACCTCTTAACCTTCTTCTCTCTAACAAAAACAACCTCAAGTCCCTCAGCCTTTCCTCATACGATCTTCCCACCATACCAGGCAACATCCTGGTAAATCTCCTCTGCACCCTTTCCAACGCTTCCACATCTTTCCTATAATGCGGCGACCAGAACTGTACGCAATACTCCAAGTCCGGCCGCACCAGAGTTTTGTACAGTTGCAGCATGACCTCCTGGCTCCGAAACTCAATCCCTCTACCAATAAAAGCTAACACACCGTACGCCTTCTTAACAACCCTATCAACCTGGGTGCCAACTTTCAGGGATCTATGCACATGGACACCCAGATCCCTCTGTTCATCCATACTACCAAGTATCTTACCATTAGCCCAGTACTCTGTATTCCTGTTACTCCTTCCAAAGTGTATCACCTCACACTTTTCCGCATTAAACTCCATTTGCCACCTCTCAGCCCAGCTCTGCAACTTATCTATGTCCCTCTGTAACCTGCCACTTCCCTCCGCACTGTCTACAACTCCACCGACTTTAGTGTCATCTGCAAATTTACTAATCCATCCTTCTACGCCCTCTTCCTGGTCATTAATAAAAATGACAAACAGCAGTGGCCCCAAAACAGATTCTTGCGGTACACCACTAGTAACTGAACTTCAGGATGAACATTTCCCATCAACCACCACCCTCTGTTTTCCTACAGCTAGCCAATTCCTGATCCAAACCACTAAATCACCCTCAATCCCATGTGTCCGTATTTTCTGCAAAAGCTTACCATGGGGAACCTTATCAAACACTTTGCTGAATCCATATACACCACATCAACCACTTTACCCTCATCCACCTCTTTGGTCACCTTCTCAAAGAACTCAATAAGGTTTGTGAGGCACGGCCTACCCTTCACAAAACCATGCTGACTATCCCTAATCAAATCATTCCTTTCTAGGTGATTATAAATCCTATCTCTTATAATCCTTTCCAAAATTTTGCCCACAACAGAAGTAAGGCTCACTGGTCTATAATTACCAGGGTTGTCCCTACTCCCCTTCTTGAACAAGGGGACAACATTTGCTATCCTCCAGTCTTCTGGCACTGTTCCTGTAGACAATGATGACACAAAGGTCAAAGCCAAAGGCTCTGCAATCTCCTCTCTAGCCTCCCAGAGAATCCTAGGATAAATCCCATCCGGTCCAGGGGACTTATCTATTTTTACCCTTTCCAGAATGGCTAACACCTCCTCCTTATGAACCTCAATCCCGTCCAGTCCAACAGCCTGCATCTCAGTACTCCCCTCGACAACACTGTCCTTCTCCTGTGTGAATACCGACAAAAAATATTAATTTAGTGCCTCTCCTATTTCTTCAGACTCCACGCACAACTTCCCACTACTGTCCTTAACTGGCCCTAATCTTATCCTCGCCATTCTTTTACTCCTGACATACCTATGGAAAGCTTTAGGGTTTTCCTTGATCCTACCTGCCAAAGACTTCTCATGTTCCCTCCTGGCTCTTCTTAACTCTTTCTTTAGGTCCTTCCTGGCTAACTTGTAACTCTCAAGCGCCCAACTGAGCCTTCACGTTTCATCTTAACATAAGTCTCCTTCTTCCTCTTCACAAGAGATTCAACCTCCTTAGTAAACCACGGTTCCCTCACACGTCTGCTTCCTCCCTGCCTGACAGGTACATATTTATCAAGGACGCGTAGTAGCTGTTCCTTGAACAAGTTCCACATTACAATTGTGCCCATCCCCTGCAGTTTCCTTCCCCAACCTATGCCACCTAAATCTCACCTAATCGCATCATAATTTCCTTTCCCCCAGCTATAACTCTTGCCCTTCGGTAGATACCTATCCCTTTCCGTTGCTAAGGTAAACATAATCGAATTGTGGTCACTATCACCAAAGTGCTCACCTACCTCCAAATCTAACACCTGGCCTGGTTCATTACCCAGTACCAAATCCAATGTGGCCTCACCTCTTGTTGGTCTATCTACATACTGTGTCAGAAAGCCTTCCTGCACACATTGGACAAAAACTGACCCCTCTAAAGTACTCGAACTATACCTTTTCCAGTCAATATTTGTCAAGTTAAAGTCCCCCATAACAACTACCCTGTTACTTTCGCTCCTATCCAGAATCATCTTTGCAATCCTTTCCTCTACATCTCTGGAACTTTTCGGGGGTCTATAGAAAACTCCCAACAGGGTGACCTCTCCTTTCCTGTTTCTAACCTCAGCCCAAACTACCTCAGTAGACGAGTCCTCATCAAATGTCCTTTCTGCCACTGTAATACTGTCCTTGACTAACAATATCACACCTCCCCCTCTTTTACCACCTTCCCTGCACTTACTGAAACATCTAAACCCTGGAACCTGCAACAACCATTCCTGTCCCTGCTCTATCCATGTCTCTGAGATGGCCACAACATCGAAATCCTAGGTACAAACCCATGCTGCAAGCTCACCCACCTTATTCCGGATGCTCCTGGCGTTGAAGTATACACACTTCAAACCACCTTCCTGCCTGCCAGTACCCTCCTGTGACCCTGAAACCTCATCCATGACCTCACTACTCTCAACCTCCTGTACACCGGAGCTACAATTCAGGTACCCACCCCCCTGCTGAATTAGTTTAAACCCTCCCAAAGAGCATTAGCAAATTTCCCCCCCAAGATATTGGTACCCCTCTGGTTTAGATGCAGACCATCCTGTTTGTAGAAGTCCCACCTACCCCAGAAAGAGCCCCAATTGTCCAGGTATCTGAAACCCTCCCTCCTGCACCATCCCTGTAACCACGTGTTCAACTGCTCTCTCTCCCTATTCCTCTCCTCACTATCACGTGGCACGGGTAACAAACCAGAGATAACAACTTTGTTTGTTCTAGCCCTAAGCTTCCACCCTAACTCTCTGAATTTCTTTCCGTACAGTTAACATGTATGGAAAGAAAATTAGCAATAAAACAACCACGAAAATGTATAACCCTTCACAAAATTATCTAAGAAATTCCAATCAAACCAAAACCTTCCTTAGAGAAAACCTTTTAAACAAGTTCAACACAGCAAAGTCTAATACTTACGTGATACTGGAATTGAGTCCTTTGGTTGGAGAATTGAAAACTCTCAGTCTTATGAGTTCTAGAAGTCCTCTTGACACACCCAGTACAGTTTGAAGTCAGAACAGCTTCCCAAAACCCCAGGTAGCCTCTGGTCAAGCGACCAACAGC